>NW_003852482.1:8086807-8090848 GCF_000181295.1 Otolemur garnettii
CTCAAAAAAAAAAAACAAAAAAAACCCACAACTGCTTGTCCCACCCAAAGGCTCCCTCAGGACAGCTTGGGGCTCAGCCTGGAGCCCAGAGGGCTGCTTTCCCCAGAGACAGCCACTGTGAGCATGAGGATTCCTTCTGTGGCAGGCCATGGGCTAGGAACTTCACATCTGTCCATTCCAGGAAGTTAACCTGTGACTGTCCCCATTTTATAGATGAGGAAACTGGGGCTCAGAAAGATTCATAATATACTTACAACTCTGTAGCTGAGATTGAAACCCAAGTTTCTGTTCAGAGCCCACTCTGCCATTGTCCCTCTGTCCAGGGGACAGACCAGGTTCAGGCTTAACCCAAACTGAAACACTTTAAGTCTCAAACACTGTAGCTCAAAAGAAGGGTATCTGATGGGAGCTAAACAGTTGTGCTGGGATGGGACAAGAATGAGGCATGAAAAGACACATCTCACACAGGTGACAGGTGCAAAAGAGAGGCTTTAATCCAAACAGCAATGAAGGCGCAAGGGGCCGAGTGCATGGGAGGAGCCAGGAAGGCAATGGCCCAGTCCTGGGAGGAAAGCAGGCACTGGCCTCCCCTAGGAAACGTCTGTGACTCTTGTAGCTCCTGTCCCAGCCTTTGCAGACCACCAGCAAAATCCTGGGTCAAGCCCCTGTGTTGTGCTTCTCAGTGCTCCCCCTTTCCAAAGGGTGTGTGTACCCAGATTTAGACAGGGTGGTGGAAAAGGGCAGGCCTGGGCAGGGGGACCCCTTAACCTCAGGAACTGGCATGCTGTTGCCAGGTCCCCTTGTCCCCCATTGGGCCTACCCAGCCCTTGCCTGGCCCAAACCATCCTTAGAGCCAATGCCTCAGCTTGGGGGCTATCACTTACCTCATCCCAAACAGGCAAAGGGCAGGTTTGGGAAGAGGCGAATAAGGGAGCAAGGTTGCTGCCTCTGGGCCCACCCACCCACCCACCCACCACCTGACCAGCCTGTTAGGAGGGAGCAGAAGTTTCTGCCACCTCTCCTCTGCCAGGGAAGTTCTGGAAAGACAGGCCTCACTCAATCAGCCAGGGCCTGCCAGGAGCCCAGTGCCTATCCAAAAGGGCAGCTTCCATAGCTGGGCTACTCTTGGGTTGAGGGTAGGAAAGGGAAGACATGTGGCTACAGCCAAGAAACCCAACAAAACCAATGGCCAGAGAGCAAAAAAACAAAGATGAAGCTGCTCTGGCTAATAGGGGTCTTAAGACCTAGGGGGGCAACAGAAAAAGGAGCCTGGGAACAGCACCAGCCTCGGACAGCTGAGACCGCCACCCCGCCCCACCCCACCCAATGCTGGCTGTCAGCCTCAGCCTCCAGCTCTGCAGCACACAGACACCCACTCAGCATGGCTTGGGACCCACCCTGTAAGGAACAACTGCTCTAACCCTGGAGGCATCGGAGGCATCACTGTGGAAGGGAAAGCAAGGAAACAGCAGCAGACCCTGCTCTCCCTGCTGGTTCATAGAACAGCCCTGGCCTCAAAATGAGACTCATCAGGAGGGAAGGGAGGATAGGAGGCCAGGACAGGAGAGGGTGGCCCAAGACTGGGGCCCAGTCCCTCTCTTTGTGCCCATCTACCACAGGGCAGGTTAGGAAACTCGCCACACTTTGATCACGTCTCACAACTTGGGTCCTTCAGCCTTATGCTCTGAGGCCCCCACACCCTGCGCTTACCACCCCACCCAGTAAACAGCCTCTAATCAAACAGAAACAACGAGGAAGGGGGCAGGGAGGGGACCATAGCTGGGGTGGGGAAGGCGAGCCCAAGAACTAGGTGGCTCAGGCTCCATGGTGTGGCCCCTCCTAGCCAGACGTGACGGGATGGATGGGCAGCAGACTCCCGAACTTGAAGTGCTGGATCACAGGGAACTTCTCCAGGCACTGTGAGGAAGGTGGGGGAGAACAGAGAGGTAAGGGCTGCACTGTACACAGAGGGACCATGGTGACTAGAGCAGTTCCCAGGTGTTCATTCCAGGCCCAGAAGGGGCCCATCCAGAGCAGCAACCTCAAGGAAAGGTGAGGCTTCCTACCTTCACCCTTACCCCCTCCCATCCAAAGACCTCCACTCCCAGACAATCAGACCCACCAAACAATGTGAGAGACACAGGGAAAGGGAGAGGGAGAAAGAGCACGAGCATGCCAGCCCAACCCACAAAGCAGAAGCCAAGAAGAGAGGCGGCCAAGTGACATCACCTGGCCCAGAGGGAGAACTCAGGGGAAAAAACTCTCCCAATCTTTGGGTCCCCCTAGCCCAGGTCCTGGCCCTGGAAAAGCACTGTGGGGACATTTGAACACAAGCCCAAGAAGAGGCCCATTTTCTCTAGTTTTCAGTTCTCTGGACTGAAAAAGGCTTCTTGGCGCTTGGAGTGAGACAATAAGAACCAGCTGACATCCTGTGTCCTCCCTCCCCCCAGCAATTCCCAGCATCCCTGGATAAGCACTGAAGAGAGTGATGGCTGCACAGCTCAGCCAGCCCAGGCCCCTAGCTGGGCTTATCATAGATCTGGCCTGGTTCAGAGGCAGCCCAAACCCAGCTCCCAGCCTCCCTGAGTCTGCACTACTGTGCCCACCACACTGGTCCTGGTCACCAGCTAGCTCTCACAGGCAGTGGCTCCAGGCATAAAAGGGGCAGACCTGCCAGGCTGGCCTAGGGCCTCCTCCCATACCCTTGGCCACAGAAACAACCAGTGCTGGGTACCTCCTGGCTGGAATGCAGCAACTATGGCTCCAGCACGGGTGAGAGCCTCACTCTGTGGCTGCAGTCTTAACCTCCAACTAACTGAGGGCCCAGTTCCCTCACCTCAAAAACCAACTGCAGAACGGAGGAAGGAGAAGCTCACAGAGTAAGGAGGCCCAGCCAGCAGTATGTATCCTGGTGGACAGTGGCCCGTAGGCCAGGAGGGGAGTGGAAGGATGGGCCACTAAGCTCAGAGAGGAAGCAAAGCAGAGGCCACAGCCAGGATCCTAGGCCTGAGGCAGAGAAAGTAGGAAACAGGCAGCTATGGGTAGTCTCTGGTGGGAGGAAGGGCAGCAGGGCCAGGCCAGAGGCAAAGGCAGCTGCCATAGTGCTTATGTCATGAGGGAAGTGCTGGGAGTTAGTACAAGCATTCCCCCCCAGGGCCCTGAATTCCAGAAGGGGTTAAAGGTCAACTTGCTTCTAGCTCTCACAGAGGAGAAGCAGCAAAGGCAAGAGGGGGCAGGGGCAGAAGTTCTCTCCACTCTGCCCACAGGACCCTAGAACAAGCTTCCTCCAGCCACAGAGAAGGCAGGAGCTGGGCTGAGGGGAGAGGCTGCTTGAGGCAAAGGAAGTTGAAGGTTCTAAAACAAAAGGGAGCCTCCACTCAGGCCTCAGGGAACCTTACTCCCATACCTGGGCAGAGCAGCCCCAGCAGCCTGTGCCCTCAGAGACCTTCCAAGTGGACCTTCCAGGAGAGTCCAACCCCTAGGCCCTCAGGGGTTCCAGGAATTCAAAGGGGAGAAGGTACTCTCCAAGCACTGAGCAGGCCCTTCTGGAAGGCAACACCAGCACATTGGTGGCCCTGGGGAATGACCAGCCCCACCATCAACTGCATGAGACCTCCTCAGAGCACTTGGCTCTTTACTTCAGAAAGTCCAGGCACCTTGGAAACGCAGTTAGTCCCAAATCTTGAGGCCACCTATGGCAGGTTGGTCAGGCTTCTCTGGCAGCTTTGGTAAGCCAACTCTCCTGCAGCAGCCAACTCTGGATGGTGGCAGGTCTTGCTAACCCCTCTGAACTGCAAGACTGTTAGGCCTCAAAATTCTGAAGACATCTGAAGGTCCTTTGGACCTCTGAGCAGGCAGCATGCCATCCCATGGACACTCCTGGACCAAGGACTAACTTATCAGTGAGCACTAAACATTGCAAAGACTTGTTATTCTTTTATTTTCTTTTGGCCAGGGCCAGGCTTAAACCCACCACCCCCAGTATATGGGGCCAGCACCCTACTCCTTGAGCCACAGACGCTACCCTTTTTTTTTTTTTTT
>NW_003852482.1:8091518-8092565 GCF_000181295.1 Otolemur garnettii
ACTCGGGAGGCTGAGGCAAGAGAATCACCTAAGCCCAAGAGCTGGAGGTTGCTGTGAGCTTTGATGCCACAGCACTCTACCGAGGGTAACAAAGTGAGACTGTCTCTAAAAAAAAAAAAGGAAGCTCAGCGCCTGTGGCTCAAGTGGCTAAGATGCCAGCTACATACACCTAAGGTGGCGGGTTCGAATCCAGCCCGGGCCTGCCAAACAACAATGATGGCTACAACCAAAAAATGGCCAGGCGTTGTGGCAGGCACCTGTGGTCCCAGCTACTTGGGAGGCAAAGGCAGGAGACTAGCTGATCCTAGGAGTTGGAGGTTGCTGTGAGCTGTCATGCCCCTGTATTCTACCCAGGAGGAAAGCTTGAGGCTCTGTCTCTAAAAATAAAAATAAAATAAAATTTAAAAATATAATAAAAAAAAGAGGGGTGGAATTCCAAGCAGAAAAGGCAGCCAGAGAGTCCCGTCTTTTGATACACCAGACTGGGAGGCTGGAGAGTTGCTGTGTACCCCTCACATGAAGAGACAGCCCCCAGCAGTGGGTAAGACACAACAGGATGACAGAGTTCCCCAGCAGTACCCACTGTAGGACTGGCAGGACCATTAGGACACCAGAGAGCAGTAACGTGGGGCTGGGTGAAGAGCCCAGGGCAGGCGGCTAGCTATAGCCAAAGGAGCTGGCCCCAGAATACTCCTCTCAGATTAGAGAGGTATGTGGGCTGGAACCTAAATACAGGATGTGAAGTCCAGAGGAAGGGGACCTGGAGGGGGAGGGGCGGAAGGGAGAGGGAGGGCCAGGTCACTCAGTTCAAGCCTTGTTAACCCTTTCAGGGCTGTGCCAAGGAAGCCAAGCCAATGAGAAGCATTTTTACTCCCAAATCTTGCTGTCCCTCTGCTACCCTTCCCCACTGTCCTGCCTCTGGTGTCGAGTTAGCTCTGCGTATGAGGAAAAAGGCCTAGACCAGGGCGGCACCTGTGGCTCAAAGGAGTAGAGCGCAGACCCCGTATGTCAGAGGTGGTGGGTTCAAACCCAGCCCTGGCCAAAAAC
>NW_003852482.1:8092585-8095929 GCF_000181295.1 Otolemur garnettii
CCCAGGCTAGAGTGCTGGGACATCAGCTTCGCTCACAGCAACCTTGAACTCCCGGGTTCAAGTGATCTTCCTGGCTCATCCTCCCAAGTAGCTGGGACTATAGCCAGTGTCACAGAGTGAGATTCTGCCTCAAAAAAAAAAAAAAAAAAAAAAAAAAGAAAAAGAAAAAAAAAGAAAAAGGCCTAGAACAGACCCCTCCCAGAAAAGAAGGATGAGCAAGAGTCCAGAGACAGGTGCCCACCGGACAATATCTGAAAGCAAGCATCAGGTGTCAAGGCCAGCCGGAAGGCAAGAAAAAGGGATTTGGGGAACCTATCACTGAGGGACTATACATGTAGGCCCTTCCCTGCCAAGGTCAAGCAGCTCCAGGATTAGCCTGCCCAAGAAGAGGGAGAAAGTACAAGGAACAAGGTAGAAATAAATAAAATGTGTCCTTCCTAACTTGCAAGAGAAAAGGCCACCTCCAGCAGGGGGAGCTCCAGGAAACCTTGCCCTTTCTGATTGGAGGGCAGGCAAGACCACGTGCATGAAAACCACCTGCGGTGGTCAAGAGAATCTGAGTTCCTGGCCTCCCGAGAGACCTCACCCCACCCAGTCATCATACATACTGAAGTCTAAGAGCACCACTCTGCATGATGTCTCCAAAGGATAAGCTCCTTTTCCAAGTAGGCCATGGGCATGACAGACCCAAGCCACCTGAACTCAGAGGGGCCCTTGGCCATTTGACAAGTGACGGGAAAGCCAAGAGCTCCCAACCCCACTCCCCCAGCAGCAAGGTCTTGCCTTGGCCTCCAAGCTTATCAGGACAGAGCTGGACCTCACTCCAGTGCTTTTCCCACTGCCCTGAGGTCTCAAGGGTCAGAGCAGCTAGCCTAAGATCCAGAATAACACAGTGGGGTAGAGAGAAGCAGGAGCCCCAGAACCCAGTGGCAGTGAGTGGACACACTGGCTAGCCCCGACTCACCTCAGCCTTATACATGCGGATGAGGCCCTGATTCACTTTGGACCAGGAGGGGACAGCACTGATGTTCCACAGCTGGTTAGAGTGCTCTGCAAATGGGCCAGTCTTCATCTGAAAGAGAAGAGTCCACAGCTGGAGAGAGAGGGTCTGCTGGGAGCTCATCCCCACTCCTCTGCAGCAAAGTCTCCCTCCCTCCCTCCCTCCCTCCCTCTCCTTCCACACACACACACACACACACACACACACAAATACACTGCACTTGGTGACCCAAGCCAGGCATCTGCCTGTGAGGCCCACACACAAACAGGCACGTATAAGTGCCAGAGACGTTTTCCCATTGGGAAAATGTTATCTTTTGTCCATCCCCTGTCACCCTTCTTTCTCCCACAGCCAAAAAAGGTGCCTGGTTCCTACACCCAAACCTAGTACCATAGGAAAGTAAGATCTGCACCCAAGCCCCTGGTATAGCTCCCCAAAACTCCCAGGAGCCTCTCCAACACAGGGCCTCCTGCCCACAGAGATTAACAGTCCAGTTCATCCCAGCAGCCTGGACCCTGTCTCTCCAGGCTGCACCTCTCCTGTCCTGCCCCCTCAGGGCACTGGGTCTATACCTGCCACAGGCAAAGTAGAAGAGCAGAGGAAAGGGTCAGTCTGGGGGAGGGACAAAGTGATATGGCCAAACCCAGGCACCTGACACCCTCTGAACAGTAGACAGAGCAGAGCAGAAGACAGAGCCTGCTTCATGCTGGCCCTGCAGCAAAGTCAGGAGGAAGGTCTGTGCAGAAAGCAGCCCAGCTTGGCCAGGAGGTGGAGAAGGGGTGGGTTACAGCCACAGCAGTGAGAACAGGCAGGAGCAAGGACAGCTCCACTGCTGACCCCTCCTCTGGTCAAGGAGTCTAACTGGCCAGGAAGCAAAAGAAAAATTCTGCAGCAAGCCCAGTGTTGTTCCCATGACATCAGAAACCACAGCAGTGACAGGGCAGCTGTGCGCCTGAGCACCTCCCTCTGATGCCACAAGGCCAGCACATTTGTATTTATTAACCGAGCAGTGTGCAATCCCCCAAACACAACCCCCCAGCTTGCAGGCAGCATTTATAGAGGAAACAGGGCTCAGCACCCTGGGCCCCAGGCTGCAGAAGGAAGACTCTGAAAAGCAAAGAAGCTGAGTCTGGCAAGGAAGCAGAGACTTGGACCCTGTGTGGGTAGAAGGTTCCAGAAGAAGCTGTGCACAGAGGCATGGGGGTGGGGTCTGAGCTGTTCTAGGGAGGAAGGACAGCCTGACGTGCTCTTCATTTGGGGGCATCATAACAATAAAGGCATTCAGGAACCCATGGGCCCCCAATGTGAGCTGTGGGTGCTGCCTCGTGACCCACTCCTATAGACCTCTTCCTTCTCCAATAAGAGCAACTCTGACAAAAGCTTTAGGATTTAAGTCAAAAAAGGTGTAATTTTATCCGTCACCTCCTTACCCTGACCCACGTTCCCAAAGAGCCAGTCAATATCCAGGCTCAGGAGCCAGAACAACACGTTCCTCCTTCCTGTCCCAGGCTCACCAGCAGCCAGGCCAGAGTCCTGGGCAAGAGAACAGGCCAAACCCAGACTGGTCCCCGTATGGCCAGCCTTTCTTGGGCCACTCCTTTCACCTGGAATCATCCAAGCCTCTATCCTCCAGGGGGGGAGTAGGCACACACAACCCCCTACAGGGGCCCCACCTTTATGGACCCACAGAAGCAGACTCTACCTGACACCGCCCACCTCCCATCATTGGAGCTATGTAACCAGTCTCACTCTCTAGTCAAGGCCAGGGAGCAAACCACCCAGGAGGCACCCTGCTAGCTTTGTGGGACAGCAGCAGCTGCAGGGACCTGCTCAGCAAAGGCTCAGAGGCCAAGGCAGGCAGAGGGACCCTGGGAAACCCGAGACTATCTCCTGGGCCAGCTTCGCCCACCAGGGGCATAGAACAGATCCCCAGAAGGTCCACTGGCAGAGCCAAGGCTAGGCCTGGAGCCTGGGGCCCCCAGCGTTGAAAAGCCCTGGGGTGCTGCTTCTCTTGAGGGGCTGTACGTCCACTCCCCAGGCCTCCAGTGGCCCAAAGTTTCCCTAAGTCCTTCAGAAGGAGACTCTGTAACTCTGGGTAGGGAAAACTGATGAGGGGAAAAATGGAATCCGGAGTGAGAAAACAAAAAAATTAGCTCATTCTAGCCACAAAGGGAGAAGAGAAAGAGCAAGAAGGAGCACGCTCACTGCAGTCCGCAGTGACCCCAGGGGAATCGTGTGAGTCAGAGCAGCCATATTGAGCAGGAAATTACTCACAGACGCTGCGTTCCTGCCTCTCCACTCCCCAGAGGATCGGCCTTTTGTAAATGGTTCCTCTGTCAGTAAC
>NW_003852482.1:8095950-8102675 GCF_000181295.1 Otolemur garnettii
CTGCACAGCGCCTTCCTGTCAGCTCCTTCCCTTCCAGCTGAAATCTGATCCCTCCCTTCCCAAAACTCCAAATTTAGAAGCCAGATTGAAACTGAAATTCTTTTCCTGCCTGCCCTGGGTTCTTAAAGGCACCAGGGCTGCATTTCCCAACATGCAGAAGCCCTACAAGTTGAGGCCCCTTGCCCACAATGCCCAGGGAAATCTTGGCATGAGTACCCCAGTTCCATCCCCAACTTCTTGGTTCTTTGTTTAAAACACCAGTCCATAGTGATTCCCAGGTCTCCCCCCCTCCCCAACCAAAGAGCTCCACCAGGCCTCTGGGTCCCCAAGCAAGGCTACTCATCCCACTCACCCACCGACTAGAGAGACCAGGGAGTGAAGGGGTGGATGCTCTGAAGAACTAACACAAGGTGTGCTGTAAGCAGCAACTGCACAGGCCTCGCCCAGCCAGCGGGCAAATGTGGGTCCTGGCCACAGTCAGCTCAGCTCCTAGGCACGTCCCCCCAGCGTCCACTGTTTGACACCACGCCCAACAGCCTAGACCCAAAGTGAAAAGCAGGCCTTGCAGAGAAGATGAACAGCCAGAGAAACTCTTTACCTGCCCCCCCGCCCATTCCTTCCTCTCCCACAATTAAATGGAGGGAGTTCAATGTGCTTTTAGTGACACCTAGTGGCGCTGTAGGATTTCCTCTAGTTTAGGAACTGGGTCCCAGATTTTGGGCAAGCTTTTGGAATTTTATACCAGCTTTACCAACCAAACAAACAAAAAATAACAACTTTCCACATGGATTTAATCCACAAGATCCTTAAGCTAGCCTGACTTGCCTCTTAGTTAGAAATTATTGACAGGGAACCAGGGGCCTGGCCAGCCACCAGGGGGAGCCAGAAAAGCTGGCCTTTTAGCCCCAGCCAGAGCTCAGTGTAGACTATGTACCCTTTCTTCCCGCCCCCTCCTCCAGCTCATCCTGGGGTCTCCCAGGGCTCTGCAGACCCTTGCATCCCACACCAAAGAGAGCAGCACGTGACTGGCCTTCAAGGTAGCAAGCAGGGCTGTCCTCGAGTCCTTCCGACCTTGGGCCTGCTACACTGCTGAAGGCAGCAGATCTCTGAGAATGAAGCAGTGGCTGCCCAGCCGTCAGTCCCAGCTCCATTTGCTGACTTGGAAAAAAATGTGTCATTCCCCTCTGGCCTCTGGAGTTTGGCAGAAGCCTGAACTGAATGCTGACCAGGAAGAGCTTAGAGCCAAGGCTGCTTAACCAGGCTCCTTTGCCCCTTTAGGGGCTTAGGATGGACTGCCAAGAGAGCGGCCCCATGGGCATCACCCACAGGTATACCAGGGGTATCACTGAGGCAGCAAACACGCATATGGGCAACATGAAGGGGAAGGAGGGAAGTTGGCAGGGGGAGGAAGGTACGGGGCAGGGAGAAGGAAAAGTCCTGACACCTTCTAAAAGAGAGGCCTGAAAGCAGTGGGTCCCCAGCTTTCCTGGGCAGGCATCTGGAAAGTATGTTTACATACAGGCTCCTGGCTCTTGACTCCTAAGATTCTGATTCTATAAGCTGGAGTAGGGCCCGGGAATGTGCATTTTAACAAATGACTCCCTGGGCAATCTTGAAGAAGCTGTCCAAGGCCCACTTAGAGGAATCCTGCCTTGGTAAGACAAGCCCTTCCAGCTACAGAGCCCTGCCAGGAGGGCTGGCAATCCAGTGACTGCCACCACAGGCCTGCTTGTTTTTACCTCTAGCACTTTGCTCAGATCCATATCCTCAGGCACTGAGAGATGTATCCCTCCACCAGAAAAGCTATCTACTCCAGATGATAGCTCCATCTCCTCCAGCAGTTTTGGGCCTATTGACCCTTCTTCACGATACTGCCCATCATTTCAGCCCTGCTGCATCGGTCCCCATGTCTAGCTGGTGACTGAGTCTTAGTCCTTCGGGTCCAGGATCATGTGGTGCTCAGTAGAAACCTCAGGTTTGGCAGGAGAGATCCTGGACAGTCAGAAGCTGGCTGGACACTGCAGGAGAGGCCCCATGGGCTTCCTTTTTCAGTACTGGCTCTGGTACCAGGCCTGTCATCTCCAAGCAGCATCTCTGGCTCCTCTGTCCAACTCTAAAGCCACCAGCTTTGGTTTGTCTGGGCCTGGAGGTGGCATGGCTTTTCCCTTACCCATTCCCTCACCTCAGTGATGAACAGGATACACTCCAGGAACATGTAGTCCTCATGGTTCTCATTCACCGCCTTCTCATCCACAAAGTGCCTGGGCTCCAGGTATGGATGGTCTGAGAAGAGCAAAGAGCCCTGGGCTTCAGACCCAGGCCCCTACACTGCCTGGGCACCCCAGCCCAGCACATTCAACCCCACCCATGGGCCACAGTTTTACCCACAGTGCCCTCAACATTTGACCTTGCAAAGGCAGTAAATGGCATGTGTATAAATCAGATATGCTCAGCACCAGATCAGACTCTCTTGAGCTGGTGAGCCTGGATGAATGATTTCAGCCTGCCATGGCTCGGTTTGCTTGTGTGGGCAGTGGGGATAAGACCAGCACCTCCACCTGGATTGTTGAGGCCCACATGACAATCACCATGCCTACAGCACTCAGCATGGTGCCTGGCACAGGTGTTACTGGTGTCTGGCCTTAGGCTGGCAAAGACCCTTCACAGGCCCACTGAGAAGAGGCGGGGGGCAATGTCCCTGGGGCATGCAAAGCAGTGCCTGGCACAGAGCAAGTCCTCAATAAATGGTCATTTATGAATATTATTTTGTAGGCAGTTCATCCTGAATCAAAATAGAGATGGCCACCCCATCCACAGCTTAGAAAACAGTTTCAAGAGTTGGAGGGAGTCACCAGAGCAGGCCCACCTCCTCCTAGCTCTCAACAGCAGCAATCTGACAGGCCCCCCTGCACAAAGATTGGTAATAACAGTGGGTGATGCTGGTAACTGAATCAAAAGAGCCCCTCATTTTCAACATAAAACCCTGCAGCTGCTGCCAGGAGCTGGGGCACATCTCACACCAGTCCATTATGCACCAGGCGAGCGCCCTTGCTCCAGCCTATGTCACTTCCCATTATCTTGGCAGCGCACTGCCTCCGCCTCCCCCAGCCTGCCACACAGCTCTCCAGCAGAAGGTCACCAGCAAACAGCCTCCATCAATAGCCAGTCTAATGCCCTGCTTTCCAAGCTGTCACTGTCTGCCCTGGACAGGAGGAAAGGAAAAAGGAAAAGCAAGAGGAGCTGGGGGAGGGACACAATGCAGCCTGCAGGTGCCCTCCCCCTCAATACCTATCAGCTGCGAGCTGCCCCAGATGAAGGGTAGAAACTGGAAGTCATCCAAGCCCCACACTCCCTGGCTGCCAGCCGGCTCCATCCTGTATGTTTTCTGCAGTTTCCGCATAACCTCAAGGTACCTGCATGAGAGAATGGGGAAAGAAAGGAAAGGCCGCAGAAAGTAAAAACACAGTCTTAAACCTTCTTGTCATTTAAGTACCAGGAGGCCAGAAACAGCCATAGATTGTAATGGTCCAGATTTCAGTTGAAACCTCCATGCCTAAGTTACAGCTGGTACTCTCCAACTAATGTAGCTTTATTCCCTGCTCCCCTACACATGGCCTTCTTCTGACCCAGGAAAGGAACAAACACTGACTTGGAACCTGGGGTTTAGTGCCATCTACTCCTGATAAGAAGTAAGGCCTTCTATGAATGGCAAAACATAACAATAGTCCAGAAAGTAGAAGGGAAGAGGAAAGAGAGGGGAGGAGAGGGGAGGGGGATGAGGGAGAGTATTTGGGGGGACCTCACCTAATGTGCACAATGCAATGGTACATTTCAAAACTATTAAGAGGCTCGGCGCCTATAGCTCAACCGGCTAAGGCGCCAGCCACGTACACCTAAGGTGGCGGGTTCGAATCCCCAGCCTGGACCCGCCAAAACAACAATGACGGCTGCAACCAAAAAATAGCCGGGCATTGTGGCGGGCGCCTGTGGTCCCAGCTACTTGGGAGGCAGAGGCAGGGGGCCTCGCTTGAGCCCAGGAGTTGGAGGTTGCTGTGAGCTGTAATGCCACGGCACTCTACCCTGGGGGACAGCTTGAGGCTCTGTCTCAAAAAAAAAAAGAAAAAAAAAAACTATTAAGAAATGAGTATAATTGTGATAGATGTGTTACTTGGTTCAATGTAAACATATCACATCGTATATCGAAGCAGTACCCTGAACTCCATAAATGCATCAATGTACAAAGTTATGATTTAATAAAAAAAAATTAATTTTTTTTAAAAAAGTAAGGCCTTGGGCAGGAGCCTTAACTTCTCCAAGCCCAGCTTGTCAATTTTTGAGTTGACTGGAGTCCAAGCAAATTCTTTCTGGTTATAACTTTCGACTTTATCCGAGCCTGTGCATCAGTCACTGTGGAGCTTTAGACATACCATTCCTGGGCTCTGCCACAGGCCTGCTGCATTGGCATCACCAGAGAGAGGCCTGAGAACGGGCATTCTGAGAGCTCTTCAGGTGACTCTGATACACACTTGTACTGCCCCACGTCAGAGCCTGATGGCATGCATTCAGCTATGTGACCTCACTATAAAGACCTGACTTCTCTGTACCTCAGTTTCCTCATCTATAACATGGAAATAACAGTTGCTACTTCTTGGGGTTGTTCTAAGAATTAAATGAATTCTATATAAAGCACTTAGAATGGCACCTCAACACAGTAAAACACCAGGTAAGCACTAGCAGTCAGTACATGACACTTCTTTTGCTTGTTTTTACTTGGTGGTGAATTTGAACCTGTCAGACAAAGGAGTCTTGGACCCTCCAAGCACAGCCAGAGCTTGACTAGGACAGGACAAAAGATCTGTGAGCCACTCTGGAGAACCCTCCAGCACCCCATCCCCAGTCTGAGGAGGAAAGAGATCCCCTCACTCCCATCCTCCTGCCCTCTTCTCCCTCACCGATTGAACACTTTGAAGACAATAGCTATTTGGTCGTCCACCCGGAGCACCCCAATCTTGCAGAGACAGCAGAGGAAAGCGGCAAAGGCAGCCTCATGCCCTGCAGGAGAAAAGAAGAGTCAAGGTTGATTGTCTTCAGGAAAAAACAGACTAGGACTGTTTTTGGTCTTCTGGATCCAAATCACTGCTAAGTGCTCCTCTGAGGAAGGGCTTAACACAGAAATAACAGGCCTCTTCCCAGTCCAGAAAGACCTACTAGGCCCTTTCAAGAACTACTAGCACTATTATTCTACTCCTAAAAGGCCCAGGCTGTTGACTTCTGAAACAGACATTCACATTGTAGGTTTAACTCACCCAACAATTCCACCCTATTTAGTGAGCACCTATTATGTGGGCAGTGACTATCCATGTCAGAGACCAGGGAGATACTGACAAATTAGTCCCTGTCCTCTAAGAGTTCACAACATATCAGGGGCAAGAAATTAAATATGTAATGTTTACTATGATTCCAGCTCTGAAGGACGACAAAGTAATAACCGGAAGATATTACAGAGGGACCTTGACATAAGGATTTAAAGTTTCCCCTAAGGAATTAACATTTAATCTGAAATTGGAAAGATGAATGATAAATGAGAATTGTTGAGGCGAGGGGGTGAGGGAAACAAGAAATGCCTTCTAGCCAGAAGAGAGCACATGTGCAAAGGCCCTGAAGCAAGAAAAGCCTTCATCTGTTGGAAGAACGCTGAGGGCCAGCATGTCTAAGGTAGCAAGAGCAGGGAGAAAGTGCAATGAGATGAGACCGCAGGTCAGACAGGCCACATTAAAGTGCTCCAGGGACTTAAGGAAACTTGGAGCCTTCCTGGTCCTTAAGTGAGACCTTTTCACAGAATCTAAATTTTACATAAAAAATCCTTTCGCACCGAGCACAGTGGCTCATGCCTGTAATTCTAACACTCTGGGAGGCCAAGGTGGGTGGATTTCCTGAGCTCATAGGTTCGAGACCAGCCTAAGCAAGAGCAAGACCTCATCTCTAAAAGTATCTGGGTGTTGTAGTGGGTACCTGTAGTCCCAGCTACTTGGGAGGCTGAGGCAAGAGCATCACTTA
The DNA here is from genome assembly GCF_000181295.1 of Otolemur garnettii. Taxonomy (NCBI): domain Eukaryota; kingdom Metazoa; phylum Chordata; class Mammalia; order Primates; family Galagidae; genus Otolemur; species Otolemur garnettii. Next base: position 8,102,008 of record NW_003852482.1, read on the forward strand.
AGCCCAAGAGTTTGAGGTTTCTGTGAGCCACGGCACTCTACTGAGAATGACAAAGTGAGACACTGTCTCAAAAAAAAAACAAAAAACTTTTCATTAAATGGGGAGAAACAGAAAAACGAAGTTTTTCTTGCCTCTGTTGATGCTTATAAAAGAATAATCTTGAAATCAAGAGGCCACAGGTTTCCCCACCCCTGGCTCAGACTTTATCTTAGGACCAATAAGAAGCCAGCCACTACGGGCTAATAAGCAGGGTACATGGTCAGACTGCAAGGTCAAAGGTACCCTTAACCTCCTCCTAGTCATGTCATATAGGAACAATCAGAACCGTAGCACCCACTTCACCAAACTTCGGACTGAATCCCATGGTTAAGAGTGTCACAGAAAACATATTTAGAAGGAAGTGAGGAGAGAATATTTCAGCAACTTCCTGTCCTGTTTCTGTAGAATGAAGATCCCCTTCAGACCATAGACAGCTTGAGAGCTCAGTTTCCTTCACCAGCATCGGTTTCCAAATATAATATGACCAGGCTCGGCGCCTATGGCTCAACTGGCTAAGGCGCCAGCCATGTACACCTAAGGTGGCGGGTTCGAATCCCCAGCCCGGCTCCGCCAAAACAACAATGACGGCGGCAACCAAGAAATAGCCGGGCGTTGTGGCGGGCGCCTGT
>NW_003852482.1:8104011-8108407 GCF_000181295.1 Otolemur garnettii
AAAAAAAAAAAGAATGTGGCTAAGAAACGAGGGGAGTCAGGGAGAGGCTATGCCACGATACTAGAAAGGCTACCAATAAAACTCCTTCATTTCTCAAAGCTTCTGTAAGCAGTTGTCTTGACATATAGTACGTGCTCAATAAGTTATTATTCTCTAAATTATTATTGAGCACTTACTATATGTCAAGGCAACTGCTGGTGATGATAAGGAGCTTATACAGGCCATCTGTACAAAGAACAGAAATCAGCACTGCACAAACAAGCTCCATGGGTATGGCATCAGCCCCCCCTGGTGGACACACTGGAGCTGCAACGTCAGGCCTCCCAACACTACTGCCTCCCACCCACTCCCCCCTGCAACCACCCCACACCCCAGCTGACCCCAGCTGGCCCCAACAGGCTGCAAGGGTTTGGCAAACTCTTACTTGTTCAGAGAACCCCAAGGCCTCCCAGAGCACAAGTAAAGCAGTGAAGCCAAATGAATGCAGAGCCCTGCATGCAGCAGATACCTGTGCCATAGTCAATGCGCGTGGAGTTCCCCACTGACTCCTTTAGGTAAACAGCCACCTCAGGCACAGCAGCTGCCAGATGGGTGGGAACCACCGTGGCCACCAAATTCTCTGCTTCCTGATAACACAACAGACACAAAGTGGTGGCACCAGATTAGGCAGCATCCAGTGGGAGGGAGCCCAGGGGCCACATCGGGCTGGGGGCCCAGGCTGCCAGGCCAGCCTGGTTCCCTATTCTGACTGGCCCCAGAAGGAAGAATAGGAATGGCATTTATTCTCACACAACAGGAAGACCACCCCAGAGCAGCTGATCCCCTGCTGACCCTTTCTCCAAGGGCACAGGGATCTGAGGGCAACAGGGAAGAATCTGAAAAGGAGCCATTCAATTCTCCCATCTAGTAACTCACTGGAGCCCCACGGACACTCCAGGAAGTCAGTGCTATGGTCCCCATAGGAGCCATTTTCCTTCACACTTCCAGGGCAGCAAGAGTTTGTACCATCTGTCCACCAAAAGACACACACAAGAATGCTATGGGCGGCACCTGTGGCTCAGTGGGTGGGGCGCCAGCCCCATATACTGAGAGTGGTGGGTTCAAACCCGGCCCCAGCGGTAGTCATAGCTACTCAGGAGGCTGAAGCAAGAATTGCCTAAGCCCAGGAGTTGGAAGTTGCTGTGAGCTGTGTGATGCCACAGCACACTACTGAGGGCGATAAAATGAGACTCTGTCTCTAAAAAAAAAAAATAAAAGAAGGCTCACAGCAGCATTGTTTATAGTAGCCAAAATGAGCAAATGAAACTGAAATGCCCGTCTACAGTGGAATAAACTGGTATATTCGTACTGTGGAATACTACACAGCAAGGAAAAGGGTCTGCCGCAATATGACAATGTGGGTAAATTGCAGACAGAACACTGAGCAAAAAAAGCTAGACATTTATATGAAGATGAAAAACAGGCAAAAGGGCTCGGCACCCCTGGCACAGTGGTTATAGCGCCAGCCACATACACTGAGGCTGGCAGGTTCAAACCCAGCCCAGGCCTGCCAAACAACAATGACAACTGGGCAGCACCTGTATCTCAGTGAGTAGGGCACTGGCCCCATAAACTGAGGGTGGCGGAATCAAACCCAGCCCCCGCCAAACTGCAACAAAAAATAGCCAGGCATTGTGGCGGGTATCTGTAGTCCCAGCTACTCGGGAGGCTGAGGCAAGAGAATCGCCTAAGCCCAAGAGCTGAAGGTTGCTGTGAGCTATGACACCACAGCACTTTACCAACGGCAACATAATGAGACTCTGTCTCAGAAAAAAAACAAAAAACCAGGTGGCGCCTATGGCTCGGTGGGTAGGGCACTGGCCCCATAACCCAAGGGTGGCGGGTTCAAACCCTGCCCCGGCCAAACTGCAACAAAAAAAATAGCTGGGCGTTGTGGCAGGTGTCTGTAGTCCCAGCTACTCGGGAGGGTGAGACAAGGGAATTGCCTAAGGCCAGGAGTTAGAGGTTGCTGTGAGCTGTGTGACACCACAGTACTCTACTGTGGGCGATAAAGTGAAACTCGGTCTCTACAAAAAACAAAAAAACAAGACTAGGTACCACCTTAGAGTCCAGAGGCAGCCCCTAGCTTCTCTTAGGACAGTGTTTTGCTGGTCCTGGGGACTCTCTTCTGCTCTCTGTGAAAACACTTGGCCAGAGAAATTAGGACCCAAGTTTCCCTAAGCTCAGCTTTCGACAGCTGACATGAGAATCTCCTGGTTTCCCAGCCCCTTCCCAGACCTATAGACTCTGCCTTTCTAAGGAAGGAGCCTAAGATCCTGCATTTTTGTTTTCTGTTTGCTTCGAACAGGTAATACCTTCATAATATTCAAAACTAAAAACACAGCAGAGATGCACTGAGAAGCCTCACTCCACCACACTCTTGTCTGTCTGCAAAAAGAAACTCCAGCTTTGTAAGCCTCTTATATAGTCTTCCAGAGATGTTTCTTTATGAAAATATGGGCAGTTTGAACATATATTTTTCCTCTTTCTTACCAAGACGTAGCTTACAAGTACAACCTTACACCTGACTATTCTTTTTTTTTTTTTTTTGGCCAGGGCTGAGCCTGAACCCACCACCTCTGGCACATGGGGCTGGCACCCTACTTCTTTGAGCCACAGGCGCCACCCACACCTGACTCTTCTTTGACCAAACCATGAGTTACAGTCCTTTTCACTGAGTTTCCTAGACAGCTTTCTTACCCTTTTTATAGCTGCATAGTACTCCATGTTGTGAATAGACTGGTTTAATTGATCCCCTACAGATGAATAATTGGGACATTTCTAATCTGTTGCTAATACAATGACTTAATAAACAGCCTTGTGCAAAGGACTGTATACCCACAGTAGCAATTCCCAAAAGATGGCTAGGACAGAGGGTCAACGCATTTGGAACTGCTATTTTAACCCTCTTGTGATTCTGTCTGAAAGATCTAAACAATGCATGCCCTTCCTCATCTGCTACAAAATCACTCTCCCACCAGCCCAGCCCCCAGCCCTGTCCTGTGGCAGTCTCACCTCATCCAGTTTGCCATACCAGGTCCTGTAGGCTTTATTCCCAAATCGAGAGGGCTGGTCCACTGGAGGAGTCTCATCAATCCACCTGTCCAGAGTGTTGAGAAGGGCAACCAGTTTCTCAATGGCCTATGGAGGCAAAACAGAGGGGACCAAACCACAATGACTAGTGGCCCCAGGCTAGAGCCATCAAGGGGAAATTCCACTTGCTTCTCAACAACATCCCTCAGCGTGGTACTAACCAGCCATTCTCCTTGCTGACCCCCTTTCTTCCTCACTGTCCTAAATACAAAGGAGGGTTGGGGGAGCACAGTGAGCTTTGCAAAGAGGGAAGAGCACTAGGCTGAAAGGACATGGGTGGGGTAGCTGCAGCTCCTGGGTTCTACAGCCAGCCCACCTGGAAGGAGCTACTGGACTAACGCAAATTTTTTTTGTTGTTTTCTGAGACAGAGTCTCACTTTATTGCCTTCGGTAGAGTGCCATGGCGTCATAGCTCACAGCAACCTCAAACTCTTGGAATCAAGAGATTCTGTTGCCTCAAGGACTACAGGTGCCTACCACAATGCCCAGCTAGTTTTTAGAGATGCGGTCTTGCTCTTGTTCAGGCTGGTCTTGAACCTGTGAGTTCAGGCAATCCACCTGCCTCAGCCTCCCAGAGTGCTGGGATTATAGGCATGAGCCACTGTGTCCGGTCTTCACAAACCTTTTTTTTTTTTTTAAGATTTTATTAGAAAAGAAAAAGAAAAGAAAATTTTTATTGGAGCCTTCTGTTAATATTTGTTTTATTTATTTATTTTGAGACTGAGTTTCACTCTGTCACCCAGGATACAGTGCCATGGTGTCATTGTAGCTCACAGCAACCTCAAATTCCTAGGATCAAGTGATCCTCTTGCCTCAGTCTCCCAAGTAGCTGGGACTGGCTTTGAGATCTTTTGTTGAGTACACAGTATCTACCCATCATAGAGCATAGAATGTAAAAGGAAGAAAAAATGAAAATGACCACCAATCCAGTCACCCTGAGATAAAGACTATCAACATTCTAATGTACCCTTCTGTTTTGCCTTTCCATAGTGTTTTCTACTATTTAGTGACAAGAATTTGGAAGGCAAATGAGCCCTAGATTCAGATCTCATCTAAAATACCATTTAGGCTGGGCGAGGTGGCTCATGCCTATAATCCTAGCTCTCTGGGAGGCCGAGGCAGGTGAATTGCCTGAGCTCATAGGTTCGAGACCAGCCTGAGCCAGAGCAAGACCTCATGTCTAAAAATAGCCAGGCACTGTGGTGGGCACCTATAGTACCAGTTTCTTGGGAGGCTGAGGCAACAGAATCGCTTGAGCCCAAGA
>NW_003852482.1:8109193-8110670 GCF_000181295.1 Otolemur garnettii
TTGTTTGGCGGGCCCGGGCTGGGGATTCGAACCCGCCACCTTAGGTGTATGTGGCTGGCGCCTTAGCCGCTTGAGCCACAGGCGCCGAGCCAACCTAAGTTTTTAACAGTCTTTACTAAGTGAATAGTATTTCCTTGTACTAATGTATTGATTTATTTAACTAACATCTCAGTGTTAAATGTTTGGGCTATTTTCAATTGTTTCACTCTCCTAAACAACAGCACTACAGTAAATGATCTTGCAACTCAACTTTTGTGGAAATGCTGGGTCATCATGTATATGGCTCTATAGGGCCCATCTCCCTACACCTTTCCCACAGGAACCAAAGAGTGGAATTGGAGTCACAGGTGTGAGCAGCACTGGCACACAAAATATTATTCAATGAGGAATGTGAGCGAGACTATCCGTCCAAACCAAAGATCTGCGAGGGCATTTGGACTATAGGGTGTTCCTTCCAGGTATGGTCCTTGGAAATAGGACGGCTCTAGGGCTGGAGGAAACACCATGCAGAGGAGATTCAAGTCAGGCAGCCCTCATAAGAGGGTCCTGCCAGGAAGTGGATCTTGCCTGTTTCTGTAAAGAAAAACCTCCAGGAAATCTTCGCACTTAGTAAGAACTAGCAAAGTGATGCCCACATGAGAAGTGACTGGGAGAGCAAGGCACATAAGGCCCACCATGATGTGCAAAGACACTGCTGAGAGGTGGGTGTGCAGGGGGGACAGGGATGAGAGTAGGCAGTCTTGAGCCCCCAGCTCCAGGAAGCCAAATCACATTGCAGTCCATGTAAATAGTGCGCCCTGGCAGTGAACAATGTGACAATGGTCTTGAATGCTATGCTATTCTTTCTCACCTCTCCTTTACCTATGCTTAAGGCATGGGAGGATAGAAAAAATTACCTATAAGAGGAGAGATTTCCCTTTACACGTGGTTGAGGCAGAGATGTGACATAAAGCTGCAGTGCTGAAATGTGACAGAGTACTGCCAGAGCCTGGCTTTGTGAAGAACTAGGTCACCAAGGAACAGCTAATAAGCATGGGCCAAACCTGACCCCATGCGGCAATGAGGGCTTATGATGGATGGCATGGTAATCTTGGCCCTAGGAAGCACCAGCAAGCCCTGATTCCCGGGAGATCTCAGTCTTAGGCCAGGCCCTGAAGGGGATAGAGAAGGCAGTTCTGAAGGCCACTGCAGCCAGGACCCAGCTGCTAGCTCAATGAATAATTAAAAGATTCCCAGCTCCTCTTTCTGGAGAGGGCTTTTTGAATGCAAGGGACTGCCTCTATTGTTTGGGGAGTAGAAAGAGAAGGGCTGGAGGGGGTGGGAACTATGGGCTGGAACCCCTTTGAGACAAAAGAATAACTTAAACTACCCTCTCTTCTCACTGGACCAAGATTTTTAGATTTCAGGGACCAGTAAAATCTTGCCTAAAATTTCATCAATTTTTTATTTTGCACCCTTAGTATGTTAAAAAAAAAAA
>NW_003852482.1:8111226-8113850 GCF_000181295.1 Otolemur garnettii
GCAGGAGACTCGCTTGAGCCCAGGAGTTGGAGGTTGCTGTGAGCTATGATGCCACAGCACTCTACCCAGGGGGACAGCTTGAGGCTCTGTCTCAAGAAAAAAAAAGTCAGCTTTCTAAACTTAGGCCTTGGCTTGGAACTCATAGCTTAGTGGTTAGGGAGCCAGCCACATACACAGGGGCTGGCAGGTTCGAACCAGGGCTGGGCCTGCTAAAGTAACAATGGCAACTACAACAAAAAAATAGCAGGGCCTTGTGGTGGGTGCCTGTAGTCCCTGCTACTTAGGAGGCTGAGGCAGGAGAATCGCTTACGCCCAGGAGTTTGAGGTTGCTGTGAGCTATGATGCCATGATACTCTACCGAGGGCTAACATACTAAGACTTTGTCTCAAAAAATAAATTAATTAAATTAAATTAAAATTAAAATTAAAAAATAAACTTAGGCCTAGGCAAGCTCACTACATCACCCTGGCTGTAGTCTCTGATCTGGGCACTATGGAAACTCAGGCAGCTGTGCCAACTAGGCAGAGAGCTCCTGAGTGCGACCCCCACATACTCTGAGCCACATCTGCTGCTGCCCCTCCCAGCCGTGGGCAGAGTTGGGAGACCTCTGGAGACCAAATCAGCCATCTCTGCCTACCAAGTGAGGCAGACCACTGTTCTGGCGCTAGGGTGAACCCCAGCGCAGAAAATAACAATGCTATGGAAAATTAGAACTGAATACCTAATGAGAACAATAGTTAATATCAAAGGTATTTAGCATGTGTTAGGTGCTATGGACAAACACCCACATGTAGGATGTCATTGAAGCCTCCTCTGGGCCACAAGTAGGTGTACTGATTCTTACCAATCTACAGATGAGGAAATAGAGTCAGAAATGACAAGATCACTAGTTTGGAAGCAGTAAGTTGCCCAAATTCAGTCAGCCTGACTCCAGCTAACACAATACCTGGCTGGTGTGATGTCTACCATCAATTACCTCAGGGGCAATTAAGGAACCTGAAAGGGATTTGGCAGCTAGAGATTTGCTAGGGTAATTACAACATCCCCCTTTAATTAGCCCTCCCCCTCAACACTCCTGGCCACTGAGCACAGCTGAGCATCCCTCCCCACAGGCTCAGGGAAGAGCCTCTCCACCCCCAGCCATCCTATACCCAGAGCCATAGTCCCAGAGCATTGTGTGCGCCCAAAAGAAACCCAAAAGCCACTGGTGAGCTGGATCCCAAGGAAGGCTGTCTATCCCCTGTATAGGCCCGACTTCCCTCAAGTGAACAGAACAGGACCTTGGCCACTCAGCAGTCAGGTAAGGCCCAAGAACAGGCAGCTTCATGTTAGGCCAGGTATGAGGGCTAAGGGGACAATGTTAGGTTCTAGAAAGGTAAAGAAATTGGGCCAGGGCAGGGCCAGATCTTTCCCAATAAGCCCCAGGCTGAGGCTAGAGAACTGGGTGGACCAAGGCACTGAGAGGCTTCTCAGGCCTGGTGTCTATGATAAGAGGCTCAAGGTGGCTCTGGGCCAACTGGGACATGAGCCCAAGAAGCCACTGGAGGCCAGGGCCCTAGTCCTGGAAGAAGGCAACCCCAGCAAAAGCAAATAGCCTGTAAGACCACAACTTCTGCTGGGAATCTGCCTCCCCATAGCTCTTGTCCTCCCTACACCAAGTCTTTCTCTGAAATGAAAAGGCACACATCCAAAAGGCACATCTTAGGCAGTATGAACCCAATGCAAAGAAATGGGTATGCCTTTTTTGGAGGGGGTGGGGGGTGGGGACAGAATTTCACTTTATCGCCCTTGGTAGAGTGCCATAGCATCACAGCTCACAGCAACCTCCAACTCCTGGGCTTAGGTGATTCACTTATGCCTCCTAAGTAGCTGGGACTACAGATGCCACCACAACACCTGGCTGTTTTTTGTTGCAGTTTGACCGGGGCTGGGATTGAACCCGCCACCCTCAGTATATGGGACTGGCACCCTACCTACTGGGTCACAGGCACCACTCCAAAATGTGTGTGCCTTTTGACTCAGCGTTTCTATTTCTGAAAATGAATCCTTAGGAAACATATCTAGGTGCAGGGATGTTCAGGGCAGCAATGTTTAGAGATACAACCTAAAGTCTCAGGTCAGGGGGTTATTTCAATAAACGAGGGCACGCTACACTGAGGCAGTCATTTACACTGTAGGGAAGAGGCACTCGAGACTTCCCGGGGTGTGCGCTGTCAATCAGGCTGCCCCAGATATTTGATGTGGGGGAAAACTGTAGCAGAGGTCAGCTTTCCTGTTAATGTTATACACGTCTCTATTAGAGACCTCTCCAGTGAGCAAGTTTACTTCTTTTGTAATCTTTTTTAATTTCAGTGGTTGTAGAAAAATACCAGTTAGCAAAAATGCAGGCTATAAAACAACACAGTTCCTTTAATCCCAATTCTATAACTATCCATCTATTCACAGATTTAAAATATTAGAAATAACAAGACACCAGGGCAGCGCCTGTGGCTCAGTGGGTAAAGCGTCGGCCCCATATACTGAGGGTAGTGGGTTTAAACCCAGCCCCAGCCAAAGTGCAACAAAAAAATAGCTGGGTGTTGGGAGGCGCCTATGGCTCAAGGAGTAGGGCTCCAGCCCCATCT
>NW_003852482.1:8113870-8118015 GCF_000181295.1 Otolemur garnettii
CTGCATTAATGTACACAGCTATGATTTAATAATAAAAAAGAATAATATTTAGAGAATTGGGTGGCACCTGTGGCTCAGTAGGTAGGGCACCGTCCCCATACAGCAAGGGTTCAAACCTGGGCCTGGCCAAACTGCAAAAAAAAAAAAAAAAAATAGCCAGGCATTGTGGTGGGTGCCTGTAGTCCCAGATACTCAGGAGGCTGAGGCAAGAGAACTGCCTAAGCCCAGGAGTTGGAGGTTGCTGTGAGCTATGATGCCACAGCACACTACCGAGGGTGACAAAGTGAGACTCTGTCTCTAAAAAAAAAAAAAGAAAGAAAGAATAGACATCAAAATGTAAAATGCATGTGTGTTTGAGTGATCTTATTTTCTGCACTGGCCTAGTGGTGGGCACTGAGCCCATGTGACTCTCTGGAGCTATTTGGGAAAGGCGGCTGCAGCTGCAACAGGCTCCTCCTATGCCTACCTCAGAGACTTTGTACTCGAAGGTCAGCTTCTTCCCCTTCACGCCTTCGTTGAGGGTGAGGATGAATCCAATGTAGTCAGCGTATGCCTACCAAACAAAGGGGACAGTGAGGAGGGAGAAAGAGGGGCAGACCCCCTGCACATCCCCTAGCTCCACTCACTTACCAGAGACCTGCCTCTGGCTCCAACCCAGTAGGAGGATAAGTACAAAGATAATGTCAACACCCAACCCTTACCCTCCAAAAAAGCTGGCAAGCTAGTGACCACAGTTAACACCCTGACCTCCAACAAGTATTTAGTAATACTCACTACTTTACCCAACCCCATGAAGTAGACACTATTGCTGTCTGCATTTTGCAGATGAGAAAACCAAGAGAACTGAGTTACCCAAGGTCTTCCAAAGACTAAGATCTCATTAGACATGGAGCTAAGGCCCAGCAAGTCTAACCCCAAAGCTAAATGGCTAAAAGCATGCCTGCCACTGTGCCATATAACCAGGAGGACTTCAAGGAGTATTATCAGGGGCCCTCCCCCAGTAATCTTCCAGATGTCTTTCCCACCATAGACTGGCCAAGTTGTCTGACTGTAGAATGGGTGCCTGCTCCCAGGAGAAGAGCTGTTTTCTGCCCAAAGGGAAGTCTCCCAGCACACCTATCCCCAGGTGTCAACTGGACATGCTATTTTCTGCTAGGCTATAGTTACACGTGGCACAGGGATAAGAAAGCACTGATGTATAGGCCCCTTGAGATCCAGTTGCTGAGAGCAAGTGATTCCTGTTCACTCTTTTTTTTCATCCCGTTTTCCTCCCATTCTCTGCCTTCCACCTTATCCAAGCCATATGGACGCTGGGATGTCCACAATAATCCCTAAGACGAGCCCTGAGAACCAACCACTTAATATCTAGAAGGGAGCATTCCTCTACCAGGATCCTCCTGCCAGCCCATGATATGACACCCAACAGCACAAGTGGGTTATCAAGAGCACCCCTTCCAGTCCAGGGCAAATCTGAGCCCTTGTCCTATTGGTAGCCAGTGTTCACAATCATTCCCATCTGCAAAGTACACTGGAATACAAAGATAGACAGCAGCAAGGGGAAGTGTCACATCTGGATTCAGACAAACAGGTTCAGGGTAGAGCAGTGGTTCTCAACTGGGCTCCCAGAGGATATCTAACAACACCTGGAGGCATTCTGGGTTGTGACAGCTGAGGGACAGGATATTACAGGTACCTAGTAGGTAGAAACCAGAGATGTTACCAAGCACCCTACAATGCACATGCCAGCCTCCTCCAACAAAGAACAATCCACCCCCAAAATGTCCACAGTGCTGCGGTTGGGAAACCCTGAGGTAAAGCAACCAGGATAAGGAGGGGACTCAGACCATGCCCTTGAGCAGCTGGAGGACTGAGCTGTCACTAAGCTAAAGGGACTCTTTATCCTAGGGAAAACATGATAACCATCTCCAAATATGCAGAGGGCAGGCTTGTGAAAGAGGAACCAGACAGGGTTGGATGGCCTCAAACCCCAGTGAGGAAAAGGCCTGGAAGCCAAAGCAATGTCAGCACAGCAGAGTCCTCACAGAGAACCTGCCAGCCCTCTGTATAAGCACTACTCTCTAGCCCAGATGACCAAAGAGGTAGGTGCCTGACAGGAACTGGGCCCAAAGCCTTCCCTGAGAATTTGAAATTGACTTTCTTTTTCTCAGTCTGTCTTTCCATAGCCTGTACTAGAAACATGGGAGGTACAGCTGGTCTCTTTTGCCAACCATTTGGGCTGAGCAGCATTTTCAGGTCAAGTCTCATCCCTGGCCAATGGTCACGTGAGATAACCTCTTTCCCCTTGGACACACTGGCTCCCACACTTGCTGCTACTTGCAGCCAAGAATCAAAGTGACCCACTCTACCATTGAGAACACTTGCTTCAGTCAACAGAATAACATTCAGTAGGCAGTGGTTTATGAAAACCAGCAGCAGAACTCTTCAGAATTACCCTGGCGCTGGCCCTGAGACCTGTATAAAACATTCTAGAAGGAACACTCAGCCTCCCTGTCTTGCTCCCCAGCTTCTGACAGCTCAAGTTCTCAGGGCAAGACAGCCCCAGTCATGCCTAGAAAACCACTGTCTTAAGCCCATGTTTCTCACCCTTGTTCAGACCTGACAATGCAGACATCACTGGTACCTGAGAACGCTTCCATTTGCCCATGTCTGGAACTGTATGGATCTCCTTTTTTGGAATGATGAAATTCTGAGTGGCTGGAGGGATTTCCTCCAAAGACTCTTGACAAAGAAAATGAAAAAGCAAATCAGTAAATAGAATATTCTCCATAACATATTCATTCTCTCTCTCTCTCAAATCAAGATTCTAAACCTAAGCCCTAGCATAAACCAGACATACTAAACCTACTGGTCTCCTGCCTTTCCTCACCCTGCATAGAAGAAAGACTATGGCAGTAGTAACAACCTCTTCAATAACCACGTCCTCCTTTCCCACTCTCCACCCAAGCAGTAAAGTTAGAAAAACAAAACCAAGGGGACATTTTAGACATACACAGGCAATTGAAGGAAGAAAAAAAAAATAGAAATTGCAACAAGCATTTGGAAAAAAACCTAACCTCCAGCAAAGACATGTAAATTTTATGAGATACGTGTGTGTGTGTGTGTGTGTGTATACACACATACACATATACATATATAGCTTTTCCAAATAAGGTTGGCAGATTAAAGACAACTGGCATTAGTTCTGGAAAAGGGAAACAGGACCTCTCCTGCACCATCAGTGTGTTAGCTAGTGGGACCTGCTAAGGAGGCAACTCAGCATTGTCTACTGAAATAAAAATTGCATATACCCCACGAGGCAACCCTTCCACTCACAGGAATCTGGCCTTCATACGTGCTCAAAGAAACAGTCAAAGATACATCCAAATGTGCTTGTTGCATTGGAAAAAAAAATTAGAAACAACCTAAATATCAATTGATAAAATGATGAGGTAAATAATGATATGCCCATATAATGGAATAATATGGGCTTTTTATTTGATTTATTTATTTATTTATTTATTTTTTTGAGACAGTCTTACTCTGTCACTCTGGATAGAGGGCTGTGGCATCATCATAGTTCACAGCAACCTCGAACTCATGGGCTCAAGAGATCCTCCTGCCTCAGTCTCCCAAATAGCTGTGACTACAGGTGCCTGACACAGCCCCTAACTAGCTTTTCTGTTTTTACTAGAGACAAGTTCTCACTTTGGCTCAGGCTGATCTCAAACTCCTGAACTCAAGCAATCCACCTGCCTCAGCCTCAAGTGCTAGGATTATAGGCATGAGCAACCACGCCCAGCCTTAATATGGGCTTTTTAAAAGCATAGAATGGAGCAGTGCCTGTGGCTCAAAGGAGTAGGTGCCGGCCCCCTCGGCCAGAGGTGGTGGGTTCAAACCCAGCCCCGGCTGAAAACTGCTAATAAATAAATAAATAAAATAGAATCTATATTGCTGACATAGAAAAGACAGCCTAGGCTCAGCACCTGTGGCTCAAGCGGCTAAGGCACCAGCCACATAAACCCAAGGTGGCGGGTTCAAACCCAGCCCCGGCCCACCAAAACAATGATGGCTGCAACCAAAAAATAGCCGGGCGCTATTGTGGCGCCCGCTACTGTGGCGGGCGCCTATGGTCCCAGCTACTTGGG
>NW_003852482.1:8118186-8119557 GCF_000181295.1 Otolemur garnettii
GGGGTAGGGTGCCAGCCCCATATGCCGGAGGTGGTGGGTTCAAACCCAGCCCCGGCCAAAAACAAAAAAAAAAAAAAAAAAGTAAAGAAATGGCTCAGTGCCTGTGGCTCAAGTGGCTAAGGTGCCAGCCACATACACCTGAACTGGTGGGTTTGAATCCATCCATTGTTGGGCCTGCCAAACAACAATGATGGCAACAAAAAAATATCTGGGTGTTGTGGTAGGCACCTATAGTCCCTGCTACCTGGGAGGTGGAGGCAGGAGAATCGCTTGAGCCCAGGAGCTGGAGGTTGCTATAAGCTGTGATGCCACAGCACTCTACCCAGGGCAACAGCTTGAGGCTCTGTCTCAAAAAAAAAAAAAGTGAAGAAAGAAAACTGTTACATTATATACAGTATCATCCTATACTTGTAAAAACTTGTTTCTATCAGCAAACATACTGATATAAACAACACATGAACATATTAGTACAGTCATGCACTGCACATGTAACATTTTACTCAACCAACAACAAACCAATATATGCGGCACATAAAACAATGGTGGTCCAATGAGATTATAATAGAGCAAATGCAGAAACCTGATATTGGCACTTGCTGCTGGCATTGCAGATCTAGTAGGAGTAATAACTGATGTTCAGGAATGGGGCTGGGACGTTTGGCTTTTCATATGAAAACACATACCCAAGGGGGCGGTGCCTATGGCTCAGTGAGTAGGGTGCCAGCCCCATATACTGAGGGTGGTGGGCTCAAACCGGGCCCTGGCCAAACTGCAACAAAAAAATAGCTGGGCATTGTGGCAGGTGCCTGTGGTCCCAGCTACTAGGGAAGCTGAGGCAAGAGAATCACCTAAGCCCAAGAGCCGGAGGTTGCTGTGAGCTGTGATGCCACTGCACTCTACCAAGGGTGACAAAGTGAGACTCTGTCTCTAAAAAAAAAAAAGAAAGAAAGAAAAAAAGAAAAATACTGAATTCTATATTGTGGTGGATGCCCGTAGTCCCAGCTTCTTGGGAGGCTGAGGCAAGAGAATCACTTAAGCCCAAGAGTCTGAGGTTTTTGTGAGCTGCATCACCATGGCACTCTACCAAAGGTGACACAGTGAGACTCTGTCTCCAAAAGAAAAAAGAATATTGAATTCTAAAACATACCTGGTCCCAAAGATTTTGGATAGGGAGTTGTAGACCTGAATCTACAATTGGAAAAGTACTTTTGTAATCAGAAAAAAAGCCAAAATTTTAAATGGAGTTTCTGTATTTTCCAGAAGGTGGGGGAAAGAAAAGAGAGGGAAGAGTAAAGAACAATCAGTCAGGCTCGGCGCCTGTGGCTCAAGCGGCTAAGGCGCCAGCCACATACACCTAAGGTGGTGGGTTCG
>NW_003852482.1:8120913-8140235 GCF_000181295.1 Otolemur garnettii
AAAAAAAAAAAAAATACTGTCTACATGTTAGCCACCTCTTGGTAAAATTTTGTAAGGTATATTCAATAAATAAAGGCATACTTAGCTACAATTTCCCATTTTGCCATGTGTGAAGACTTTAGGGACACCCTGTACACTAGCGTCATTCTAAGAGATCACTAAGTATCAGAGGCTATAACTTCCCAGGCAGAACCAGGTCGGCATGACTCCAAAATCCAATGCTTTCACCACTACACAAGTTAAAAACTTTCCACTTGTTCCAAAAAGTCCCATCTCAAACTTCAAAGAACACCATCTCTAGGAACCTGAATCTTTCCAGCCATGGATAAGGTCTCTGAGGTCTCCATGCTCAGGCCCTCTCCTCACCTCACCCCTACTCATCTTCAGAGTCAAATTCCTTTCACTGATAATTCCGGTTGCATTACATCTCATATCTCTTGATGTCATTACCAGACCTTCTAAGGACACAATCACAGAGATTTTGTACAAAATGAACGACTGGTTCTGAATGGACTAACAAACCAAACCAGCCCTTTGTCCATCTGTTTTTGGGGGCAGAGAGAAGATGTTTCAAAACTTTTCTCTTCTGAGACCTTCTAAGGGATTACAAAATCAAGACAGGGTATAAAGAATACAAAATGCTTTCAAAATACTATCTGTGTTTAGCCAACCTATTTGCTCCTCTGTCAGAATTTTAAGTTATCTATGGCCAGTTCTTCTGAGCTCAAGCCTTCTCCTTGTCCAGGGCAGAACAGCAAAGTCTCTACAACAATATCCTTCCCAGCCAGCAGGGTGGCTCACACCTGTAATCCTAGTACTCTGGGAGGCCAAGGCAGGAGGATCACTTGAGCTCCAGAGTTCAAGACCAGCCTGAGCAAGAGTGGGACCCTGTCTCGACTAAAAATACAAAAAATTAGTTGGGCATTGTGCCTCTCGCCAGTAGTCCCAGCTACTCAGGAGGCTAAGGCAAGAGGAATCGCTTGAGTCCAGGAGGTTGCTGTGAACTAGGCTGACACCATGGCACTCTAGCCTGGGCAACAGAACAAGACTCAAGTCTCAAAAAAGAAAAAAAGAAAACACAAGATCCTTCCCTAGCACCTCCATCCCAGTTATCTGAGATGAACTTTTTAAAAAGAGGCCAAGGTGTAAATAAATGTTACACAAGGTGATGATGCCAGAGAGACTCTCATCTCCTTGCACAACCAGCCTTTTAAAATTAGTGGTTTAGACGCTAAGGGCGGTTTCTCTCAATAAATTCTCCCAACTGAAACCCCCCTCCCCCACCAGCCCAACATCTAAGAGGGAGAGAGGACAGGTGGATGAAGGATAAGAAAGGCAAGGAAGAAGCTGAAAATGCCTGCGAGGCAGGTACAGGCCCACCGAGCACCGCTACCCCGCCCCCCACCTCCCCAGCACAGCAGTCTAACACAGCAGACAGCTACATCTGAATCACTTTTGCCTCCATCCCTGGCAACTTTCCCAGCCAGTCTAGAGCTTACTCAAGCACGCGCTGCCCAGAAGTGGAAAAGACCTCCCCTTTAGCCACGGTGCTGCCCACCAGGCACTTCCCCTTCCCAGGGTCGCCGCGGCCCGCCCAGCAGCCCTTTGCTGCCCCAGGTTCTCACCCTCACCCCGGAACCCCCAGACCACCTCTCCCCTAAGGCCCTTTGACTCTGGTTCCCCACACTCCACAAGTTTTCGCCTTCATCTCCTGACCCACCCACCCCGAGCCCCACCGCACCCCTTACCCGCCCCCACGCCTGGCACCGCCCCCGCGCCCCCACCCATTGCGGGCTCTGCCCCTCGGGCCCTACCTGGCGGCGGCTGCCGCTCACCCTCAGCCATCTTGCTCCCGCCAGGAGCCGGCCCGGATGCCTGCAGTCCCCTCTCACTACTCGCCCCCACACCCGCCGGGTCTTCCCCGGCCACACCACAGGCTCCGCGCTTTCCGAAGGAAAATGAGCACCGGCCGGCTATAACCGAAAACCGAGAATTAAAGTCTCCCCAGAGCAGACGGCGGCCATGCCGGTGCGGGGCACTCAGGGAGCATGCCCACCAACGGCCGGCTCGCGGCGACCGCGCTGACCGGGGCGGCGGCCATGTCAGTGCGGGGCACCCGGAGCATGCGCGCCAACGACCGTCCCACCGCCCCGCCGCGGCCGCCATGCTTTTGCGGGGCGTCAAGTGTAGTTGTTGCGCAGCCATGTTTTTGCGGGGCGGTTCCCAGCTGTCATCTTTGTGAGTGACACTGACATTTCCCGGTCAACACGGCTGTGTCTCCCTACTACTTTTAGAGTTACACTCAAAGAGTCCAGACAGACTTGGAGGGGCCCATGCCACCACCTCCAACAGCTTAGACGGCGTTTAGAGGTGGGAGAGACAGCTGGACGGCGACCTCCGTCCTTCCTTCCCCCCAAGACTTCCATGCCTCGCGGGGTCTGGCGGCAGCTCACCCTCCCGCGGCTCCGCCCCCAGGCCCCACCCGCCCGCGGCCCGGCCCAGAGCTCGCAGCTGGACGCCCCGGGCCCGCTACCCGCCGACGCCCCGCCCCGCGAGTCCTCCCCCGCGGGCCAGCAGCCCGCCGCCGGCTGGGCGGGTGGGTGGGCGCGGGGCCGCCTCTACCAGCTGGCGGCAGTGACTCGGCGACCTTGGCCCGGAGGCTGTAGCGGAGATCCACAGACACCCCAACGACCGCGGCGACGAGGACTTTGCCCAACGCGGGAGGCGGAGCGGATTGCGTGTCTGCGGGCGGAGAGCAAAGATGTTAGCCTTCGCCGCCAGGACCCTGGTGAGTGTGGCTGGAGCCCGGGCCAGAGGGCTCTGAACCAGGCGGACGGGCTGCGCAGCTCACCCGTGTTGGAAAACTGGCCAAATAGGCGACTCAGCTGGTAGGGTAGGGTCGGCAGGTGGGCGTCCCGGGGTTGGCAGAGGAGGAGCTGGAGGCGCACGGTCAGAGGGGGGATCGAACCCACGACCTGAGGCGCTCAGATCCAACGGCCCGGAAAAGACAGTGGGGACCCTGGCTTCAGTCAGCACCCCACCCTTAAACTCGGAGCCAAGGCGGGAAGACACCCGGTGTGTCCCAGTTATTCTCTGACCCACACACCCGCCGTGCACTCGGCTGAGCTGTCTCTGCCTGAGCCAGAGCCACTTCTCTGGCCTCTTCAGTTGGTCAACTTCCTTGGGTTTATCAAATGTCCCCTGGGGAATTGTGTGTGGTCAGCAGAACTCACGTGGAGGCATCAAGCTAGTCTACTCTGAAAGGCTTCCGACTAGCAGGAGGCGGCAGATAGCAGGTGGCAGTGACAGGGGAAGCTTCCTTACTCCAGACTGTCCACATCTAGCCCTCAACCCTCTCCACAGGATAGCCTGGAGCAAGCAGTGCTGCCATCCTGGTTCGGGTTTCTTTCCTCTGATCCAAGCACGTCTCTGCCCGAATCTCACTGTCTCACACAGACACTGTGGGGCCACAGGGCTGAGCATACACATCCAGGCTCAGACTTAGGGGCTCTGCTGGATATGTTTCAGCACTCTGAGGCACCACCTCACCTTTGCCACTGCCACCTGAACTATTATGTCCTACCCCACAGCCTCTAGGTCAACCTCCAGGACCAGACTGGCCTGGTTACTTCATTGCTGGGAAGACTGAGGCAAGGAGGGACTGGGCTAGAGTCTCCTGGATCTGCTGATTCAAGTCTAGTCCTCAAACCAGCATCTTTTGGTTTATTTTTTGTTTCTTGCTTTGGTTTGCTTTGAGATAGTCTCACTCGGCTCGGCGCCTATAGCTCAACCGGCTAAGGCGCCAGCCATGTTCACCTAAGGTGGTGGGTTCAAATCCCCAGCCTGGACCCACCAAACAACAATGACGGCTGCAACGAAAAAAAGCCGGGCGTTGTGGCGGGCGCCTGTGGTCCCAGCTACTTGGGAGGCGGAGGCAGGAGACTCGCTTGAGCCCAGGAGTTGGAGGTTGCTGTGAGCTGTAATGCCAGGGCACTCTACCCAGGGGGACAGCTTGAGGCTCTGTCTCAAAAAAAAAAAAAGAGATAGTCTCACTCTGTTGGCTAGGCTGGAGTACAGCAGCATGATCATAGGTCCCTATAGCCTCAAACTTCTAGGCTCAAGCAGTCCTCCTGCCCTAGCATCCCCAAATGCTGGGATCATAGGTATAGACACTGTATCTGGCCATTTGGTTTATTTTTCATACCAAAAGTCCTCCATTCTTGGACCCCAGCTGAATGAGCCACTGCTTAGAGAAGGCAGGCTTCAGTAGAGGGGTGACCCAGAAGGGCCCCAAGACTCCAAGAGAGAAACAGGAAATGGGCTGGGCTCTTAGCCTCCCTATCCACTGATGACCCTTTCCTGATGCCTTTGTACCAACCCTGATTTCAGGACTGATTTCAGGGCTGTGGTATAACCCTCCAGATGAGTTTTTTCTCATCTGAAAGTTCCACACAGTCTGGGCGTGGTGGCTCACACCTATAATCCTATCACTCTGGGAGGCCAAGGCCGGTGGATTGCCTGAGCTCATGGGTTCGAGCCCAGATAAGCAAGAGCAAGACCCCGCCTCTAAAAATAGCCAGACATAGTAAGTGCCTGTAGTCCCAGCTACTTGGGAGGCTGAGGCAAGAGAATCGCCTGGGCCCAAGAGTTTGAGGTTGCTGTGAGCTATGACTCCATGGGACTCTACTCAGGTCGGCAAAGTGAGGCTCTGTCTCAAAAAAAAAAAAAAAAAGATCTACAAAGATTCTGACAGGTGGATTTCTTAATACCTCTTGGCCTGCCTCCCTGGCAGTGAGCCCATCCAGAGGAGAAAAGAAAGTGCCTTCCGGGTTTTTTCCTGCTGCTATGCCCACCACCAGTCTCCTCACCTGCTCCTCGTTGCTCTTCTTCTGGAAGCTTGGGAGGGTGGAGCAGCTTCTGGAGTCAGGAAGCTTCCCCTGTCACTGCCACAACCCCAGATGCCACCATCATCTCTGCCTTCCTGCCTCCCCCTGAACCTTGGCTCTTGTCTTCTCTTTCCAGCCCAGGCAAGTGGCTGCCTCTTGCTAGGTTCTGCTCACCCACTGAGTAGCACAGTTAGGCTTAGAGATCCAGCCAAGGCAGACAGACAGGGCTCAGGACCTCAGTCCTGCCATGGAGGAGGACGGGCAGCAGAGAGAGAAGGTATGGACCGGAACGGAGCTTCTGCCGCTTGCCTGCCTGCCGCGCAGCAGCCTGGACCCCCTGTCTCTCTTTCTGCCCACCTCCAAAGTCCGCCAGACTATTTTCCTCTACTGCCTTTCACCCTCCAGGCCGGACCACTCAGCTCTCTCTTGCTACAGCTCTGTCCTCACTATCACTGCCCCCACAAAGGGCAGAGAAAGCCAGAGGCCTCATTGTCTGGCTCTCTCTGATCTCCTTCTTTCCTGTTTCTCAACCTGGAAAGGGTGGGAGAAAAGGAGGTGGGCCCTTCTTTCCAGGATGAGAAAGGCGGGGCCTGAGCATCTAGACAGGTGGGAGGTGTTCTCACCTCTGCTACCCCAAAGGTGCCATTCATCCTGACTCAGTTCCCCTGAACTCTCTGAAGACCAATGGCCACACCCCACCTTCCCCCACCCCTACCAGAGTCTCTAGGCTCCTGAGAGGTGGGGACATCTACAGCTTAAGGGCTGGGAGGCCAGGGAAGGCTCCACCCAGGAGGCCATCTCTGACCCCAGAGACAGGCACATAAGTGCCCAGAGTGGAGACTTTAGGGTTCTGGGGCTCCCAGAGCTGGTGAGAGAATGAGCAGGGTGTTCTGCTGCCTGCAGGTGAAGCCCATGGGCTTCCTCAAGCCCTCCTCCTTGATGAAGACACCTGGCCGCTTCAAGGCACACCAGGATGCGCTGCCGCGGCTGCCCATACCTCCTCTCCAGCAGTCGCTGGAGCATTACCTCAAGGCACTGCAGCCCATCGTGAGTGAGGAGGAGTGGGCCCAAACCAAGCAGCTGGTAGACGAGTTCCAGGCCTCAGGAGGCGTGGGAGAACGCCTGCAGAAGGGGCTGCAGCGCAGGGCCAGGAAGACAGAGAACTGGGTGAGTGTGATTTGGCACTCCACACTGTGGCCGTTTGGCCACTGTGCACATGCAGAATTTTCCAGTGCCAGCTGCTCTGGCACATTCATTCATTTGCTCCACCAAATTTCTTGAACACTTACTCTGTACCTGGCACTTGGCAGAGCACTGAGGGAACAAGAACAGTCTCTGACCTCTTGGAGCTCCCCCATTGTGGGGGAGAGGAGGTGATGGGCAAGATGCAAGTCAACAAATAAGGTCCTTTCAGACAGTAAAGTTCTATGGAGATAAAAAGGGTGCAGAAGAAGGCTAGGGATGGCAGTGTCATCATGCTGGGTATCAGGAAAGGGGATGGGATGGGCCTGAGACCTGAGGGTCTCAGACAAACAGCTGACAGCATGGGCAAAAATGGCAACAACCTGCATGTGCCAGACCAGAGGCCAGAGGGAGGATGGAGGCAGGGACAACCCGTAGAACGATCTTGGACTTGAGCTCAGTAAGACAGCTTCAGGCAGGGAGTTCTGTCCTTCCGTGACAGATTGCCCTCATTCTGTGTCCGATCTGGTACACAGTAGTGTTCAGTTTGCACAATGTGTTTACACTGTATGCCTGTCTGTGTGCATCTCATACTTCTACATGAAGATAAAAAAGAGGTCCCGGCTGCTGGGGTGGAGCAAGAGTGGGAGACAAAGGCGAGGGGAGGCTGGTGCCATTGCCTGGAGGAATATATGGCAGCCTGGACCTGGCACTGCCAGGGCAAGGGGGAAAGTCATTAAGCCCAGGAGTGTTTCAGAGGCAGTGCCAGTGGCACTTGCTGATGGAGAGGATGGATACAGTCTCGATATAAAACAGCAGTAGAATGCCTGAGGAAGAAGCTGACTTGTGGGAGAGAGCTAGGTTTGGCCCTGTGAATACATGATATAGGAGGTGCCCTGGGGTGGGCAGGTGAAGCTCTGAGCCTGGGGCTTGGTGGTCAGTGGGAGGCTGCATACAGGATAGGGAGGCATTGGCTGGTGGCATTTAATGAGCCTTAGCAGGTCAGGGCCTTGGACTCTGAAATTAGAATGCTCTCCCTTCAAGGAAGCTAGAGAGTCTGGGGTCAGAGACTCCTTCAAACAGAAGCTTGTGGCTAAGGGGGCTCCCACTTCACTCAAAGAGCCCCTGAAGGGGCTTTGCTACCACCTGGCAGATTCTCACTGGGGGAATGCCCATACTTGGAGGACCAAGCTCTCCCCTTGTCTCCCAAGCTCTGGCCAGAGGCTCAGGGATCCCTAGTGAAGTATGAGCCCCTAGCTATGTCCCCAAGAGGAGGGAACTCCCGTCTGCTCCTCTCTGATCTACAGATCAGGAAACAGAGACTCAGAGAGGTCCCTCTCAGGGAGACCTCCCTTTCTTGTGCTACACAGGAAGGTCTTGCTGACTCAGGAGCCCAATCCTTTGGGGCCACAGGTCACCTGTTGTACAGCCTGAGACAAGTTGCCTGCCCCTTCCTTTGCCAAGGGCCCAAGGCTAGTGGCCCAGTGCCACAGAACACTCTGCAGAGTAAAGATCTGCATCCTGCTACTGTTGCAGAGGCATGAGGAAACCCAGTAAAGACCCAGGTCTCTGGGGCTTGAAGGACCTGCCATAGAAAGGTGTACTAGGTGTTTTCTGGGGGACAGGGCATTGCAGTCAGCACAGAAGGCTCAAGGATGACAGTCGCTGGGGTGCAGCCCCCAGACAGGAGCATTTAATACCATGCCCATGGCTAGACCCCCAGAGAGACCCATATTCCGGGGCAAAGGACAGACATCCAGGGTGTGTCACCAACATCTCATCATGATTTACCCTCACAGTGAGCTTTCCCTCAAGATTGCCCTGACCTTGAGATCCAAGTCGGTGTCCCCTATCTGACACCAAAAACACTGAGGTCACAGAGTCCCTCAGATCGCTCTGACACCCTAGTCTCTTGCCTCCTTGGAGAATTCTCAGCTAATGACAGCCAAAAACTCACTTACTGGATTTCCCTTTGATATAGCTCTCCTTTTTTCCTTTCTGTCTATTCAGGCATACATTTTTATTTATAAATACCTTGTAATTATTGACAGAAAACTTAAAAGAGAAAGAAATCATTCACCTTGCTGCCCCTTCCAGATTTCCTTCCACTCCTTGCTCTCAGTGGCATTTTCTCAGAGGTGTTGGTCAATGTCTCTTGCTGACACTGATCAGTCAGGCTGAGGCTAAGATACTGATAGGATAGGTGGGGGGAGAGGACAGTGTTCTGGATCTAAGCTCTCACTTTAAGAATATAGAGGGGGCAGAAGACATGGGGCGCAGCTGGGTTCCCTGGTCCTTGAGAGGAAGGGGCCCAGTCCCACCTCCACTCCTGACAGGCTCTGCTTCTTCCCCTAGCTGTCTGAGTGGTGGCTCAAGACAGCCTACCTCCAGTTCCGCCAGCCTGTGGTCATCTACTCCAGCCCAGGGGTAATGTTGCCCAAGCAGGATTTTGTGGATCTGCAGGGTCAACTCCGGTAAGTGGCTGGGGCTGGGCAACCCAGAGGTAGCCAAGGGCAGGGTTCTGAGTATTTCCAAGGCCCTTAAGTCCACTTCTCCCCAGAGATTGGAGGGGTCCCAGTGCCCTTGATGTCTCATCCCCACAAACAACCTTATAAAGTATCATCTCTATTTTACAGATAGGGAAACTGAGGCTCAGAGCAGTGGAGGGAGTTGCCCAAGATCACCATTCAGGATTGGCTGATCCTGGCTAGGAAGCAGGGTCTTTCCAGCTCCAAAGCTTACTGTTATCCATCAGACAGACTGCAGACCCTTCCCTCACCCAAACCTGAGGCTTTGGCTTGGCGCCTATGGCTCAAGTGGCTAAGGCACCAGCCACATACATACACATAAAGTGGCGGGTTCGAATCCAGCCCGGGCTTGCCAAACAACAATGCAGGCTGCAACCAAAAAAAATAGCTGGGCATTGTGACGGGTGCCTGTGGTCCCAGCTACTTGGGAGGCTAAGGCAGTAGACTCACTTGAGCCTAGGAGTTGGAGGTTGCTGTGAGCTGTGATGCCACAGCACTCTACGCAGGGGGACAGCTTGAAGCTCTGTCTCAAAAAAAAAAAAAAAAAACCTGAGGCTTCCCCATCACCTCAATTTTGGCACTGCTCCTTGCCACTCTGCTCAGCTTGCCACAAGGTGACCTTTGTACACAGTTCCTTTTTCCACATTCGGTCATGTAACCTGCCGTGGCCTCTATTCCAGTCTTACCAGAGATAAAAATACCAGTGACAGGGAGCTCCTGCCCAAGGAGCAGCCACTTGCTGCCACTACCTGCTTCTCTTAAAGGGACCAGGACACCCTGGGAAGGGCTGGGATTCTGGGCTAGAAACTCAAGCCAGTGGTGCCCATGCTGGGGTTCAGGTTGGGACTGGTTCATGTGGCAAATGCCCTCTTTATAAGCTCAGACAGTCCAGGGAGGAAGAGCAGGTTGAGGGAGGTGGCCTGGGGACACCTCAAGCCACTGCCTCACCTTCATTACCCCCAGGGTCCCTTGTCCCTTCATAACTGATGCTTCAGAGCAGAGTGACGCCCCCTCCAGACTCCAAGCTGTGGCTCAGGAACTCAGGCCCTTTGCAAGTGGAACCAGCCACATACACACTGCTGTGGACTCGCACCTATGTCCTGTCTGGCCCTTGGTCTGGCATCCAGCATTTCCCTGAGTCCTCCTGACAGCCTCCCTCTAGAGATTATGGGGAAGCTGGCACAGAAAGCCAACCTGGTCTCCCAGCCCCTCCCTAGAGCAGCAAGGATAATCTGTGAGCAGTGGAGAAGGACTAGGACTAGACCTGCCCCTCACACAACAGGTGTCCCTGGCCCAGGGGTCCCCTCAGGGTGTATACACAGTTTATAATCTCTAATTGATCTTTTCAGATTTGCTGCCAAACTCATTGAGGGAGTGTTGGATTTCAAGGTCATGATTGACAAGTGAGCAGCCCCACCCCACCCCACCCCTGCCCAGGCCTGCCTAATTACCACAGCCACCCTGACCCCAAGCCCTGTCTGAGCTGTCACTTTCACTTCCTGTTTGCCCAGCCTCTGTTTGTCATTTGGGAGACCAAGTGCTGGAGATTGTTCTCTGCTCTGGCTGCTGGGACCTTCTGATAATCCTGTCCCATCCCATCCAAAGTAGATACTGTGGCCAGGCATGGTGGCTTATGTCTGTACACTGTGGGAGGCCAAGGCAGGAGCAGTGCTTGAGTCCAGGAGTTTGAGACCAGCCTGGACAACCATAGCAAGACCCCATCACTAAAAAAAAAAAAAAAAAATTAGCCAGTTGTGGTGGCTCACACCTGTAGTCCAAGCTAGTTGGGACAAGCTGAGGCAGGATAATCCTGTAAGCCCAGAAGTTTGAGGCTGCAGTGAGCTATGATTGCACCACTGTACTGCAGCCTGGGTGACAAAGAGGATCCAGGAGGTTGACTCACTGATCCTCCCCAGCTTAGTGGGGATAAGGAAGGAGAAGGTGGCTTCCAGGCAGGGCTCATCCAGCCTTGCTGTGCCCCCTGCTCATGTTGAGGGGATAGTAGGGGGTCCCCACTTGGTCTGGCCTTGCTCCCACCAGAGGCTTGCAAGTCTCTGCATGCCCTGCCCTCCTCCCCACTTATGTGCTCAGCAGCCCTCACTGTCCCTCTGTCCCCACAGTGAGACTCTGCCTGTGGAGTACCTGGGGGGGAAGCCCCTCTGCATGAACCAGTACTATCAGATCCTGTCCTCTTGCCGCATCCCAGGCCCTAAGCAGGATTCTGTCAGCAACTTCAGCAAGATGAAGAAACCACCCTCACATATCACCGTGGTGCACAACTACCAGGTGGGTGGCCCCTGCTCATGGCTGCAAACCCCCACCCTGCTGCCAAGAAGGAAGGGGCAGGCTGGACACCACCACCACACATGCCTTTGTGCCCCAGGAATGCCCAGTAAAGAGGCCAGGAGAGGCAGCAGCCTGCCCAGCACAGGAGGGTAATCCAACACCTCCTCCTCCCTGTCTCAACCTTGGCCTGACACCATACTCTCAGCTGGGCTTGGGTCAGCAATGAGGGGCCAGGGTGTGGGGAGGCTGCTCTTGATCTGAGACCTCACCTAGCCCCCTTCTCTCCACTTGCTGTGCCCCAACAGTTTTTTGAGTTGGACGTGTACCACAGCGATGGGACACCCCTCACCTCCGACCAGATTTTCGTGCAGCTGGAGAAGATCTGGAATTCGTCATTGCAGACCAACAAGGAGCCCGTGGGCATCCTCACCTCCAACCACCGTAACTCCTGGGCCAAGGCATATAACACCCTCATCAAAGGTGCTTCCTAGCAGGGTCCTGTGCTTCGGTCTCTTCCCAGGCCTAGGCAGCCATGTGTCCCTGGAGCCTCTCAGCTTGGAGAGGTGTTAGCCATCTTGTTTTGTGGTTGAGGAGCCACGGCCCAGTTTGATTAGGATAGTTTCTCTCTGTTAAGTAGTAAGTTGGGCTTAGATTCCAAGTTCTCTAGCTAAGGAGTCTCCACACTCCTCCTTCTCTGTGAGTGTCCCAGACCCCTAAAGCCTGTATTGGTTGGGCATTGTCCCTAGAGTCGGCGCCAGATCCCTGTGTAACCCCTGGCTTCCAATTCTCCATGTCTAAAGTGGTTCAGGTGTTGGGACCACTGTGAGGCTGCAGGGCACCATTAGGTCCTAAGCTCTAAACCCAGGCCCAGCACTCAGTGAATGCCCTGGAGGCCTCCTGAGGTAGGGAGCTCTCCATCTTCAGAGGGACACAGATAGGCCAGAAGAGCCTAAGGCAGGAAGCCACAGAAAGGTGACCACCTCCCCCAGGCCCTGAGACTCACCCCCATCTTGCACCCTGCCCCATACCCTCATTCCACCTGAAGACAAGGTGAACCGAGAGTCAGTGAGCTCCATCCAGAAAAGCATCTTCACCGTGTGCCTGGATGCACCCATGCCCAGAGTGTCTGAGGACGTGTACCGCAGCCACGTGGCTGGCCAGATGCTGCATGGGGGTGGCAGCAAGCTCAACAGTGGCAACCGCTGGTTCGACAAGACGCTGCAGGTGAGGACCCAGCAGCACTGAGACTCCCACCCCAGACATACACCTAAACATGGTCCTTTGTAGCCTTAGGACTTCCTGCCCTTCTGGGGCCAGCGTCCCTGGCCTCCCAGGTTATGAAGCAGGAGGGAAGCCAGTAGGCTGGACGCTGCTGTAATTATCAGGCACCCAGCCTGAGCCTGTCATTACCACCCTGCCCAGTGTCCTGGAAACTGCCATTACCCCCAACACACTTCCTTAGTGCATCATAGAAAGCCCAAGATCCAGGGTCAGGCAGAGTGATGCAAACTGGCATGACACTCCCTCTCTGTACCTGGGAAATGGGGTGTCATTAGACCTCTCCAGTAGGGTAGTTCCACAGTGTGCACAGCAAGTGATATGCCAGGGGCCAGGGGTCAGCATTAGCTATTATTATTATTATTTTTTTTTTTTGTCACCCTTGGTAGAGTGCCGTGGCATCACAGGTCACAGCAACCTCCAGCTCTTGGGCTTACGTGATTCTCTTGCCTCAGCCTTCCTAGTAGCCAGCACTTGCCACAATGCCTGGCTATTTTTTTTTGTTGCAGTTTGGCTGGGGCCAGGTTAGAACCCACTACCCTTGGTATATGGGGCCAGCGCCCTACTCAGTGAGCCACAGGCACCACCCCACATTAGCTATTATTAATCCCAGTAATAAGTTAGCATAACCCACCAAGATGGATTCAGAGAGGCCCTTCCCATGAGACCCAACTAGAGAGTGTCTGGGTCAGGAGCCACCTCCAGGGACCAGTGGCTGACAGAGTCCTCCAATTTCTGCAGTTCATCGTGGGAGAAGATGGCTCCTGTGGGCTCGTGTATGAGCATGCAGCAGCAGAGGGACCCCCCATTGTCAGCCTTGTGGACCATGTGATCGAGTTCACGTGAGTGTTGTTACACCCCGACCCGCCTACCCAGCTCCTGGTGACAGGTGACAGACCTGGCTTGTAGGGGAATGTCACTCTCCTTTGTGCCTAGGAATCTGTTTCTTCAAAGGAAACCAGCAGAAGGCATGGGTTTTAAAGTCAGAGCTGGGTTTGAGTTCTCACTCTGCCACTTCTCAGTTGTGTGACCTCAGACAGGCCCCTTCCCCCCCACTGCCTGTGTGAAAGCTACAGTGAAGGCAGTTTCCAGAAAAGCCAGCCTGAGTCTCCCTCCAGCTGCAGGGAACCCTTCCTCCCCACCCCACTTCCAGCATGGACCCAGGCTCTGGGGACACCACCATGAACCTGAGGCTCTGTGTTCCATGCAGGAAGAAGTCTGAATTCGTGCGGTCTCCCATGGTGCCCCTGCCTATGCCTAAGAAGCTGCGGTTCAACATCACACCCGAGATCAAGAATGACATTGAGAAGGCCAAGCAGAACCTCAGCATGTGAGTGCCCACCCCACTGGCCCGTGCTAGATGGGCAAGGCCAGGCCCCTTGAGCCTGAGAGGCTCCTCTGCCAGATCTGTCACTGTACACAGCTCTGGTCCCAACACTGTGCTCCCAGGCCCTCCTGGGGTTGGTGGGGGTTTCCAGGGGCCTGCATATCACCCACTCCTCCCACACACCAGCATGATCCAGGACCTAGACATCACAGTGATGGTGTTCCACCACTTTGGAAAGGACTTCCCCAAGTCAGAGAAGCTGAGCCCAGATGCCTTCATCCAGATGGCCCTCCAGCTTGCTTACTACAGGTGCACCCCTGCTTGCCTGTGAAGGAGGGATAGGGCCTGGGGGCAAGGCTGGGGACAACTCCAAGGGATGTGCTCAGCCCTGTTCCCTACCCAGGATCTACAGGCAGGCGTGTGCCACGTACGAAAGCGCCTCCCTGCGCATGTTTCACCTGGGCCGCACAGATACCATCCGCTCAGCCTCTGTGGACTCACTGGCCTTTGTCAAGGCCATGGATGACTCTAATGTGACGGTGAGAGATCTGGGGCAAGGGTAGGTAAACTGGACTAGAGCCACTTCCCTACCTGTCCAGTCTATCTATCACCAAGTACCTGTGATGTCCAAGCTTTGTAGTGGGCACTGAGAATCTTTTTTTTTTTTTTTTTGAGGCAGAGCCTCAAGCTGTCACCCTGGGCAGAGTGCTGTGGCATTACAGCTCACAGCAACCTCCAACTCCTGGGCTCAAGCGAGTCTCCTGCCTCCGCCTCCCAAGTAGCTGGGACCACAGGCGCCTGCCACAACGCCCGGCTATTTTTTGGTTGCAGCCGTCATTGTTGTTTGGCGGGCTGGGCTGGGGATTCGAACCCACCACCTTAGGTGTACGTGGCTGGCGCCTTAGCTGGTTGAGCTATAGGCGCTGAGCCAGCACTGAGAATCTTACAGAAGATGGAGCCATGAGTTTAGTTCTGAGCTTCCTGGCAGCCAAAGAGAAAAGGGGGCCAGTCAATTGTTCATCCACTTATTTGTCAGCAGTAAGCATCTGCTCTGTGTCAGGCCCTGCTGAGGACTGAAGAGCTGGTAGTTCTGAGACTTGTTCTTAAGAATCTCAGAATCTCGGTTGGGTGGGGAGTGGGCTCCTACAGTGGATGAGAAACAGGCAACAAACAATGTTTCAGCTCTCTCTGCCCCTGATCTCTCTAGGAGCACCAGAAGGTGGAGCTGCTACGGAAGGCTGTGCAGGCCCATCGAGGCTATACCGATCGAGTGAGTGAGCCCCACCTATACCCACTCACTTGTCCCACCTATCCACCCATTTGCCTATTTTTCCCTGCAGCACCCTTATTTAGGGCCACCCCTCCCTGCCCTGAAGCACCTGGAGCCAGGGTGAATGTCCCCATTTTAAAGTTGGAGAAACTAAGGTTACCCAGTAACCTTACCTGGGTTACCTGGGTAACCTACTGTTACCCAGTAACAGCCCCATGCTGGGTTCCAAGGTTTGCCCAGGCTCTAGCTCTTGGGTCATGTGCCACCTGATGCTGAGTCAAGGAGCTGGTGGTCTAGGTGCCCACCTTGGCCCTGTCTCTGAGCACCGGTGTGCCCCAGGCCCATACATGCATATGCCCATTTAAACCTGCTGCTGCCCTGCACAGGGAATTCAGGACTGTCCCCATTGTGCAGGTGAAAACACTGAGGCTCCGAAATGTAAGCAACCTACCAAGGTCCCACTGCAGGGATAGGGCTAAGCTAATCCTGTACTGTCCAGCCTTCCTAGGCAGGTCTCTGCCCCTCCCTGGCCCTCAGTTTCCCCATCTGTGAGCAAGGGTTCTCTCACCTGGATACTCCAATCTCATGATTCCAAAGGACCAGTGATTGTCCCTTGGAACCATGAGGGGCAGTACTGCCACAGGCTGAGGAGGGCAGGGCTGTCCTGCAGGCCAACAGCCCTACTCCTGACAGCCTCCTGCCCCCATAGGCCATCCGTGGGGAGGCCTTTGACCGGCACCTGCTGGGCCTAAAGATGCAGGCCATTGAGGACCTAGTGAGCATGCCCGACATCTTCATGGACACCTCCTACGCCATCGCCATGCACTTCCACCTCTCCACCAGCCAGGTGGGCCACTGCCCCAGGTGCCCAGGAGAAGCTGTGTGGAGAACCCTCCGGCAGCTGGATCTTGGGGAATGATGTGGCCCACACAGGCCACCAAGAGCTCACTGCCAAAGCAGCTGAATTACAGAGGAGGAGCTGGGAGGAGAGAGGGCCCAGGAATCTGAGAAGGCATCTGGGCCCCCCATGGGAGATTTGGCTTCTCTCAGTCACTGGTCAGATATAAACAAACATCTGATCTGTGCCAGCCTGTGCTGGGATAGAGCAAGGGACAGACCACAGTCCCTGCTCCAAGGGGTTTGCAGTCTGGGCAGGAAGTGAAATGGAGATTGCCCCCTGGGAAGTGCTGTAGGGTCCCAAGGAGGGAACAGCTAGAGCCCTTATCCCCAGGGAATGTCAGAGAAGGCTCCATAGAGGTGACAACAGAACTGCACCCTGAAGGATAAGAAGGACTTAACCTATCTGTTAGAGTGGGGGAAGGGGTGTCTCAGGCAGAGCATAGTGAGAATTGAGACATGGAAGGGCACAGTGGTGCCACCACAGGGCAGAGATGAGAGCTTTAGTCCTGCCACCCCCAGGTACCTGCCAAGACAGACTGCGTCATGTTCTTTGGGCCTGTGGTCCCTGATGGCTACGGCGTCTGCTATAACCCCATGGAGGCCCACATCAACTTCTCCCTCTCCGCCTACAACAGCTGTGCAGAGACCAATGCTGCCCGCCTGGCACACTACCTGGAGAAGGCGCTGCTGGACATGCGTGCCCTGTTGCACAGCCACCCTCGGGCCAAACTCTGAGTCCCCCAGACACAGGCCTACCAATGCCACAGCCAAGCCCACCTTGGGATAACCAGGGCTCAGCCCCTTTGTTCTCTTATCCCCATTCCCCCAGATGTGACTGAGCCAGGGCTAGCATCCTTTAGTGGGGCCTGTAGGCCCAAGCGAAGTGCCTTCCATGGGTTGTCCCCAGCACCTGCTGCATCATAAGTCCCTGGGCAGAGTAAGAGGCTAAGAGGGGCACAGCCCCAGGCTCTGCATGTCATCCACTGATACCTCCTCTTGGGAAGGGAACCAGTCTAGTCCATTTTGGCCAGAGCAGGAGATTGACGAGCTCCTTTTCTGAGGCCACATGCGTCTTCTCCAGACCAGGGTAAGGATTATCTGAGGCCGAGGAGCTCTGGGCCTCCCTGAGGACTTGTCCACACCACATCATTGGGTCCTATCCTCTGTGTGGGGGGACCATATTCTTCTGGATGGTGTAGCCATGAGTCTAGTCCTCTTGTTTCCACTCAGATTGGCTCCTGCACCACGGTGGTGGTCATACATTAACATACAGGGTGATTAATAAAGGGATGTGTTGGTGAAGATGTGTTTCAGCTGAGGGGCAGATAGAGTGGGGATAGACGCCTGGCCTTGCCTTCTTCCAGCTTTCCCTGGGCTTGGAAGCTGGTGTCTGAGTAGCCAGTAAGCCCTATGGCTCCCAGAGGAGGAGTCCTCAGGCTTGGGTCACGGAGCCAAGGGTCAGCACCAACCTCGGGGCCCTGGGCCAATGGTGCCAGATGCAGCACTGTGTTCATCACCAGCAACTTACCACCTACTCCTGGCTCATGCCTTCCCAAGTGCCACAGACTGAGGGTAGGGACCACTCTCCCCAGGGGACTATGGATCCCTGTAGGCCCAGGTCTGATGGTCTGGGCAGTGTAGCCACCCCTTACCCATGCCCAGCAGGAGTGATAGTGGAATGAGCGTGCTAAGTCCAGCCCCAGATATTGCCTAGGAAAACACTGCTTGAGGTGGGCTGGGGGGAATGGCCAACTGCTCAGAGCTGTGTACCTGTCCCCAGCCACATGCACATGGTAGAGGCAGAGCATCCTGGCAAAGTCTAGTGCTCTGTAGAGAGAGGAGAATCTGTCTTAGAGGGACACTGGCCCTCAAGAGAGGCACACGTGAAACTCCAAGAGTGGATACCTGGGGTAGGGTGGCAGGGGTATGGTCAGGCAGCCAGGAAGTGCTTCATGGCCTGACTGATCTGCAATAGTTATATGAGGGTGCAGCCTGTGCTTTTTTCTACTTTTTTTTGTTTGTTTTTTTAGATAGTCTCACTTTGTCACCCTTGGTAGAGTGCCATGGTGTCATAGCTCACAGCAACCCCAAACTCTTGGGACTCAAGTGATTCTCCTGACTCAGCCTCCCAAATAGCTGGGCCTATAGGCACTGGCCACAATGCCTGGCTATTTTTAGAGACAAGGGCTCACTCTGGCTTAGGCTGGTCTCAAACCTGTGAGCTCAGGTAATCTACCTGCCGTGACCTCCCAAGTGCTAGGATTACAGGCATGAACCACTGTGCCTGGCCACTTTTTTGCATTTTTAAGATGAAGAAACAAACTTAGGTTAAGGTCACCAAGACACTAAATGGCAGAGCAGACGTTCCCAGCAGTCACACTTGTCTCCTTCAGCCCCTGGTCCACGGAGCACCTGTACCAGGCCCCTTGCCCCAGACCATATCCACTCAGATGTCCTGGGATGGGGGTGAAAAAGGGAGGCCTTGGGTGGACACTGCTCCAATCTCAGGTCCATGAACTGGTGAGGAGGGAGGACAGGGCCACAAGCCTGGAAAGCACAGGAAGGAAACAGCCAATCCTGGATTTTGATCAGGCACTGAGGCTTTTCTGGCCTGGCCAAGTCTCCTCACATCACCTAAAGATGGGCACTGCCGAAAGCCCCAGGAAACAAGAGTAGGAGCCTGGATGATGAGAGTGGGCAGTGCTCCTAGGCAGGAGTGAGCAGGCAGACCCAGAAGAGAACCAGGCTCTGCTCTCCCACCAGAGAGCTTGGGCCTCGGCTGTACTGTGGGGCTCACAGCAGATGCTGAGGGAGTGTGTGTGAGTAATGTGTGCATGTAGGCCAGCCTAGGGCAGCAACAGGGACAGGAGAGGGAGCCCCCTGTCAGGTTCCTGAAACTCATACAAGAACCTTATAGGTCTGAATATAGTTAAGACAGGATTTTTTTCCCCAAAAAAATTATCCTTCAGAAGTGAGGGCAGGCTCCGTGCCTATAGCAGTGTTTATGGCACCAGCCATGTACACTGAGGGTGGCGGGTTCAATCCCGGCCCAGGCCAGCTAAACAACAATGACAACTACAACAAAAAATAGCTAGGCATTGTAGCGGATGCCTGTAGTCCAAGCTACTTGGGAGGATGAGGAGGATGAGGAGAATTGCTCAAGCCCAAGAGCTTGAGGTTGCTGTGAGCTGCGATGCCACAGCACTACTGAGGGCAACATAGTGGGACTCTCTCAATAAAAAAAAGTGAGGGCATCCCTTGACATTTGAGTTCCCACAGGTCTCATATGGAAGCTCCTTCAATTCTTTAGAGCCACAAAGTGTTGTATGCAGAAGACACATTCAGCATCTAAATGCCCATCACTGTTAGATGAATACTTAGAGGACCCCACATGGGAAAAAGGCAAAGAAACACGAGATTTAGTACTTCCTCCTAAGAGTTGTTAAAGCATGGGATGTGGCATGACTACGTGCTTCAGAGGTCTCTGAGGCTAGGCATGGTGGCTCACACCTGTAATCTTAGCTCTCTGGGAGACCAAGGCAGGTGGATCACCTAAGCTCAGGAGTTTGCGACCAGCCCAAGCAAAGCAAGACCCTGTCTCTACCAAAAATAGAAAAATTGGCTCGGCGCCTATAGCTCAACCGGCTAAGGCGCCAGCCACGTAC
>NW_003852482.1:8142075-8143973 GCF_000181295.1 Otolemur garnettii
AAAAAAAAAAAAAATAAATAAAAAATAAAAAAATAAAAACTATTTGACAATTTTAAGTCTAGTATGAAAGCTCCTTCCTCCAGAAATCTGTTTGCTTCTGCCACATACCTGGGATCACTATCAGTCTGAAGGCACCTTAGTTGAATGTTAAGGTTCGGCAGACCACATCAGAAGACCTAGACCAGCCTTCAAACCACCTCAGCTTCATACTGAGGTGCAGCTGTTCCATATCTCAGCTCAGTGGGTCAAGAAGGATTAGAGTCCCCACCCTGGGCCAGCCCTTGGGTTTAACTTGAGTTCATCTCACCCCCACAGGGCTCTAAAAATCCAGCTCAGTTTGTAGTTACTTCTTCCTGAGCAAGATACCCACCTACACACTTAAGTACTGAATTAAGCAAAGTGGACATTAAGCAAAGTTCACCCTGGTACTCCCAACCCTCAGGCTGTCCTGCATGGGGTTGGGGGCAGCTCTAGACTTATTCAGAGCACAGTCAGCACCACACAGGGAAGGAGGTTGACACCAAAACTTCCTGAGGCTTCCTGTTATGAGATGGCAGGCTCCAATGAGGGCCCCTGGAGGGATGTAACCACAGGCTGGATAGATCCTGGTAGGATGTGTCAGGTCATTCAAACCCCTGCCAGGTGGATCAATGAAAATAGATATCTCAAAGAAGGTTATGATTTTTTTTTTTTTTGAAACAGGGTCTCACTCTCACCCAGGCTAGAGTTTGGCAGTCTGATCACAGCTCACTATAGCCTCGACCTCCTGGGCTCAAGTTATCTTCCTGCCTCATCCTCCCAAGTAGCAGGAACTATAGGCATGTGCCACTACACCCAACTAATTTTTTAATTTTTTGTAGAGAGGGAGCCTCACTATGTTGCCCAGGCTGGTCTTGACATCTTGACCTCAAGTGATCCATTAGCCTTGCCCTCCCGGAGTGCTGGGATTATAGGTGTGATACACTGTGCCTGGCCACTGGTTATGATTTTATGGTCTTAACCATATCACTGCCCCGAATTGTCACTTGTCTCCACAGTCATTCCTAGCCTCCTCTCATGAGCTCAATCAACATGAGCTGCCAGAGTTTCAGATTTTATTTTAAAACAATAGTAAACAATTTCATTGATTTTTTCCTAAATCAAACCACCTCACACTCAGCTTCTCTCAAGCAAAAAGTAAAAAACAAAAATAATAAGGGAAGGGGAGGGAACTGTGGGAACTGACCTACCTTCCCTAAAAATAAGCCCCTGGTCCTGGCATCCGGAATGGCTTTTGGACACTGTCTTTTAACAAATGAGAAAAGAAAGCACCAAAATATTGTGCTTCAGCAGCAGGTTAGGAACCGCCACAAAGAAAAAAGGAGGGGAGGGGAGAATCCAAACACAGACCCCAAGTGGCCTAGTTCAGTTCTCGCAACTTCCGAGAGTCTGGAAGCATCTTCTGTCCACGACTCTGTTTCAGAATGACTTAGAGATGGGTCACTTTAGGAAGAGCCTCCTCTGAACTGGGCTGGTGGGGATCTGTGAGCCCACACCAAGAACGCAAGCTTGAGGATGACCCTGAACAGGTTCCCAGCCGGTTGAAGTGAGCGGAAGGACAAGGACATATTCAGAACACACAGAGGGAAGGTCAGGGGACTTGAGGCACCCACTGCCTCACTCCTCTCCTCCCCACTCCTGTGCCTTTGCGCTTTGTTCAAGTGGGATGAAAACTAACAGCAACTGGGATGGTAGGACAAGGAAGAGCTGTAAACAGCTTGGGTTTGCTCACCCTCATGTGCAGACTCTTTTGTCAGAAAGGGACTACTGTCTTGGGGACAGGGGACCAGAGAAAGCCCTTGTAGTACAGGTTCAGTCTGGGGTAGAACACAGTAATAGCCGCCGCCAGACGCGTGCTC
>NW_003852482.1:8144010-8152960 GCF_000181295.1 Otolemur garnettii
GGGAGCTGACCTGGGCCCCACTTTACACAGGGCAGCCACAGGAGAATGGCTCTTCCAGCCGTGTCTCCAAAATCCCATCTGCCTTTAAGAAACCAAAAAATAAATAGTGTATACTTTTCACGCCACTTGGAATTCCTGGCCCCAAGACCAGAGGCTCGAGCCCTCCTCCTCTACCCCACACCCAGGTGCCCACGCCAAGGACACATTCCACTGGGTCAGGGGCTGGTCACAGCATAGCAAGGGTCTCTGACTCTGTGGCCCCCAGGCAGCAGGCCTTCCAAGGTCCTGGTTGAGGGACTGGCTCGGCCCTTTGGTCCGCTTTGTTCATTAAAATTAAAATAAGGAAAAAAAAGGCTCCACTTGGTGACTTGGGTCTGCAGAGGTCTCTGCTTCATCCCTTGTCTGTCACTCTGTCCATCCTGCAAGGCCTCATGCAGGCCAGATCTGGAGGCTGGACCCAGATCACACCCACCAGTCACTGCAGTTTTGTCCCCAGCTTGCGTTGTCTGTTTCTGCAAAATGGGGTGAGAGTCAGATGTGGGGACACCTGGTATTCAGGGACCCACCCCCATAGCTGTCTCTACCCCACCCACAGTCCCAACCAAATAGGCAAAGGCCTACCCATAGTAGCTAGTGATTGACCCAGACTGGGCCCAATCAGAACTTCTGCCCTAGGCCTGGGTCCTAGAGAGGGTCACTGTAACTGGCTGGGGCTGCACCACAAATGTCTTAGCTCTGGAGTCCAAGAAGTAGAGCCAGGAGATTGGGGCAGGGTAGGGGGACAGGATAAGACAGGAGAGGCCAGAGGGACCTGGCTGGAGTCCATCTAATTATGGGGAGTTCCCCTCACAGATAAGCCAGCACACATGGGTTCTGTTCCTATTGACTAAGACCCAGTCACCAAGGAGTAGTGCACTCTCTATCCGGGACTATGTGAGCAAATGTAGGCGAGCTGCTGATGGGGGTTAGTGGGGGGTTTTGAGCACCTAGTCTGGGCTGTGGCTGCATCTACGAATGGGTAGGAACCTAAAGGAAGTGGGACAATCACCCCCTTCTTCTGGAGGGGCTGACTGGGGCTCAGTAGGGAGAATGGGGTTTATCTAGGGTTCCAGTTAAAATCTAGAAACCACACTGTGGCCCACAAGGTCCCATGTGATCTGGCCCCCGCCTGGCCTCAGAGTCCTCCCCTTGCTCCCTGTATTCCAGCCACAGCAGCTGTCTGTCCAGTGGCCTCACAAGCTGTGTCTGCCTGAGGAGCTCTGTGTAAGCTGCTCCCTCTGCTGCAAACTGCCTCCGCCAGTCCCCAACTTCAACAGGCCCGACCACCCTGCTTCCACACCAGGCTCCTATCACAAGCTCCCAGGCCTCTGCACATCACTCCCTGGACTGACCAGTTGCATGGGTGCATCACTGCTTGTGCCTCCACTGCCTGTTGCCAAGAAGGCAGAGGCACAGCTATCTCAGTCTGTTATCCCAGCACAGCCTGGCACCAACAGGTGCACACTGGGGTCTTGGTAAATGACCAAGACCAGGTGTGATATAGCAGGCGGTAGCCCATTAACGGGGCAGGGTAAGGCCAGGCTAGCCACTCTGGGAGGCAGGTGGAGTGCTCAGCCAGGCCAGCTGTGGCCTTTCTGCCACTAATGGGATTGCCCTGCCATGGCCCTCAAATCCCCTTTCCTCATGGATCCCTGGCTTGAGCCTTAAGCTTGTTAGGATAATTTGAACCTTGATGCACTAAACACATTTCCTGGCTGCTAGGTCACCTCACCCTGCCCTGACCACGGTTCCTCTCACCCCTCATTAGAAACCTCCCAGGTTTCCACTGCAGCCCCAGCTGCCCTCTGAGCCCAGGGAGGAGCCAGCCTCCCCCACCCTGGCAAGCATCTCACCCAAGATTTGGGGTGAGTGAAAGAACATGGAGTCATGTTCTTTGGAGTCAAGAGACTCCAAACCCAGCCTTGCCTTGACTTGCAGTGCAGGCCAGCCCCCAACTCAGCGTCCCTTGGTTTACCAAGCTATCACAAAGTGTCTGAACTAAACAACCCCAGGAAATGTTCACACACAGGTGCCCTGAAAATCTCCACTGCCCAGCTCCCTAGTTCTGGGCCATGAAGGTTAAAAGTGTGGCTCTGAGCCCGATGACCTGGGTTCATGATCTAGCTCCCTCACCCACTATCTGCAAGATCTCAGGCAAGAGACCTCCTTTCACTGAGCCTCAGTTTCCTCATCTATAAAACAGGGGGGATAGGAGAATTCAATGAGGCAAGAGAAGTGTTTGGGCAAGTCCCTGGCTCTTGGGGAGTCTTTCAAATATCGAGGGAGTGGCTGCCCTGGGATGTGCCCTACTGAGCCAGAACCTGATAACTCTTATCCCCTTAACTCACCTGGCTTCTGCCCGGGTTACCGTGTACTCAAACCAGAGTACATTGGGAATGAGGCTCGTGTCTCGGATTAGGAAGAACTCAGAGATAGGCCTAGAGAGAGAGATACCCAGAAAGCCAGGGCTGCATCAAGGCACCAGCCTGTCACCAAGCCAGTCTTCCCTGGCCAGAGACCCCTGAGCCACTGAGAGGCCCAGCTGTGTCACCTGTATCACCTCAGACAGAGGCACTGTCCCATGGCACACACAGCCCACAAGACTCAGGATGCTTTATAAGTCCCTGAGAATCTAGGTAAGGACAGAGGATGGCATTCTGGCATCTTGGCCTGAAGAACACCATGTCACTGCAGCAAACCCCTAGGGGAGGTGGAAGCCAGGCAAGAGGGGCCCAGGCACAGGACCTCCCAGAGATACAGGCCTTGGCTTAGGACTCCCAGGTCTTCTCATTGGTGGCCAAGGCAGAAGGGTACAGGAGCCACAGGGCCAGAGAAGGTGGGAGGGGCCGGGCAGTTACCAGGCTGCTATCCTGGGGAACAGCGGGGTGAGGACCTCCTGGGTGAAGATGAACCAGGCGACAGCCATGAAGCTTCCAGCGATGCCTCCATAGAGCACCTGGCTCCAGGTGTGATATAGCAGGTAGACCCTGGGACAAGACCAGAAGGGAAATTTGTGAGACCCAGCCAGAGACATGCCCAAGTGCCAACTTCCCAGACCTGCGCACACACTTAAGGAGACACGCCAACAGGACACAGACATCCAGGAATATAGCCTCAGATCTACTTCTAGAATGAGGCAGGGCACTGGACCCTAACTGCAGCTCTCTTGTCTCTAGAAGAGAATGGATGGCTTGACTAGGATTTACCTCCCTCTGTCCAGCCCTTGAACTGACTTTTGTCTGTTGTGGGCTCCTCCAGAATGCTGGGAGCAGATGACTGATACCTGGAGGTATCCTCAGAATCTTGTGTTCAGCCAGGACAGAGCTGGAAGGGGCAGCTGGGGCCCCATCCCACCCTGACCTATAGGCTCTGGCACTGGGGTCCGCATGGGGTCCAATAGGAACCAAGAATCCGGCAGGACCCCAAGGGGCAGGGTACAAGGTGGGGGCTCTCCCTCCCTCATACCTGCTGTAGGAGACTAGAAAGGCCACAGTGAGGAGCCCCAAGGAGAGCAGATGCCTCCACAGCAAGTCCAGGAACCTGGCGTTGTTGGTTTGGTGCATTCTGAGAAAACAGCCCCACCAGGTGGACTCAGCCCACAGCCTGGAGCCCAGCCTCCCAGACAGTCCCAGGTCCCATTCAAATGCTCCTGGCTGCCTCTGCCTTGCCTCTGCCTAGCCATCAGAAGGGCATCTGAAGGGCTAGCAATGAATTCCTGGCAGAGCCTAGCCTGGGCAAGTTAAGGGCCACCCCAGCAGGGGCAGAAGCTCACCTTAAATAGAGGAAAAGGAAGGAATAGATGGAGAAGAACCACATAAACTGGGAATGGCTGGAGGGCATCCCGTACTTGGTGCCCACTGCTGTGTGGGGACCTGGAGAGAGAGAAAAGACCAGGGCATTACAGGAGGATGTTGCCCTCCAGTAATGTCCCGACCTGGGGGACCCTAAGGCTCTCTCAGCCCAGGCCCTACCTCCACAGGGCCGCGGTTCCTGGATGATATTTTTGATCAGCCAGTTGACTCCCTCGTTCAATGCCAGGCCCCCCAGGAATGAGATCTGCTGGGGAAGACATGCAGTCAGCTGGGCTTCTGTGTACCTGATGGTCAGCACTGGGTCCCAAGGATGGTAGCTTCTGATAGAACCTCCCAGTCCAGCCCAACTAGGGAACAACTTGGAACCAGCCAGGAAGCTCCACACACCTCAGATAGGTGGAGGCAAGG
This sequence comes from Otolemur garnettii, assembly GCF_000181295.1. Classification (NCBI taxonomy): domain Eukaryota; kingdom Metazoa; phylum Chordata; class Mammalia; order Primates; family Galagidae; genus Otolemur; species Otolemur garnettii. Next base: position 8,148,270 of record NW_003852482.1, read on the forward strand.
GAGGGAAGGCCAAGCACCTGGGATGAGGGGGACAAAGGTGTGCACTGAGGAGGGGGGCAGATGGGAACAGACTCACCGTGTGTAGCTCCCGCTTAAATATGATGAGGGTCACAAAACCAACAATGACAAATATAGGGCTAAGGCTCAGGTAGGCAAGGAGGTGGCCAGAGAGATCACCTGGGGGAGAAAGGAACAGAATGAGAGCCAGGCACAGTATCAGAAGAGGGGTAGCACTCTGCAAGTAGGGGCCAAACCCTAGCAAGCCAAGCAGGACCTGAGCCAGAAAGGAAATTCCAGCAAGGTCTAGAGCACAGGGCCAGTGGACACTTCAGTTTACCATATGAGCATGCCAATTCAGTTTTGAGCACATCATGACCCTGTCTATTACTGAGCTCCAAAGGTCATATGTCATATGTTTGAAGCAGCTGCCTTTTCCATCCCCATTCTACAGATGGAGAAACTGAGTCCCAAAGGGAAATGGGACTTGCCCAAAGTCACAAAACCAGGAAGAGGTGGGACCTAAACTAAAATCCCAGTGCCTGGTCCAGACACTATACCCATCATCCCTGCCAAAGCAGAAAGTTAACCTGGCTTGGTCTAACTCCAGAGGCCCTGTACAGGGAGGCAGCCCATGAGTATATGACAGCCTCTGCAGTGCCCTGATGTGTTAGGCCATCCCTGCTGAGCCCTGAGTTCCCATGGAAGTCTGATATTCTCTGGATACCACACAGACTTGAGTCCATACTAGGAACTGGTCCCATAGGGCCACCCACTACTTAGCAGCTTCTTGCTGCTTCTCCACTGGCAAGAAATTGGCTACCTACTGACTACTTTCTTTTTTTTTGAGACAGTCTCAAGCTGTCACCCTGTGTAAAGTGCCATGGCGTCATAGCTCACAGCAACCTCCAACTCTTGGACTCAAGTGATTCTCTTGCCTCAGCCTCCCAAGTAGCTGAGACTACAGGTGCCCGCCATAACGCCGGTTATTTTTTTTTTGCAGTTGTCATTGTTGTTTTAGCTGGCCCAGGCCAGGTTCGAACCCACAAGCGTCAGTGTATGTGGCCAGTGCCCTACCCATTGAGCTATGGGCACAGCCTTGACTACTTACTTTTTACACTCCTAACTCTTAATAGGCCTGGGATGAAAGCATTATGAGGACCACTGGTCCCTTAAAAAGATGGGGACACTGAAGATACAGAAGAGAGCCACTTTGCCCCTTGCCCAAGGGCAGGGCTGAGTCTGAGGCTACCCTCACTATCTGAGACAAAGCAGCTATGTGACCAATCTGAGGTCTTAGGGCATGGTTCAGTTCTCATGCCAGCTTTTGTGGGCTGTGTGAACTTAGACAGGACTTTACCCCTGACCCTTACCTCTCACATGAGGAACAGGGATATTAGTGCCCACCTTGTCCAGCCATGTGAGACTAGATGAGAGAACGCCTGGGAGACACCCAGATTGGGTGTCCCTGGCACCTAGGACACTGCCACATTGGGGCAGAGAACCCAGTGTGGTAAGTGGCCCATGCCACCAGCCTGGGTTCACACAAGCAGCAGGAAAGGTGCACACAGAGGGTTGAGCCAGGGTTCTAGGCTTGATGAGATGGGCGTATACATGCCTGGCCTCACACCTCCCCAGGAGTGGGCTGGCTTGGAACTGACCTGGGAGAGTAGGGCAGCCCGGTTAAGTTAAACACCTGGGTTCAAGTACTGGTGCTGCCATAGTCCCACTGGGTGAACTGGATGAGTCCACTTCCAATTCTAGGCCTCTGCTTCCCCACCTAACCAAAGAGAATGGTCTTCCTCAACCCTGAGATGCTTGGTTGCTCCACCAACACCCACAGCTCTGGGCTATGAAGATAGGCTAATGCCCCCAAACCTTTGACCCTCTCTACAGCCTGTGCCACAGCCAGCACTACCCTGGGGGTCTCCTATAGATAATGCCAGGGACTGTGGCCTTGCCACTCTCTGATCCAAGACTACCATGGCTCCCACTGCCCTTGGGACAAACTCCCCTTAGCCCAGCTCACCCAGCCCTGCAGTCCTGATTCTGCACCCCTACCACCCTCTGTTCTAGTTCCAGGTACCAAACTCTAGTTCTCTGGACATACCATGCTCTGTGCTACTTCTGGACTTTTGCACACAGCCCCTCCCCCCACCCATGCTGTCTGGATTAACTCAACAAACATACATTAAGTACCCACTACAGTGGCAAAAAGACACATCCCTTCTAGTGTAGAGCCCTCAGGCTGTGAGGGGAATCAGTTATTGGGACACAGCTTATGATTTGCTGTCTGGGTAGATACCAGGAAAGCATCTGTCTCTCCTACACTGAAGGTTCCATGGGAGTAGGGATGGGATCTTTTCACACCCCACTCTGGAGCCCTGCACTCAACTGGGCTCAAAAATGATGTCAAACAAATGGATGAAGGAAACAAGCATCAGTGTGATATGGGTGTGAAGGGAAAGTGCAGGGAACGTAGAGGTGTTCACAGGGTCTCGCCAGATGCCCTAGGCTCAGCTAGCATCATGCAGCTCACAACGGCCAAGATGCCTTCTTGCTTGTTAGATTGTGAGTACTCCAAGAAGCTACTCTGAGGTCATGGAGGGGAAGCCACAATGGTGCACAGGCCTCATCCAAGTCATTCCCCTTTTCAGGTTTTCCCTCCTACAAAGTAGTTTTTCACAGTGCAGTAGTGCAAGGATACATTAGGCCTCCGCACCATGCTAAACCCAGGGCCACACAGGGCCTAGCACTCAGGAGGTGGTCAGTGGATACTGGCTGAATGAATGAATGGATGAATAGTGGGCAGGTGGGCAGGTAGGGCCCTCCCGGCCCTTGGCAGGGCTGCCCCACCTCCAGTATAACCCAGAACACCCAGGGGCAAAGTTCTCTGGCATCCAGCCCTCAGTCCATCAGCAGGGCTAAGTTCTCATAGCCCTGCCCAAAAGCAACATGAGCCAGGTCCTTCAGGGGCAACCAGGGCTCATGTACAGGGCCCCAGCTTTCTCTGGCACCCAGGGTGGTAGAATAACACTGGCTGCAGGTATTTACCGAATGCTTACTGTGTGTCAGGCACTGTGCTCTGCTCTTATTACTCCTGCTAATTTATTCTCACATCACCAGAGGGGAGGCACTGTAATTAGTCCCACTAAAGAGACAAATAACCAAGGCACAGGAGGCACATGCACAGGCCTCAACCTCAACTGGAGGCCAGAAAGGTCTGAGGCCATGGCCCACCTCGGCACCACTCTACTATACCGCCTCCAGAACAGTTACTAATGGACCTCCCACTGGAAAACCCTGCACTTCAAAAGGTGTGTCTGATGGGAAGTTCCAGAAGTCAGGATCCTGAAGACTGCCTACCCCCTCACGGGAGAGGGGGTGTCTGTTGTGTTGTGCCTTGCTCAGCGAGTGGCACTACAAGTACTCAAAAGTCTGGCCTCAGCTTACATACTCCCTGCAACGGGGAGTTCTTTTTCTTAACAGGCAGCCAAAAGCACAGTTTGAAGGAAACAGACACTCCCAGCACGCCGGGAAGGGAGTGCGGCCTCTCTGGCTCCGGGGAGGACTGAGAAGAAGGGCCAAGTTTCAGACCAGTGATCCCTTCCGGCCTCGCACAGACCCTCGCACCAAATCAGCCCACCCGCGACCCGGGACCCAGGAGAGCGCCCAGCCGCGCAGCCGCACAGCGCACGAGCTAGCAGCTCTCAATTTCGCCCAGCTCATCCCCGCGCCACTGCGCCTGCGCGGCGCGCGCGCCGGCCGAGCCCCTCCATGGCTCACTATTTGACAGTTCCCACCCCGGTCCCCCAGCACCCCCTTCCCGGGCTCGCGCAAGCCAGAGCGACCGAGGCTGAGGGGCTGGCCCCGGGAAGGCGTCCTCGGAGCCGGGGCCGCTTTTTACCTGCAGGATACTCGACGTGGGTGAGGGTCACCGGCCGCCATGAAGCGGGGAGCGAGCACTGTCCGTCCGCTGCCATCTTACCCGGAGACCGGGCTTCGTCGAGCAGCCAATCCGGAGCCAGGGGGGCGGTGGTCCTGACCTATCACGCCAGGGAGGTGCCGTGCACCCAATAGGAGGCCGATACAGGTAGCGGCGCAGCCATTCAGCGTGCTGGCCATGGGACTGGCCCAGGCGGCGAATCAGAGACGGGGGCTCCTGGGAACCAGCGTGCCGGCCCAGGCGGCGCCCAATCCGGGACGAGCACAGGTAGATGCCTAGCCAATCAGAAGAGGGGAGGCGTTTAGCCCAGAACAGGGTGCATAACAGCCAATTAGAAGGCGAGACTGGCTCAAAGTGTAGCTAGGAAGGGCCAATCAGGTGCTAGCTTGGGAGGCGTGTTGAACTTTGGTGGGAGCTTTGGTTCTGCTGGGACTTTCGCGCTGAGCAGAGGCTTCCCTGGTACCCCGATGTGGGGGCAACCTCAGCACCAGGAGGTCCGAACCGAGCCACTTTTACTTATGAACAAACCGAGGTCAGAGACCCACCCTATACTGATCGAAAAGGCAAGTCACACAAAGTGTGACCTTTTACTTAAAGTGTGTGAGGTGGGGGAGGGAACTGCTGGGGCAGGGTTCACAGTAGGTATCCTAAACGCTGAGCAGAACGAAAGCTTAATTAGGCTCGGCGCCTATAGCTCAACCGGCTAAGGCGCCAGCCACGTACACCTAAAGTGGCGGGTTCGAGTCCC
>NW_003852482.1:8153572-8163503 GCF_000181295.1 Otolemur garnettii
AGTCTCCTGCCTCAGCCTCCCAAGTAGCTGGGACTATAGGCACCGGCCACAACGCCTGACCATTTTTTGGTTGCAGCCATCCTTGTTGTTTGGCAGGCCCGGGCTGGGGATTCGAACCCACCACCTTAGGTGTATGTGGCTGGCGCCTTAGCCGCTTGAGCCACAGGCACCGAGCCGTCTTGTAGCCTTTGTATATGCTGTTCTGCTGCTTGGGATGCACCATCCCTTGTACCCTACTTTGCCTGGCCAAATCTGGCTCAAATGTCTAGTCCCATTTACAGATCACCACCACCAAGTGGGGGCCTCCACTAGACTCCCCTGGATGCATCCCCTTTCATGAGTGAGCTGGGGAATGATGGTAACTTAGAGCCCACCAAGAAGCCAGATAGATCCCCTTCCCCCAGTTCAGCTGTGCTCACTCCCAGACTGGCCCTGCCAGGGCTTGTCTGGGACAGTTGGCCCCACTTCCCTGTCACCTGCCCTCAGCTTCCTCAGGCACTGCCATTATTAGCTTCTGAGAAGCAAGAGGTGTGAGGAGTGGGTCATGAGCTTCCCAGAATAGTTCCCTGGGACAGGGCAGCCTTCCTGGGCCTGGGCTGTATTGATTGCCCCTCCCAAATAGGCATAGAGAAGCAAAGTCCTTAAAACACAGGCCCGTCAGGCCATGGAGTCTTGTCACCTAAGAGGAAGCATTCTCAAAGAAGTGAAGAGAATGAGGAGCTACCAAATGAGAGGGATTATCCAAGGAGGAAACAGGGAACAGCATAAGCAAGTGTTCTGAGGCTGCAGGGTGGCTGGAAATATACAACATGCCTGTGATCCCAGCACTCTGGAAGGCCGAGGTGGGAAGATCCTTTGAGCCCAGGAGTTTAAGACCAGCCTGGGCAACATAGAAAGACCCTGGCTCTATGGGAAAAAATGAACCGTGGTTTGAATTACAATATAAATGGCTTCTAGATGTACCCCAAAATGGGACAGGGCAGTTGGAAATGATTATTTGTTCACCATATGCTTATTGTGCACCTATTATAAATTGGGCTGCTCCTGATCTATGTCCTCCTAAAGCCTCTGCACCCCAAAGAACAAGTCCCCAGCTTTGGCCCAGAAGCAAACAGCAACCCACATAACCAACACCATGGCAAAGTGGAAGGAAATTGTTCCAATCATTTATTTGACTCTCAGCCAATGCACACCCTCTATCACACAAAAGGTGGAAGCTACAACAAATCCAGTGCTGCAGGCAGCGTGTGACGTGTAAACAAGGACGAGACAAAAATGCCACTCCTGTGCAATTTGGGAGCAAATCAGAGTGGGCCGGGCCCAGGCCCAATATTACATTCACAGCGCAGGGTAAGTGCAAATGAACGGAATGTCAGGGTGGAGGGGAGAAGGGCACGGGGTCCCTGCTGCTCAGGAGGCTGCTCCCTCCGGGTGCTGATCTTAGAGCTGCCTATGGATCCTGCGTTTTGGGGACTGAGTCCCAAGATGATGAGCCACACCCAGCACCACCCCTCATCCTTGGGGTGCCTTTCCCATCAGGGTCCAGGGACTGACGTGCAAGAAGCCTGCCCTCTCACTCCAGAGTATGGCAAACCAGGCTGGGGAGTCTATTTCTTGGGCAGGTCTCAACCTGGAAAGGGGCAGAGCCTCAAAACAAAGGGTTAAGGCAATAAATAAAACTTCCCAGCTTGGGTGAAAACACTCTAAGAGGAGTGAGTCTGCAGGACTGACAGGAAGCCTGCAGCATGAGGACATGGCTGCTGGGACAAATACTAACGTGACTTGGTCAGCAGAACCAGCAGAGGCTCTACACACCTGCGCAGCTCCAAGAGCATTTGTGCGTTGAAGGCAAAGTGCTGGGTAAAGTTCCTTGTCCTAATAAGGGCCGGGAGCTGGTCTGACCACACATACCCTCTGACCTCCCCCAAGGTGGTCCCTGGCCCCAGTGACCCCTGGTCCGAGCCCCCAGCTCAGAGCCTAGCACCACCCAGGGAGTTCCGGGCTCACAGAGGGAGGTGATGGGGGACGGGAGTGCCCATCCCACCTCCTCCTGTCTTTGGTGGTAGCAAAAGTGGGAGAGGAAATGACAGTCTGGCAGGGCAAGGGAATGTGGAAGGACAGCATCCCGGTTTAGTGCTTGGGTTTGTCAGGGGCCTAGTCCTGGGCAGATGTGAGCATGAGGAAAAGGCCCAGCTCTGTTCTACCTCAGGACAGCCCAGGCCTGCTGCCCACCAAGGTACTCCCCACTCTGCCTCTCTGAAGTTACAAACTCTTTAGGGAGGTGGCCAGGTTGGGGAGGCCATTAAGACTGGCCAGCTGGGTACCTGGATTCTGAGACTGCAGCTGCAAGTGACTTCTAGCTCAGGACCCCATAAGCCTTCCACACAGAGCTCTGCCTCCTTCCTTCACCTCCACCCTCCCAGGCTCCTTGTCAGCAGCTCTGGGGTGATGGGAGGTGTCTGGTCCTGCTCCCAGGGCATCCTAACTCTGCCTGCCTCAATGGTCGACAATAGCTTTCTCTCTCTCACTGCCTTCCTCTCCCTCAGGCCCTGGTAGCCACTGGCTTGGCCTCTGCTTCTGCCAGGGACTTCTGAGGGTGGTCAGGCAGACCACAGGGGCTCCATGCCTCTCCACAGAAATTTGTCTCCCTGGCCTTGGGGCTTCCCAGATGATGGGGATTGGGGCAAGGTGGGGGGCAGATATCCTTGGCCACAGAGGCCCTCAGATGTCAGCCCAAAGAAAGGGAGGAAGTGTTCTTCTCTGTGCCCCTCTACTACAGCTCCCCCAGGGGCCCATTTTCTCCAGGCAGTGCCCCATTCAGGCCAGTGCTGCTGGCTGCCGGTGCTCCCAGGTAGCCCAGCAGGATCTCACTGCGGCGCCGGGACAGCTGCAGGATGTCATCTGCCAGGGCGGGCACTGACGTGTAGCGCACGTTGTCCAGGTCAAACATGTCCCGCAGGTATTGCACGATCTGGTGCTGGGAGTACAGGGCTGACATTGGACCTGACCTAGGCCCTTGTTGCCCCAGAAAGTCCTCCAGACCCTCAGAGCTCCAGCCCATCCTTAGGCTCCTCCAGTTCTCAAGCTTCCTCTGGACCCACCTGGACCCCCACTCCATTCCTGCCACCTCCCAGGGCTCCTGTGCCCAGCACAGGGCAGGGCAGGACCAGGGAAGAATGGGAGCCCCTCTGTTTACCTTAAAGAAAGCACAGACTTCAGCGAGCTGGGGCTTGGGCCCAAGGAAGCCGAAGGCCAGGACAGGGCTCACATGCTCCGATACGGAGTAGAAATGGGAGATGAAGCCATCAGGCACCTGCAGTGGGTAGCAAAGCTTAGGGACCAGCTGCAACCCAGGGAGGGTGAGAACTGCCAGAACCTGGTAGTCACATAAAGGGAAGGCTATGGAAGTAGTCCCGCCACGTGTACATTTGTGCTAGATGACCCTAGGCAGTGACTCAATTCAAAGGCCCCGTTTTCACTACAGAGAATGATGACCTCAGGGCTTTGGTGAGAACTTCTCAACCATATAGGCTTGGCAGGAAGTTCCTGGAGCATGGAGCAGCAGCAGCTGGGCAGCAGAGCCTGCCACAGAGGACAACAATGGCTTGAAGCCCAAAGAGTGTAGCCACCACTGCCTGGGAGTGCAGACAGCAGCAGCCTGAAGGCCAGGAGGGATAGGGCTCTGCCTCCTCCGCAGAATCATACCCCCCAGTGAGACACCTCAATCCCTATGCACATGCTCCTCTTCCCTCCAAGGACGCCCTTATCCCTCTTCTGGCTCCTTGGACATTATCTCCCCAGCAGCCCACTCCATGCTGGGCATGGAGGGAGAGGAAGCAAACGTACACCCTTCGGACACTCCTGGCCAAAGGAGAAGTCACAGCAGGTCATGCGGCCCTGCCATGGCTGAGCAGGCCACTCACCATCAGCAGCCTCCTCTTGGCTTTCAGGACCGACCAGCAAGCAGTGGCCAGGGCCTAAAACAGAGATGAGACCCCACACCAGGTGTCAGGAAAGACTCCACTATCCCAGGACCAAGCCCTTCTCTGTAGCTTACCCCCTCTGCAGGGAGATGAGGCTGGTGCCAGAGCTCCACTGCTTCCCTCCCTGAAATTTGGATCTTGACTCTAACCCTCACTACCATGGGTCCCTGCACTAGCCATGGATCTTCTTGGAGCCTCAGTTTCCTCCTCTATAAAATGGCCATGACTCAGTACCATACCTCATTCATGGTTGTAGGGAGCAGCGCATATCCCCTGCAAACTCCCCGGCAGAAGCTCAGCTTTGGGCTGCAGAGCAGAGCTGCAGGACTGACCTGCATGCCCTGTGCTGGCCCTCTCAGGGCTCTCTCCTGCTCTGTGCCCAATTTCTGGTTTTCTATTTCCCTATTTTAACTTGACTTAATAGGATACATTAAAATTGAATCACATTAATACCAGCACAAAATGAGCAGAAACCCCCCTCCCAGAGAGGAAGAAAATACACACTGTGTTGGTTCTAACCAGACCTGAGGGCAAGAGAGTGCCCTGGTAGCCTGTCCAGAGCAGGCACCCATCTCCCAGGCCCAGCAGCCCAGAGCAAGGGTACGGTAGGGGACAGCCCTACTACCACAGCTAGGGACAGGGAGCAGGACCAGGTGGGCACACAGGGCCACAACTGTACATGTATGTTTGGGAGTGGGGCGGTGACCCACCGTCTCCTTGAAACTGTCTGACAACCAGCGGTTCCTAAGAACAGCAAGCACGGAGGACGGGGGATTCTCCAGGTCCTCGAAGGCATCCATGAGGATGAAGTCGAGCACAATGTCGAAGAAGCTCATGCATACCACCTGCAAGAGGTGAGGGCTGCCACCCAGAAGACAGGAGGGGGGCAGGAGATCCCCCAGCCTGGCCTGGGGCAGGGCAGGAACCAGGCATTTTGAGCAGTTATGGAGCCCTCTCAGCTGTCCAGAACTGAGGCAGGGCTTGGCACAGGCACCCCCTCCCGGCTCAATCTCAGGTGCAAAGGGCTTTGTGCAAACCAACTCACCCCACGGCCCTCCAGCTCCAGCCGTGTGGTTGCCCAGGTCTCAGGCCGCAGAGCATAGCTCAGCATCTCCTCATAGCTCTCCAGGAAGCCCTTGGGGCTCTGTGGGGGAGAAACATAGCCTGTCTTGGTCACGGAAGAGGCCCTAAGACCTAGCTTGACAAGATCTGCAGGGACAGGCTGGCCTGCAGGTGGGAGACATGATACACAGCTGGGGCCTATCTCTGACAGGAGACACAGAAAACGAGATAAGCAAGTGTCCCCTGCCTACCACGATGAGTTTCTCCAGAGAGCCAGGGCACCCTGCAATGAGTCTGGTTGTTTAAGGCACACCTACTGCCTTCCAGGAGATGTGCACGGTGCTATGGCTTGATCTCACTTTGGAGGGATGCATGAGGACCTGAGGTTTAGAGTCAGGGAACCAAAGATTCAAATCTCTGAGATCTTGGGGACCTCAGTAGTGAAATGGGATGAGGGAGATGAGCTGACAAATTTAATGCAATCAGTCCAGTCCTTGCACCTGAGCATTCAATAGTATATGAAGGCTGGGTATTGTGGCTCACACCTGTAATCTCACCATTTGGGGAGGCTGAGGCAGGAGGATCACATGAGCCCAGCAGTTCAAGATCAGCCTGGACCACACAGCAAGACCCCATCACCACAAAACATTTTTTAAATTAACTGAGAATGGTGGTATAGGTCTGCAATCCTAGCTTCTTGCAGGGCTGAAGCAGGAGATCACTTGAGTTCAAGGGTTTGAGGTTACAGTAAGCCACGATTATACCACTGCACTCCCAACCTGGGTAACAGAGTGAGACCTTGTTTCAAAAAAGAGAAAGTATGAGTATGCTGCTGTAAGCAAGACTCTGCACAGATGATGCATCCTTCACTCAGTGAGGCCTTGAAGGACAGCTGGGACTCATGCCACAATTTGCAGATACAGATCTGCATTCATGGACATGGACAAATAGTGAGTGTCAGGATCTATACTAAGCATAGATCAACTTAGTAAATTCTTATAGTCTCATGAAGGAATTCCATTATTATGCCCACTTTACAAGTAGAAATACTGAGACTTTGGGAGATCAGTGATGTGCCCAAGAGCTAGGTAGGGTGGAGCTGACAAAGAGTAGCATGGGCAGGCTGACACCGTTTATAAAGAGCTATAGGCAAAGGAGACGCCAAGTGGATGTTCCCCAAAATGTGAATAGGGTGGCATCAAAGACTACTTTTTTCCTGTTCTTTTTTTGTATTATCTTAGGTTTTTTCTAAGATGAGTATGCATCATTGTATAATTTTTTTTTTTCTTCTGCAGTTTTTGGCCAGGGCCAGGTTTGAACCCACCATTCCTGGTATATGAGGCCAGCCCTTTTTTTTTTGAGACAGAGTCTTACTATGTTGCCCTCAGTAGAATGTGGTGGTGTCACAGCTCACAGCAACCTCAAACTCCTGGGCTTAAGCCATTCTCTTGCCTCAGCCTCCCAAGTAGTTGGGACTACAGGTAACACCACAACACCTGGCTATTTCTTGATTGTAGTTGTCATTGTTGTTTGGCAGACCCGGGTTGGGTTCAAACCTGCCAGCTCTGGTGTATGTGGCTGGAACCCTAGCCACCGAGCTACAGGCGCCAAGCCCTTTTATAATCATTTTTTAAAAATTATAATGGCGGCTCGGCACCTGTGGCTCAAGTGGCTAAGGCGCCAGCCATGTACACCCAAGGAAGGGGGAATCTAGGGGACCCATCCACATTTTGTAACCCCGGTGCTGGGTACACAGGGTTTGTCTTTTCATTCATTAAATCTTACAGATACTCTTTTATACTTCTTCTATGTATATATCACAATAAAGCTGTCTTTTAAAAAAGACAGGAGGGATTGAGGAATAGCATTCCTGGTGTGGAAAGACCAGCATATGCAAAGGTCCAGATCAGGCAGAAAGTCTGGTGTGCACGGGAAGCCCTGGGCCCTTCAGTCAGACGGGGCAGAGCTCACAAAGTGAAAGGCCATAAAGCAAAGCTCACACTTTACACCCAGGAGAGTGGGTCAGGAGAGTGAGGGAAAGTTATAAGCAGCTGGATGAAGATATCTTATGTGTGTTTTACAATCATTGCTCTGGCATGGGAGGACAAAGGATTCAGAAGGGAAAGTCACGTACAAAAGCTTCACTCAAACCTGTTAAAGAGAAAAGAACAGGGTGGCGCCTATGGCTCAGTGGGTAGGGAGGTGGCCCCATATACTGAGGGTGGCAGGTTCGAACCCAGCTCTGGCCAAACTGCTACAAAAAAAATAGCCAGGCGTTGTGGGGGCACCTGAAGTCCCAACTACTTAGGAGGCTGAGGCAAGACAATCGCCCAAGCCCAGGAGTTGGAGGTTACTGTGAGCTGTGACACCACAGCACTCTACCGAGGGCGATAAAGTGAGACTCTGTCTCCATAAAAAAAAAAAGAGAGAGAGAGAGAGAAAAAACAGAAGTAGTAAAGAAACATTAAAAATTATTCTACCGGCTCAGCACTTGTGGCTCAAGTGGCTGAGGTGCCAGCCACGTATAGCTAGGGTGGTGGGTTCAAATCCAGCCCAGCCCTCAAAACAATGATGGCTGCAACCAAAAAATAGCCAAGTGTTGTGGTGGGTGCCTGTGGTCCCAGCTACTTGGGATGCTGAGGCAGGAGACTCACTTGAGCCCAAGAGTTGGAGGTTACTGTGAGCTGTGATGCACTCTACCCAGGGGGACAGCTTGAGGCTCTATCTCAAAAAAAAAAAAAAAAAAAAAAAAATTACTCTACTAGGACGGCGCCTGTAGCTCAAAGGAGTAGGATGCTGGCCCCATATGCTGGAGGTGGTGGGTTCAACCCAGCCCCAGCCAAAAACTGCTAAAATAATAATAATAATAATAATTCTACCCCACCAATAATAAGAATCACAAAGCAGGCTCAGTGCCTGTGGCTCAAGCGGCTAAGGTGCCGGCCACATACACCTTAGCTGGTGGGTTCGAATCCAGTCCCAACCCACCAAACAACAATGACGGCTGCAACCAAAAAATAGCCGGGAGTTGTGTCAGGTGCCTATAATCCCAGCTACTAGGGAGGCAGAGGCAGGAGAATCACTTGAACCCAGTAGTTGGAGATTACTGTGAGCTGTGATGCCACAGCACTCTACCCAGGGCAACAGCTTGAGGCTCTGTCTCAAAAAAAAAAAAAAAACCCACAAAGCAATGGATAAAATAACAAGAATTCAAAACATTACTAATATCTGATACTAGCCAAGATGTGAGGAAATGCTCTCTTATGCTGTTGGAGGAACATGAGTTGCTAAGGCCTCTCGAAGGCTGGCAAGACCTGCTGGCCTCCTGAATGTCCATGCCGGGAGCCTGAACTGCCACAGCTCCACAGAAAACCTCACTACTACCTAGAGAGCTGTGTGAAGGTGACTGCAGTAGTGACATCTGTGATAGGTAAAATCAGGCTGAGCCCAGATGTCCATCCATCAGGGAACCGATGGATAACCTGATGTGCCCATGTGATGGAATACTGCACAGTAAAAGCACCTCTCCAGGTGATATGGACAGACATGTGAAATAACTGTTATGTCACCAGAGCTATGAAAGCTAGAGCACAGGAGGTGGGAGATAGGGCACAAAGGTTTGGAAATTCAGTAACAACGTTCAGGGGCCAGAGGAACACACATCAGAGCACAGCCCAGCAGTGTTCCATGTTCCAGAGTGGCTGCTTCTGGCAGGTGGGGTTCAGGGGCATTTTCTATGATTTACATTTCCTATTTGGGCCCCCCCCCACCCCTGCTACCTTCTCAGCCTTGGTCATCAGGCCTGTCACCATCTGCCGGCCAACCTTCCCAAAGAAAAGCTGGTTACTCTTGTCTTCCAGAAGCCCCTAAGGAATGAGAAAGGGAGGAGAGTGAGCTGCCAGGCAAGGCAGTGCCCCAAAGCCCACAGACAGAGCAGCACAATGAGCTGTATAGATGACACCATCCGCCACAGAGGAGCCCGGTGTGGCAGCAGCCAAGTACATGTGCCATGGCTATGGCCAGCCTGACCACCCCTCATCCCCAGCTCCATCCCCTCAAGGGGCTCCTGATCCACACCCACCTCAAAGGCCTGCCGCACACAATGCAGCTTGGCTAGAAAGTCCTGGTCACTGTAACAGCCCAGCAGCTCTGTCCTAAGAGAAGGACAGACAATATCACATCACCTGATCCCTGCCCAGCAACGCCTCATGAGGATCAGGTGGTACCCTGAGTGGGGAAGTGGCAACCCCAGCCCTATCTGCTCAGCAGTGTGACCTCTGACTGGCCCCTGCCTCCCTCAAGCCCTCAGTCCCCCTGCTAGCCAAAGGAGGAGGCTGACTGAAGGCTCTGAGGACGTGATGGCCTCCCTGGCACCAGGTATGGTGACAGGTCTAGTCATGGGGCCAGGCTGACCAAGGGCTCCTTGGAGCCACAGATAGTCCTAAATCCTCACTGGCAAAGGATCAAAATGGTCAAGTCACTCCCATATGACAGATCAGGCCTGTGGTTGCCACCACTCTGGCTCCTCTTTATCTAAATCACCACAGCTTGCACCAGAATTTTCAACCTTTTTTTTTTTTGAGACAGTCCCAAGCTGTTGCCCTGGGTAGATTGCTGTGGCATCACAGTTCACAGCAACTCAAACTCTTGGGCTCAAGTGATTCTCTTGCCTCTGCCTCCCTAGTAGCTGGGACTACAGGTGCCTGCCACAACACCAAGCTATTTTTTTTGTTGCAGTTGTCATTTCCAGTTTTAGCTGGCCTGGGCTGGGTTCGAACCCACCAGCCCTTGTGTATGTGGCTGGCGCCCTACCCACTGACCTATGGGTGCCGCCCAGAATTTTCAACCATTTTTGATCAGTTCACTTTTTTTTCTTTTTTTTTTTT
>NW_003852482.1:8164050-8168938 GCF_000181295.1 Otolemur garnettii
CCTTTTTTTTTTTTTTTTTTTTTTGAGACAGAGTCTTACTCCAACACCATAGGTAGAGTGCCATGGTGTCATAGCTCACAGTAGCCTCAAATTCCTGGGTTCAAGCAAACCCCTTGTCTCAGCCTCCAAGTAACTGGGACAAGAGGCACTTGCCTACCTGCCTATTTGTAGTAGAGACAGCATCTTGCTCTTGCTCAGGCTGGTCTCAAACTCCTTTGTCACCCCTTGGTCGAGTGCCGTGGCATCATAGCTCACAGCAACTTCAAACTCTTGGGGTCAAGTGATCCTCTTGCCTTGGACTATAGACACCCACCACAATGCCTGGCTATTTTTAGAGACAAGGTCTTGCTCTGGCTCAGGCTGGTCTCGAACTTGTGAGCTCAGGCAATCCACCCGCCTTGGCCTCCCTGAGTGCTAGCATTACAAGCATGAGCCACCACACCTGGCCTTAAACAGACATTCTTAAATCTGTAAACCATAATCAAAAACCCAAGTTCTGAGATTCATACCTCACAGAAAGTTAACTAGAGATAGCTAAGACCTAAAGATAACCACAGATGAGGAAAGTGAGGCTGAGAGAAGTCTGGCAACTTGTTTGGGGCCACACACTACAAAAAGGCATAACCAAGAGAGAATCCAGGTCTGTCTGTCCCCAAAGACTGAGTTCTTAACCTCGGCTGTGAAGGGGCTTAGAACAGGGTCCACTGTGCTGCTGTGACTGGACCTCTGAGAATGCAGAATGGGTATTAACTATTGTTATTTTATTAATTACAGAAATTTGTTATTATAATGCCAGACCTGCTCGTCTTGGTACTTAGGACCGTGCAGACCCTCCACAGAAGGGAACAAGAGCTGTTGCTGGCCAACCACAGCCCCCAGGCAACCTGGATTCACCCTGACTGAGTCCTCACCAAGCATTGCTGGCTTCTTTACCTCCCCAAAGGGGCCAGGGGTCACTGCTGCTTCCTGCCCTGTCCCCAGTACCTGCTCACCTGAGAGTCCGGCAGGGCACCTTCCCCTCCTTCACCAGCTGCAGGGCCTCCTCGTAGGCGGCAGCGGGTCTGGAGAGTGGGGCTGGGTAATCTCCTACCTGTAGGGACTCAAAGAGCTGGGGGAGGGTGCAGAGGAAGTCCAAGTGAGCAACATCTCACGGGGTAGGGCACCTGCCATCAGTGTGCTGGCAAGGACCACCCTCTCACAGGGGCTGTTGAAGGAATGCTGGCCCAAGAGATAGGAGGCCCGGTTCAAGTCCAGCTCTGGCCCTCAGCATCCCCATCTCTAGGTATCCTTTGCAGAGAGGCCATCCACTGCACACACGCCATGTCCTTCCATTCCAGAGAAGGACACCATGCCGGATATGTGTGCCCATGGAAGGAGATGAAGGATAAGCAATGAGCACAGCAGTCTGTAGAAGGGGGAGGTCGGTGTGCACTGGAGCCAGTAGGGTGGAACCTCTGCTCTCACCCGTATGACCAACAGCCCCAAGTTCTCAGGCCTTCCCATCTCTGGCAGCTTCTCAGAGCCTCAGAGGAGCAGCACTCAGTAATTGCCAAATTCTGCTCCCATGGGAGGAAAAACCTTCACTGTCCCAGGACCTAGCACTTGCCCCATGGGTCTACACAAGAGCCCGCATCCACCCCATGCCTGCCTCAGTCCCCCACCTCACGTCACCTCGGTGGCAGAGAAGAAGGAATCCTCTGAGGTCAGGCTGTCCTCATCATCAGCCCGCAGCCGCAGTGAGCCCTCAGTCAGGGGCAGCATGAGGGTCCTCTCTGCAAAGAGCAGAAAGAAGGCAGAACTGAGACTCCCATCCGGAGCCCGCAGGAAACTGGGGCTCAGAGCCCACCACCAGGATCGGTAGAGGCTCTGTATGGGGCTGTGCAATGACACTGGGCTCACTACCTCAAATAACCACCTCCCTTGGCCCTCACAACACCCTTGGAGGTGGACAGGGTTAGCTGTATACACTTAACTGGCGAGGGGACTCACCCAGGGTCACATGACCAGATCTGAGGCTTAGAGGCCTGTTAGCTCTACAGGAGGAAGACTCTCATGCTATGCGGCCTTGGGAAGGCCCTTCTCTGTGACAAGCCAAAACTTAGCCATTTATACAAAGGGTTCCTGGAAGTCTATGGGTTCAGTCGCTCAGTGTTCTCATTCCACTTGCTCAAGGGCTAAAGGGTCTAAACCATTGAGGATGCTTAGGAAAGGTTTATTGGACAAATAAGCAAAGGGCACAGTGTTAGGCCCTGAAGGCCCCACCAGCCTGCTCTGCCACGTGGAAAGGCCAAAAGGGGCAGGACTCCTCCAATAGCAAAGCCACATGGGGAAGAGCCAGGGAACCAGTGGCCTTGGCCAACCCTGCGTCCCCACTGCTAGAGCCAGGAAACCTGATTTGGCAGTCTAGTAATGGTCCCCAAGGGCTACGTGCATGCAAGAAAGGGCCTGGGGGTGTCATTGACTGCAGGGGCTGGCACAGAGCAGGCCTGAAGAAGACACTGGTGTTCAGGTGGACAAGTAGGTTCCCTTTCAGTGATGTCACTTTAACAGAGCACATGTTCATTCTTGGACCTCTAGGCCTGCTTTGGGTTAACATTTACAGGAATTATCCTGTCTACTCACCCAGGTCAAGCCCACAGGAAAGGGCTCAAAGCTAAGGCCTGGAAGAGATGTCAGGGAAACGATGACCCATATGCCCAAGTCCTGTTTCCACAGAGAGGGGCAGAGACTGCTGGGTGTGGACTCTTGGGGCCTCTTCCCATCTCTGCTCCTGCTTGCCACGGGGACTGCCTCAGTTTCCTCCTCTGTGCACTAAAGTGTTAGACTGGGTGATCCTGATTTGTCTGACTATTGAGGGAACCATGCCCTGCTCCTCTCATCCCCTCCCTACGGTTTGTCCCAGCCACCCCACTCACCGAGATCCAGCAGCACACTGTCAGGGGGGAAGGTGGCGCCAAACTCCTCCTGCAGGTGGTAGGCCCGGTGCAGTAGGGACTCCAGCTTCTCTGCAAACTCCCTTCGCTGTGAGTCTGGCTAGGATAAAAACCATGCCCATCAACCCAGACTCTCCTAACTCCCCAAACTGCCCCTTCCCTACCACTGATGTGGACCCCAGACCCCTGCAGAAAGCAGAAGAGCCTCTGGGACCTGGTAGCCAAGAGCACATGCTCCAGACCTCTGCTGCCCAGCACAGGACCCACCACCACATGTGGTGAGTGAGCACCTAAGACAGCCAGTCCCACCTCCATCCCACCTGAGATGTGCCACAGGTGTAAACACCATTTCAAACACTTAGCATCAAAAGAAAATGTAACATATCTCACTAACATTCTTTGTTGATTACATATTGAAATGGTGATTATTTTTTGTTGTTGTTGCAATTTGACCAGGGCCGGGTTCAAACCCACCACCCTCGGTATATAGGGCCAGTGCCCTACTCACTAAGCCACAGACACCACCCTGGTGATATTTTATTTATTTATTTATTTTGAGACAGTCTCACTCTGTCACCCTGGGTAGAGTGCCATGGCATCATAGCTCACAGCAACCTCAAACACTGGGGCTCAAGAGATCTTCTTGCTTCAAGCTCCCAAATATCTAGGACTGGCTTACCACCTATAGCACAGTGGTACTAGTGCTACCACCTGTAGCATAGTGGCTAGTGCATGGCACCAGCCACATGTACCAAGGGTGGCACGTTCAAACCTGGCCCAGGCCAGCTAAACAACAATGACAACCACAACTAAAAAATAGTCAGGCACTGTGGCAGGTGCCTATAGTCCCAGCTACAGGACGTGGGAGGCTGAGGCAAGAGAATCGCTTGAGCCCAAGAGTTTGAAGTTGTTATGAGCTATAACAGCACAGCACTCTACTGAGGGCAACATAATGAGACTCTGCCTAAAAAAAAAAAAAAAAAAAAAAAGAAGAGAAAAGAAAAGAAAAAAGATTGTTAAGTAAATCATAAATTAGGTATAGTGGTATGTACCTATTCTAGACACCCAGAAAGCTCAGGTGAGAGGATACTTGAGCCCAGGAACTCAAAAGCAGTCTGGGCAACATAGTCTCTAAAAATACAATTTAAAAATTCAAAAACAGGCTCGGCGCCTGTGGCTCAAGTGGCTAAGGCCAAGCCACATACACCTAGGTGGCGGGTTTGAATCCAGCCTGAGCCTGCCAAACAATAATGACGGCTGCAACCAAAAAATAGCTGGGCGTTGTGGCAGGCGCCATGGCAGTAGCTCCCAGCTACATGGGAGGCTGAGGCAGGAGACTCGCTTGAGCCCAGGATTTGGAGGTTGCTGTGAGCTATGATGCTACAGCACTCTACTCAGGGGGACAGCTTGAGGCTCTGTCTCAAAAGAAAAAAAAAATTCAAAAACAATGGGCAGCGCCTGTGGCTCAAAGGAATAGGGTGCCAGCCACATATACCAGAGGTGGTGGGTTCAAACCCAGCCCCAGACAAAAACTGCAAAAAAAAAAATTTAAAAACAACAGAAAAAGAACATTATAAGGGGAATAAGGTGTGGTGGCACACACCTGTACTCCCAGCTACTTGCAAAAATGAAGCAAAAATTGGGCCCAGGGGTTTGAGATCAGCTTGGACACCATACCAAAAGGCTATCTCTTAAAAAATAAAAAGAAGGCTCGGCACCTGTGGCTCAAGCGGCTAAGGCGCCAGCCACGTACACCTAAGGTGGCGGGTTCGAATCCAGCCTGGACCCGCCAAACAACAATAATGGCTGCAACCAAAAAATAGCTGGGCGTTGTGGTGGGCGCCTGTGGTCCCAGTTAATTGGGAGGCTGAGGCAGGAGACTCGCTTGAGCCCAGGAGTTGGAGGTTGCTGTGAGCAGTGAAGCCATAGCACTCTACCCAGGGGGACAGCTTGAG
>NW_003852482.1:8168958-8170813 GCF_000181295.1 Otolemur garnettii
GGCGGGCCCGGGCTGGGGATTCGAACCCACCACCTTAGGTGTATGTGGCTGGCGCCTTAGCCGCTTGAGCCACAGGCGCCGAGCCCCCTTAATGATTTTCGTAACACATCTGCTGCCTCCCGGTAGACAGAAGCTGCTTCTCCTGTTATCTTGCCTTTTCTTAAGTCAAACCTCTTTCATAAATTATCAAACTGTCCTTTGTTTTTTGTTGTTGTTGTTGAGACAGAGCCTCAAGCTGTCTCCTGGGTGGAGTGCTGTGGCATCACAGCTCACAGCGACCTCCAATTCCTGGGCTCAAGCAAGTCTCCTTGTAGCTGGGACCACAGGCGCCTGCCACAACGCCCAGCTATTTTTTGGTTGCAGCCGTTATTGCTGTTTTTAGTGGGCCCAGGCTGGATTCGAACCCGCCACCTTAGGTGTATGTGGCTGGCGCCTCAGTCTCTTGAGTCACAGGCGCCAAGCCAATCTGTCCTTTGTTGGCATCAAATTCTCCAGCTTTAGGGCGGCACCTATGGCTCAAAGGAGTAAGGCGCCGACCCCCTTATGCTGGAGGTGGCAGGTTCAAACCCAGCCGCCCCCCCGCAGAGGGGGACAGCTTGAGGCTCTGTCTCAAAAAAAAAGAAAATCATAAAATATATTTACTCTTCATTAAATGGAACGAATCATAAAGGTCTCCATCCTCATGTCTTCATGTCGAATAGGCTAAGCAGGAGGAAGTGGAGGAGCTGGTTTAGCTGACTCCAGTGGCAGAGGCAGAAGAGGTGGGGGAAGTGGGATTCAGCATAACTATGAAAATACATTGTAATTTTCAATTTTTTTCTTTTTCATTTCTCTAAAAGTATTTCTACAGTACTGACTTTGATTCGTCTTCCGCTGTTTGCACACATCATGGAAGGGTCCATGTCATCAAAGACATCCAAAGCAGCCCGGAACCCTTCCGCGGGACGCGCGGTTCTGTGTGTTTTCCAGCCCTGCTCCTTCTACTTCTTCCTCACCGTCTGCTGCTGCTCAGGAGCACCTGTCTGCGTCAAGTCATTTTCTGTTAATCCCTCGGGTGTGGTGTCTGTAGGCTCTGGAATCTCTCCAAGATCCATATCTTGAAACCCTTCACCTCCCACCTTTTTTTTGCAACATCTACAATCTCTTCCACTACCTCCCTGACTGGCTCTATCATAAATCCTCTGAAGTCGTGCACAGTGCAGACACAAGGTCTCTCCAGCTGGAATTTATTGTGTGGGGCTTGAGGGCTTTCATGCCTTTTTCTGTAACAATCATAGCACCTTCCATGGTGTAATCCTTCCAGATTTTTGTCATGTGGTGTCATGGTTCTCTTCCACAGCACTGAAAATCCTTTCCACAGAGCACCATGCATAAGGAGCCTCAGAAGTCTTTATGGCCCCCGATCTAGAGGCTGAATTAAAGATGCTGCATTTGGGGGCAAGCAGACCACTTTGTCACCTTCCAATATCAAAAGAACTTTAAAAGACAATCACTTACTGGCAAGGTATTTCCTGACCACAGGGACAAAGCAGCAATGGAACTAATAGAAAAAAAAGGTTTTTGTACAAACAAAACAGTGGCAGCAGGTGCTTATTTTTTCTCTTCAAGGCTTCAGGCGAGCAGCTTTACAGAGAAGGGCAGTCCCAATCATAAATCCAACCGCATTTGCACAAAATAGAGGTGGCCTATCCCTTTCTGCCCTAAATCAAATCCTGGTGCTGCCTTCTCCTCCTTACTAGTAAATGTCCTCTGTGATGTTGTTTTCCAGAATAGGTACTTTTGCCTGCCTTAAGAACCTGTTCAGGCAGATATCCCTTCCCCTTAATGATTTTCTTTTCTTTTTTTTTTTTTTTTT
>NW_003852482.1:8171855-8173899 GCF_000181295.1 Otolemur garnettii
GGGCTGGGGATTCGAACCTGCCACCTTAGGTGTACGTGGCTGGCGCCTTAGCCGGTTGAGCTATAGGCGCCGAGCCGACCTCATCTTTTCTTGACTCGCACAGGTGTGCATGTAGATCTACACAATCACCTTTCTTCCAGCAATTTTGCACCCACAGAAAAGCAGCATTTTCAATACAAGATGAAAAGGTATTTCACAAAAAGTACAAATATTTCACACCTGTTGGCAGCAACAGCTTCACAAATTCCCTTTTCTTTTTCACAATGGTTCTTGTCCCAGATTCACGTATCTTGAAATGGGGGCAAGCGCAGCTGCAGAGCTCTATCTGGAGTACATAACAAGCAATTCTACCTTTCTCATGTCAGGACTTTTCGGATTCTCGGAGTACTTTCAGCATCACTAGTTGACTTCATGTGAGTTCCACGCTGTTTTTTGTTGTTGCAGTTGTCACTGCTGTTTTAGCTGGATGGGGCCAGGTTCGAACCCACCACCCTCCATATATGGGGCCGGCACCCTACCCACTGAGACACAGGCACCGCCCAGAGTTCCACACTGTTATTCAAGGTTTACAGTATTGCACTGAACATGATGAAAAATATGTGAGAACCATGAGCGATCACTTTTTACTTCAAGACACAATTTCCTGGAGAGATGAACTGCTCCTGCAGGGATGATTAGTGTCACATAGCATTTTAAGCAGATACTCGCAACACTTGAGCTCACCTGACAGCAACAGCATGTGGCTACATGATTATAGTAGTACAGTGTGAACTACAGTTAATTGTATGCAGTTATACTATAATCCTTTACCTTTACATTTGTCTACATTTCTCTTGACTGTGAATGATGTCATGTATTATAAGTATCTGCATATGTTTTTTTGGGACAGAGTCTCACTTTATTGCCCAGGCTAGGGTGCTGTGGCCTCAGCCTAGCTCACAGCAACCTCAAACTCCTGGGCTTAAGTGATCCTCCTGCCTCAGCCTCCTGAGTAACTGGGACTACAGGTACTCACAATGCCCAGCTAGTTTTTCTATTTTTAGTAGAGATAGGCTCTTGTTTTGCTCAGGCTGATCTTGAACCCCTGAGCTCAAGTAAAATCACCCACCTCAGGATCCCAAAGTCCTAGGATTACAGGTGTAAGCCATTACACCTGGCCTACTTTAACTTTTTCTAATAGAGCTATGTATATTTTATGATAGTAAATGATAAGATAATCAATGTAAACCAATGTCTACATACGGTATTTTATGCGTTCATGAGATATCTTTTTCTTAATATTTTCTATATTTCTAAGCTATGAGGTTCACCTGTAAGCTTTTTCAAATTGTTGCAAATCTCAAAACAGCTTTTCAATATATCTATATCTATCAAAAAAATCCACATATTAATGGACCCATACAGTTCAAACCCATATTGTTCAAGGGTCAACTGTTTATCACTACAATTGATTTTGCCTGTTTCTTTTTTTTCTTTTTTTTGAGACAGAGTCTGCTATGTCACCCTTGGTAGAGTGCCATCCCATCATAGCTCACAGCAACCTCAAACTCTTGGGCTCAAGCAATTCTCTTGCCTCAGCCTCCCAAGTAGCTGGGACTACAAGCACTCACCACAATGCCTGGCTATTTTTTATTGTAGTTGTCATTATTGTTTAGCTGGCCCAGACCAGATTCGAACCCACCAACCGTGGTGTGTATGTGGCTGGTGCCGTAACCACTGTGCTAGAGGTGCTGAGTCCTTGCTTGTTTCTTTTTGTCATTTTTTAATTTTTTTTCTTTGAGACAGTATCTCAAGTTATTGCCCTGGGTAGAGTGCTATGGCATCATAGCTCACAGCAACCTCCAACTCCAGCTCAAGTGATCCTATTGCCTCAGTTTTTCTATTTTTAGTAAAGACAGGGGTCTCACTTTTGCTCAGGCTGGTCTTTTTTTTGTTTTTGTTTTTTTTGTTTTTTGAGACGGAGCCTCAAGCTATCCCCCTGGGTAGAGTGCCATGGCATCACGCTCACAGCAACCTCCAACTCCTGGGCTCAAGTGAGTCTCCT
>NW_003852482.1:8175535-8176687 GCF_000181295.1 Otolemur garnettii
CCCGCCACCTTAGGTGTATGTGGCTGGCGCCTTAGCCGCTCGAGCCACAGGCGCCGAGCCGCCCAGCAATTTTTTGTTGCAGTTGTCATTGTTTAGCTGTTCCAGCCCATATTCGAACTTCCCAGTCTTAGTGTACGTGACTGGCGCCGTAAACACTGCTACGGGCGCCCAGCCTGTTCTCTCATTTTAATGGCAGCAAAGGATGTCAGATCACACTGATGGGAATTTAGTTTCCCGTTTTTCATGTTTTTTTCTTTTTTTAATTGAGACAAGAGTCTCACTTTGTTACCCTTGATAGAGTGTTGTAGCATCATAGCTCATAGCAACCTCAAACTCTTGGGCTCAAGTGGTTCTCTTGCCTCAGCCTCCCAAGTAGCTGGGACTACCGATGCCCACCACAACACCTGGCTATTTGTTTGCTTGTTTGTTTAGCAGATGTGGGCTGGGTTTGAACCCACCAGCCCCGGAACAGGTAGCCAGTACCCTAACCACTGAGCATGGGCACCCAGACCAGTTTTTCATTATTTTCAGCTATTATAAAACAATGCTTTGGGGCGGCACCTGTGGCTCAAAGGAGTAGGGCGCCAGCCCCATATACCAGAGGTGGCAGTTTCAAACCCAGCCCCAGCCAAAAACGGCAAATAAATAAATAAATAAATAACCCAAAACAAACAAACAAAAAATGCTTTGGCTCCACGCCTGTAGCCCAGTGGTTACAGTGCCATCCACATGCACCGAGGCTGGCAGGTTCAAACCTGGCCCAGGACAGCTAAACAACAAAAAAAATAGCTGGGCATTGTCTCAGGTGCCTATAGTCCCAGCTACTTGGGAGGCTGAAGCAAGAGAATCACTTGAGTCCAAGACTTTGAGGTTGCTATGAGCTGTGAAGCCACAGCACTCTACTGAGGGAGAAATAGCAAGACTCTGTCTCAAAAAAAAAAAAAATGCTTCAGTGAAAATCCACCCTGGGACATATTCTTGGAATGTTCTTTACAAGTGGTGGCACATACCTATAATCAGTCTCAGTTATATGGGAGCCTAAGGCAGAAGGATCACTCAAAAATTGTGAAGTTTGGCTCGGCGCCTATAGCTCAACCGGCTAAGGCGCCAGCCACGTACACCTAAGGTGGCGGGTTCGAATCCCCAGCCCGG
>NW_003852482.1:8177494-8181153 GCF_000181295.1 Otolemur garnettii
GTCCCAGCTACTTGGGAGGTGGAGGCAGGAGACTCGCTTAAGCCCAGGAGTTGGAGGTTACTGTGAGCTGTGATGCCACAGCACTCTACCCAGGGGGTCAGCTTGAGGCTCTGTCTCAAAAAAAATCAAAAAGAAACAAAGGCTCTATGATCCAGTCAGCTCTGAACAGGGTCCTCTTCTATCTGGTCTTTCAGGAACATTTCCTTCCAGAGTTGACAAGAGGGTGTCACTCTCATCACAGCTTTGTTTATTGAATAAATCCAAGTGGCAGGCACTGTACTAAGCATGTAATAAATTGTTTTGTTTATTTTCTTTTTTTAGAGACAGTCTTGCTCTGTCCCCCAGGCAGGAATGCAGTGGTGTCACTCACCATAGCTCACTGCAACCTTAAACTCTGGATTCAAGAGATCCTCCTGCCTCAGCCTCCTGAGCAGCTGGGACTATAGGCATTACTACACCACCTTTCCCAGCTAAATTTTGTGAGTTGAAGTCTCGATATGTTGCCCAGGGTGGTCTCCAGCTCCTGGCCTCTACTAGTCCTCCTACCTCAGCCTCCCAAAGGGCTAGGATTACAGGCGTGAGCCGCTTTACCAGTACTGTTTTACTTAATTTGAATAATATCCTTATAGATGAAAAAATAACAACCTCAGGGATATCAGGCTTGCAACAGCAGTGAGGATTGGCTGTCCCCTCTTCAATGCTGCCAAGCTTCTCCGATGGTAGAGGGGACGGGGCACCTACCTCAGAGAGTGGCTCTGAAGCAGTCTCTGGGTTCTTGAGGCCATCCCCCAGTGTGGGAGTGCTGTCTCCCCTCTGACCCACGCTCAGTGCCTGCTCCCACTTCTGCAGAGCCTCCTCAAACAGTTCCATGCCTGAGCAGAGGTGGGAAAAGGAGAGAGTTAGGCTCCCCAGTCTCACTCAGGAAGGGGCTCCGAATGGCAAGGACAGGACTGTGTGGCTGGGTTGGATCACTTTTTCAGGGCTGGTCAGTTTGGGGGCCTTCATTCAGACCAGATTTGTTCTTGGGCACTGTCCCCTGTACAGAAATGGCTAAAACCCATTGAATACAGTGTTTAGGGCAAAAGATGGGGCAAAGCAGAACCCAGAGAAGGGACCTGAGCTCAGGTTCCGAGGAGGAGGCCAGGGAGCCTCTGGCCTGCACCTTGCATGTAGAGGCTCTCAGCGTTGCCATCACTGGTGGTCAAAGACTCCTCTATCCCTCTGGCATCCCACGGTCCTGAGCACGCAGCTGTGGGGCTGGATGAGTTCACAGCTGCCATCTGGGCAATCAGTGTAAAGACAGAGAATGAGGCCTTCACAGCTTCTCTGAAGGACACCTCTGAGACCTCCCCCATCCTGCCACATGGCCCGAACCCTCTCCACATAACCTCCCCAGGTAAGCCCTGGCCACACCCTAAGAACAACCTGGACCCACAGACTCCAAGTGAGTGACTGTGCCTCATGGAAACTGTCACAGCAGAAGCAACACAAGCACCCAGCCCAGGAAGCAGCAGCCTCCTATAAACCCTGCCCTGAGCGTTACCAGTGTAATCTTTCCTTGCTGTGAGCTCCTCTACCAGTTGGGCAAGGAAGATAAAGAGTACCCATTATGTGTGGCCAGGCAGGGCCTGGTTATCAGCCACACCTCTCATCCAAGTGAGGGCCACTCAGGCTGTGGGCTCTTCAAGGACAAAAGCCATCTCCTGTTTACTCTTGTGTCTTCGGGGCAGGGCCTGGCTCAGAGCTGGGACTCAGTGCTTCCTAAATGATCTAATAACTAAATGAGTGAATGAACCAACAGCCACTTCCTGGACAAAGACAATCCCCTCTGTCACATTTATCTCCACATTCTGGTGCCTGGCAGAAGCCCTGGCCCAACACAGGAACTTGTGTGATGTCTGCCGAGCAAATGATGATGTCCTTTCATGGACATGTTGTCTTCCCCAAGACACCATCAGTGTCTCTCCTCTGCCCCATCCACCTCTCATCCCTATGCTCAGCCTAAGGAGTAATCAGTGACAATCTCTGAGAGCCGTGTGGACGGATGAGTGACCGAGAATGAATGAAACCTCTGCTCCGCTCTCCCTACTAGTCCATATGCTTCCCAAGGGGAGGGTCCTCAGGGGGGAGCTGAGCTCGTGCTGCGTCTGTGCCCCCTCCTAACTGCTTACTGAGGCCACACTGTGGGAGGAGCCCGAGTGCTTGCTGGGTTCAATGGAGGAAATGCCGCTCAACGTGTCGTTGCTCTTGCTGCTGGGGCTCTGGACCCTCCGGCTGGAGTAGCCTGTGTGGGAAAGGAGGGTGGGGTCACACAGCCATCCCATCCAGCCTCTGCACAGGTGAGCCCCTGGGCCACGCTCCCCTTCCTCCTCAGCGGGAATATTTCCTGACAGAATTTCTGAGTCAGGGTAACAGTAGAGGCCCCTAAGTATGTACAATGAACCTCTCCTTACTATCCTGCTCACTGCCACATCCCTGTCCCCCAACACAGGGCTGGGCCCAAACCAGCTAGACCTCTGCCTCCTTACTCACCCTCCCTGTGTTGTTGAATCAGTGACTGGCTTAGAATTCTCCTTCCAAAAGAGATTTGAGGCAACACCTTTTACTCTGTTTTATTTTTTATGTTTGAGGCAGAGTCTCCCATCGCCCTGAGTAGAGTGCTGTGATGTTATTGTAGTTCACAGTAACCTCACATTCTTGGACCCAAGTGATCCTCTTGCCTCAGCCTCCCGAGTACCTGGGACTACAGGCACCCTCCACAACACCCAGTTGGTTTTTCTATTTTTAGAAGAGATGGGGTCTCGCTCATGCTTAGGCTGGTCTGGAACTCCTGAACTCAGGAGATCTACTCGCCTCACCCTCCTAGAGTGCTAGGATTACAGGCATGAGCTACTGTACCCAGCCTGGGGCAACAACTTTTAACAACTTTTTAAAGTATACAAAGGGAGTTGGACATGGTAGCTCATATCTATAATCTCAGCACTTTGGGAGGCTGGGGCAAGAGGCTCATTTGAGGCCAGGAGTCCAAGACCAGCCAGGGCAACATAGTGAGAATTCATCTCTACAAAAAATATTTTTACAGACCAAGCATGGTGGCACACACCTGTAATCCCAGCAGTTTGGGAGACCAGCCTGAGCAAGAGCAAGACCCAATCTCTAAAAAAAAAGAAAAAATAGCTGGGTGTTGTGGTGAGCGACTGAAGTCCCAGCTACTTGGGAGCCTGAGGCAAGAGGATCGCTTGAGCCCAAGAGTTAGAGGTTGCTATGAGCAATGATGCCAGGAGTGACAAAGTGAGATGTGAGACTCTGTCTCAAAAAAAAAAAAAAAAAAAAAAAAAAAATATATATATATATATATATATATATTGCAAATTAGCCAGGTGTGGTGACACATGCCTATAGTTCTAGGCTGGGGCAAAGAGGATCCTTTGAGCCCAGAATTTTGAGGTTACAGTGAGCTATGTTTACACCATGGCACTCCAGCCTGGGTGACACAGTGAGACTATCTCTAAAAAAATGCATTGGCTCGGCGCCTATAGCTCAACTGGCTAAGGCGCCAGCCAGGTACACCTAAGGTGGCGGGTTGAATCCCCAGCCCCGACACGCCAAAAAACAACAATGACGGCTGCAACCAAAAAATAGCCGGGCGTTGTGGCGGG
>NW_003852482.1:8181481-8195111 GCF_000181295.1 Otolemur garnettii
GATGTCACAGTTCACAGCAACCTCTAGCTCTTGGGTTTAGGTGATTCTCTTGCCTCAGCCTCCCAAGTAGCTGGGACTACAGACGCCCGCCACAATGCCCAGCTATGTTTTGTTGCAATTTGGCTGGGGCTGGATTCGAACCCATTACCCTTGGTATATGGGGCCAGCTCCCTGTTCACTGAGCCACCAGTGCCACCCAAAATATTTTCTTTAATGCACAAAAGATTTAAAGATTTTGGGGGGGGGGGCTTGGCACCTATAACTAAGTGGTTAGGGCACCAGTGACATACACTAGGGCTGGCAGTTCAAATCCAGCCTGGGCCTGCCAAACAACAATGACAACTACAGCGAAAAAAAATAGCTGGGCATGGTGGTAGGCACCTGTAGTCCCAGCTACTTGGGAGGCTGAGGCAAAAGGATTGCTTGAGCCCAAGAGTTTCAGGCTGCTGTGAGCTATGATGCCACAGCACTCTACCTAGGATGACATAGTGAGATTATGTCTCAAAAAAGATTTTTTCTTAAATGAGAAAAGTAGGGAAGGGAAAATAGGTGAAATGAGAGTTGGTAGTGGTAGAAAAGCTCACACAAGCTAGAGGCTGGGTAGAGTGGCCCTAGGTTTCCCATGGGCCAACACAGATGGGAAACTCGGCTGCCTAAACACTTCCAGAGTCTTATTAGTCTACTTTCTTTTATTTCTTTTTGTTTGTTTGTTTGTTTGTTTTTGTTTAGCAAAGCACTGATGGAATGAGCACTTTAGTCTAAAGACTTCCTTTTCCAGGCTAGGAAAAAGCTCAGTGCTGAGGGCGCAGGCACGTGTTCTGTGGCTGGTAGGCTCAAATCTTGACGGGGGCCTGCTAAACCAAAAAAAAAACAAAAAAAAAACCAAACAGCCAGGTGTTGTGGTGGGCACCTGTACTCCCAGCTACTTGGGAGGCTAAGGCAAGAGGATTGCTTGAGCCCAAGAGTTTGAGGTTGCTGTGAGCTAAGACATCACAGTACTCTATCAAGGGTGACCAAGGGAGTCTTACTTTGTCACCCATGGTAAAGTGCCATGGCATCAGCGTTTGGGCCACTACACCCAGCCAAGATATTTGCTTTTTTTTTTTTTTTGAGACAGAGCCTCAAGCTGTCCCCCTGGGTAGAGTGCCGTGGCCTCATAGCTCATAGCAATCTCCAATTCCTGGGCTCAAGTGAGTCTCCTGTCTCTGCCTCCCAAGTAGCTGGGACCATAGGTGCCTGCCACAATGCTGGGCTATTTTTTGGTTGCAGCCATCATTGTTGTCTGGCAGGCCCAGGCTGGATTCGAACCGCCAACCGTATATGGCTGGCGCCTTAGCCACTTGAGCCATAGGCGCCGAGCTGACATTTGCTTTTTAAAACAAGTTTCTCCCAAGACGAGAGCCCAGTAAGGCAAGAACTCCTTACCCTAGAAAGAAATTGAGACAACATCCAATATAGAAAACACTGGGTGTAGGAACTATAAGAGTTCTTTAAAACCACACTGAAGCCACACAACAGATCAGTGGCTATTGAGGCTCAGGGTAAGGGAGAGGGACTGACTAAAAAGGGACACAGGTCGGGGCAGTGGTTCGTGCCTGTAATCCTAGGACTCTGGGAGACCTAGTTGGGTGGATCACTTGAGCTCACGAGTTCAAGACCCAACTGAGCAAGAGTAAGACCCCTATCTTACTAAAATGAGATAGGGTCTAGAAAAACTGGGTGGCACCTGTGGCTCAGTGAGTAGGGTGCTGGCCTCATATATCAAGGGTGGCGAGATGGAACCCAGCCCCAGCCAAACTACAGTGACAACGAAAAAATTGCCGGGTGTTGTGGCGGGCACCTGTAGTCCCAACTACTCTGGAAGCTGAGGCAAGAGAATCGCCTAAGCCCAAGAGCTGGAGATTGCTGTGAGCTGTGACACCACGGCACTCTACCAAGGGCAACAAAGTGAGACTCTGTCTCTAAAAAATAAATAAATAAATGAATAGAAAAACTGGGCAAGAGGATCACTTGAGCCCAAGAGTTTGAAGTTGCTGTGAGCTATAAGACCACGGCACTCTACCAAGGGCAATGAAGTGAGACTTTTATCTCAAAAAAATAAAAATAAAAAAGGAACCCAGGCTCGGCACCTGTGGCTCAAGTGGCTAAGGTGCCAGCCACATACACCTAAGGTGTCAGGTTCAAATCCAGCCCGGGCCCGCCAAACAACAATGATGGCTGCAACCAAAAAATAGCCAGGCGTTGTGACAGGCGCCTGTGGTCCCAGCTACTTGGGAGGCTGAGGCAGGAGACTCGCTTGAGCCCAGGAGTTGGAGGTTGCTGTGACCTGTGAGGCCATGGCACTCTACCCAGGGCGACAGCTTGAGGCTCTGTCTCCAAAAAAAAAAAAAGGAACCCAGCAGGACTTAGAGATTGTTATAACAGTTTTTGATTATGGGGGTGGTTATATTACTACATGTGTGTTAAAGCTCAGAAAATTCTATGCTAAAAAGCATGAATCATGCTGCATGCAAATTAAACTTTAATTCCTAAAAGAGAAAGGATGACCTTCTGTTCCTTGGCCTGGGAAGTCTCTCCCGCACCAAGGAGCCATGCCCCGTCAGCACCCAGGGACCTCCAAAAGTCCTCAGATAATGAGAACAACCAGAACCACCACCACTGGGCATCTGGCTGCATAGCCCACCCAATCCTTACAGAGACTCCAGGAAGGGGGTTCTATGATCCTCCTGCTCCCAGATGAGGGGAAGTTGGCTCTGAGATAGAAAGTCACTAACCCAAGATCCCACAGTTAATAGTAGCCCAGATGGGATGTGACCCCATGTCAGGCCCATCCCCCTAACCACACACCTACCTTTCTTCACTGATGGGACCTTCCTGGCCATGAGGATAGAGAGAGGCACTGGGCCCAGTGGCTCACCTCCCCTTTCAGGGCCAACCTGCTTCTTCCTCCGCCGTCGCCTCTTCAGCTGGTGGGCAGCCAAGGCCAAGGCCACGGTCCCCAGGGCTGTGGCAAAGAGGACCTTTCGCAGGCCTGGTGTCAACCGAAGCTGGGAGAATGCAGTCTGCAGGAGAGCGGGAGATAGCTGGGTTACATCTCCCTAGGAACAGCCGAGGCGCAGAGCTGCACTGAGAGAACCCAGGGTGTAGGACACATCTCAGGCATTTAGTATGTTTGCTGACCAGAGGTGTGACTTCAAGAGGCAGCCATCTCTACAGATAAAACCTGATCAGCCTCTCTGAAATGTGGACCACAGAGATACAAAGAAGGAAAAATGCTAATGCTGAGGAGATGAGATGGACCCAGCAGGTGTCCCTGGCAGCACTGGTCACAGTTACAGCAGCTGCAGTGAGCAAGCACCTGCTTGCACTAGAACTTGATCTATGGGACCCGCCTCGATCACCATCATTTTCCAGATGAGGAACCTGAGGTTTACACAGGGTAAGGCACATGCTCGAGGTGACAGAGAGACTGAAACTGACCCCAGGTCTGCTGACCTCCAGCAGACGATGACACTCACTCCACCCAACTCCTCCCTCTGCTCACTGGACTGGGAGCCCCTTGGGTGAGACTGCATCCCACAGGGCAGAGCTTTAGGAAGCATCAAGAGTCCCAGCCAAGCAAGGCGAGGTAGCTCACACCTGTAATCCTAGCACTCTGGGAGGCCGAGGTGAGTGGATTGCTTGCACTCAGGAATTCAAGACTAGCCTGAGCAAGAATGAGACCCCAGCTTTACTAAAAATAGAAAAACTAGCTGGGCATCTATAGTCCCAGCTCTCATGAGGCTGAGGAACAGGATTGCTCAAGCCCAAGAGTTTGTCACTGACAGAGACTCTGTCTCAAAAAAAAAAAGATGAACTCTTGACTTTAGTTTTTTAGTCTGTAAAAGGAGCCAACAATGCCTTCCCTGACAACCTCACATGTTGACTGGCTAGGACTGTTTTTTTTTTTTTAATAGACAGAGTCTCACTATATTGACCTTGGTAGAGTGCCATGGTGCCACAGCTCACAGCAACCTCAAACTCTTGGGCTTAAGCAATCCTCTTGCCTCAGCCTCCCAAGTAGCTCGGACTATAGGTGATGGCCCCAATGCCTGGCTAATTTTTAGTTGCAGTTGTTTAGCTGGCCTGGGCTGGGTTCAAACCTGCCATCCTCATTGTATGTGGCTGGCGCCATGACCGCTGAGCTACCGGCGTCGAACTATTTTTTTTTTTTTTTTCTTTTTTGCAGTTTTTGGCTGGGGCTGGGTTTGAATGCACCACCTTCAGCATATGGGGCCAGCGCCCCGACTCCTTTGAGCCATAAGCACCGCCCCCTTTTTTTTTCTTGAGACAGTGTCACTCTGCCACCCTGGGAAGAGTGCTATGGTGGCATCATCATAGCTCACAGCAACATCAACAGTTGCTGGGCTCAAGAGTTCCTCTTGCTCCAGCCTCTGGAATAGCTATGAGATAGGTGACTACAGACACCTATCACAACGCCTGGCTAATTTTTCTATTTTTAATAGAGACGAGGTCTCGCTCTTGCTCAAGCTCATCTGGAACTCCTGAGTTCAGGCAATCCACCCATTTCAGTCTCCCAGAGTGGTAGGAACAAGTATGAGCCATCACGCCCAAGTCTTAGAGTAAAGACTGGGCTTGGGGCCCAGACTCCTAACCCTGTCCCTCTTACTCTCCTCAAAGAAATGCCAGATACATGGGCCAGCAACAAAGAGAATCCAGCTTTCCTGGACAATGAGGGACTCTGAGTTGAGCAGCTCAGTGTTTCATGAATGAGAGGGGTAAGGGCAGGACCACAGCCTGTCCAAATCCTTACCTGCCCAAACGTTGTATACAGGAACACAGGGATCTCAGCCACTGTCATGGCCAGGGCCTGGATCATGGACATGCCCTCAGTCCTCCGGAACGCCATGGCAGGACAAGCACCCCGGGCAAGATCCCTTGGAGCCAAGAGCTTACAAGGAGAAGGTCTTCAACTGGTTGCTGGCTGGGTCCCAGTCACTGTCCACACCCCAGAAGCACAAGGAGACACATACCAGAGAGTCCCCCCAAGGAGCTAAGAGATAGATACAGACATAAGAACACATGCATGTAAGCATACAGAAATGCATACAAAGACGCCTGTGGGGGGTAAGGCAGGGCAAAGCCCATCTCTGGAACAGCAGGGCTGGAATCAGGGCCGGCTCTCTGTGCCTGCCTGGAGGCAGGCAGCCAAATGTCCCACAGACCCTCCACCCACTATGAGTTCTTGGAGTGGAAATGGCTCTGGCTTGCTGGCCCAAGACCTGGAGACTGGAAGGCAGATCTCTCAAACTTGGGGCTTTATGCCACCTTTTCTCAACCTTTTTAAACCTATGGGCCATTTACTGAACAAAAATCTTAGGCTCCAGACTGAGAATCTTTTTTTTCACCTCCCACAAAGCCAAGAATGTTTTATTTCCTGTGGACTATGTTATGAAAGCAACAGTGCACTTCCCAGATAATAATAGCTACTACACATTGTGTGTGTGTTTTATGTTGAGTTCTTTGCATAGATTTTCTCACTGAATCCTTATAATTTTATGAAGTAGATGCTTTCTGCTCTACCTGTACTTCCAATTTTCAATGAGGTAACTGAGTCTCAGGGAGACTAAATCAGGAGTCCAAAGTCACACAGCTGGTATGTGGTAGAGGAGGATTTGGACCAAAGTCTATCTGGACTTTAGACTCTGCTCAGTGCAACCCTTCTGCTACATTTGACAAGGAGCAGGAAGCAGCAGCCCCAGGAAGCAGCAGCCCCAGCAGAACCACAGGGTATAAGGGCAGCTCCTCCCTGACCTTTCTGAGACCCCCCCAGGATACTCCATTGTCCCATTTCAAGGCCAGGGAGTAAGTGGCTTGATCACACATACCCCAAAACCCTGCAGGGTGCTCCCCAACTCACAGGACCAAGCTCAAGGATGCCTTCAAGGTCTCTTGGGACCTCAAGCGGAAGGAACATGCAGGCCAGGACAGACCCTGTCCTCCTGGGATGGCAGCCAAAGTCCCTGGGATAGCACAAGAAACAGCTTATCCCCAGTGAGTGGGAAGGACTGCTGATCCTATCATTCTAGCTCTAGGGCTAGGGGGTGGGTGTGAGAGGAGGGGCAAGCCTGGTAATGTTCTAGGGCTAAAGGAATTACCCTGTTGCCAAGAGCAGGTGACACCCTGCCAGGAGGCTGGGAATTGAGCTATGTGACCTCCAGTGGTCATTAGTCCCAGGTCCTGCCACCTGTAAGCCATTCCTCTCACCCCCCATACCTGGCTCAGGACTCAGAATAAAGGAAGTCAAGCACTTCAGAGGATCAGTAGTTACTATTTCCTAAGCACTTACTCCAGACCAGACCTGGAATGGGCTTTCCACTAAAGCCCATATTGATATTAGCCATTCACAGAACCCTTGCAATGACCAATGTTTATCTTAGGGATGGGGAATCAGGGGTGAGGCCTGTGGCTCAGTGGGTAGGGCGCCGGGCCCATATACTGAGGGTGGTAGGTTCAAACCCGGCCCCAGCCAAACTGCAACAAAAAATAGCTGGGTGTTGTGGCGGGCGCCTGTAGTCCCAGCTACTCGGGAGGCTGAGCCAAGAGAATCGCCTCAGCCCAGGAGTTGGAGGTCCCTGTGAGCTGTGTGATACCATGCCACTCTACCAAGGGCCATAAAGTGAGACTTTGACTCAAAAAAAAAAAAAAAAAAGGATGGGGAATCATGAGCCTCAGAGGGGAGCAACCTCTCTGAGGTCACTGAATCAAGTGGCCAAGCCAGGAGGTAACCCCAGCTCTGGGGGATCCCAAGGCTGCAGTGGCATTTCCCAGCCATTGCCTACAACTGTCACTGCTCCCTCCACCCCACACCTGAAGGACTTCTGGGCCCCGGCATGAGACACTCACATGGAGTTACAGACACAGACTGCAGAGGAGAGACAGGGCTGGGGGGCGAGGGGACTGAGGACTGATGCTCACAGGACAGTCCAGAGCAGCTCCTACTGTCCCACTGAGAACAAAAGGGGCAGGTATGAGGTAATGCCACCAGCCCCCAAGACTGCTTTACTCCAAGGATGCACCCGAATCCAGGCCATCCAAGCCCTGTCTGTACCCGGAGCACAACCCAGGGGCTCCACCTTTTCTCCACAAGAAAAGCCTATGGCAATGTTCCCCACCAAACAGATATTTCTCATGCTGTGCAGGGTCTAGCCCCACCTGGACAGCCACCTCTCCTGCCCTACAACCTCAAGCAGATACCTCCACATTGCATCGCCACCATACCATTTACAACACTCCTGGCCTAGATGCCAAGCTTTCCATCCCAGGCACTTCCTCCTCGTCCTTGTACGAACCAGCTAATGACTATCCTGAGCACGCCCTTATTTTGCCTTGACCCCAGCAATGACCCCAGCCAGGCACTCACTCTTCGAGCCCCCTCTGCCCAGTCTCCTGTTCATCCCATTCTGGACACCTCACCAGTCCCACTCGCCAGGCATCAGTCATTCCTGCAAATTTGCTCACCCACCTTATGCAGTCCCGGGTCGGGCCCCTTCCTCTCTTCGAAGCCCCGACTGCGGAATACCCTTGAGGATCACCCAAGAATATTTCGACGCCGCCCACGGTAGGCAGACCCCCCCCCTTTCCATCCCGGGTAATTTCGCAGCCCGGGTTCGGGTACCTGCGCCCCTACTCCAATCATCGCAACGTTCCAGGCCCGGGATCTCCTCCCTGATGCACGTATCTGCTCATTCTACCCCCAAGGAAGGCATCCTCTCGCGCCGCCCTCAGCCCGAGCAGCTACTCATTCCAACCCTGGCACCTTCCGGGTCCAGCTGGGCCTGCAAGTCTGCGCCTGCCCAGTCCCCTGCACAAGCCTCAGTCCCAGGCCCTGCCGCCTGGAGAACTCAGTCCCAGCCGCCACTCACCCGGGATCCCATCGCTGCGGAAGGACAGCGTCTCCTTCTCCCTCCGTAGCGCAACCAAACAGTGGCCGCCCGGGGGGGCGTGCGCTCGCGCAGGGCCAACTCTTCTCTGGCCAATGAGCGTCTAGGATCCGCTCCCGGCCTCTGAGGACTCTGGCCAATCGGACTAGCGACGTGATTAAGTTGTTCCGCCCCCTAGTGCGGTTGAGGCGCGGAAATTGTCTCTTCTCTCCTATAATTGGTCATCGAGATTGGATTGACACAGGTGGGTGAGTGAGGCGGGGCCACTCTTAAAAAGGTCTGTGGCAAGGTGGGCGCAGTGCCTCTACCCAGTAGCCCTACTTCTCTGGGAGGCAGAGGCGGGAGGATGGCTTGATTGCCCTAGCTCAGAAGTTAGATGATAGCCCGAGCGAGCGAGAGAGAGAGAGACAGACAGACAGACGGACAGACAGACACACACACACACACACACACACGCGCGCGCGCGCGCGCCCCACACTTTAGAAAGCAGAAAAATTAGTTGGGCATGGTGACTCTATGCTTGTCCTAGCTACGCAGGAGGCTGAGGCAGAAGGATTGAAGTTGCTGTGAACTAGGTTGACACCATGGCACTTTGGCCTGGGCAACAGAGAAAGAACTCTGTCTCACGAAAAAAAAAAAAAAAAGACGGGGCCAGGTGACTCGTGCCTGTAATCCTAGCACTCTGGGAGGCAGAGGCTGGCAGATCACTGGAACTCGGGAGTTGGAGACCAATCTGAGGAACAGCTGGAGGCAGTCTCTACTAAAACTAAAAAAACTAGCTAACCCGGCAGTGCCTGTGGCTCAAAGGAGTAGGGTGCTGGCCCCATATGCCAGAGGTGGCAGGTTCAAACCCAACCCCTGGCAAAAACTGCAAAAAAATAAAACTAGCCAACCCTTGGGATGGGCGCCTGTAGTCCCAGGCTATAGGAGTACATCCCTAGGCTACTTAGGAGGCTGAGACAAGAGGATTGCTTTAGCCTAAGGTTGCTGTGAGCTATGATGCCAGAGTATTCTACACCAGAGTGACTGAGTGAGACTCTGTCTTGAAAGAAAGAAAGAGAGAAAGAGAGAGAGAGAGAAAATGTTAGAAGGTAAAGAGATTGACAATCCCTACTAAAGACTCATGCAAGCCAGGGGTGGTGGTTCATGCCTAATCCAGGCAAGACAGGAAGATTGCATGAGGCCAAGAGTTTGAGACCAGCCTGGGCAATATATCAAGAACCTGTCTCTACAAAACAATTTTAAAATTAGGGGGTGTAATGGCATGTGCCTGTAGTCATAGTCCCAGCTACTCTGGAGGCTGAGGCAGGAGGACTGCTTGAATCCAGGTGTCTGAAGTTGCTGTGAGTTAGGGTGACACCATGGCACTCTAGCCTGGGGCAATAGAGTAAGACTCTGTTTCAAGGGGAAAAA
Source organism: Otolemur garnettii (assembly GCF_000181295.1). Lineage (NCBI taxonomy): Eukaryota > Metazoa > Chordata > Mammalia > Primates > Galagidae > Otolemur > Otolemur garnettii. The sequence goes on from NW_003852482.1 coordinate 8,190,838, forward strand.
GGCTATGGGGTAGAGTAATCAGGCCTCCAAGGGGCCTTCTGAAAGGAAGGAAGCTCAAGCAGATGGTGTGAGGCTTCATATTTGTCTCCCCTACTCCTAATTATCTCTACACAGACAAATCCTTTGCAGTCTCTAAACATCCATTTTCAGATGTCACTTCCTCTCAAACAGTTACCACTTTTACCTTGTTCTGGAGTTGTTCGGAGAGTGCCAGGTCTGGCCAGGCGGTACCTCACACCTGTAATCTTAGCGCTCTGGGAGGCCAACGCAGGTGGATCACTTGAGCTCACAAGTTGGATACCAGCCTGAGCAAAAGTGAGACCCCATCTTTACTAAAAATAGAAAAACTGAGGCAAGAGGATTACTTGAGCCCAAGAGTTGGAGATTGCTGTGAGCTATGACACCATGGCACTCTACCCAGGGTGACAGCTTGAGACTCTGTCTCAAAAAAAAAAAAGAAAAAGGCTCAGCACCTGTAGCTCAAGTGGGTAAGGTACCAGTCACATACACACATACACCAGAGCTGGCGGGTTTGAATCCATCTTGGGCCTGCCAAATAACAATGATAACTACAACCAAAAAAAAAATAGCCCGGCATTGTGGTGGGCCCCTATAGTCCCAGCTACTTGGGATGTTCAGGCAAGAGAATCGCTTAAGCCCAGGAGTTAGCGGTTGCTGTGAGCTGTGATACTGCAGCACTCTACCCAGGGTGACAGCTTGAGGCGAAGAAGAAGAAAGAAGAAAAGAAGAAGAAGAGGAGGAAGAAGAAGAAGAAGAGGCAATACCTGTAGCTCAGTGGGTAGGGCACTGGCCCCATATACTGAGGGTGGCAGGTTCGAACCCAGCCCCGGCCAAACTGCAACAAAAAAATAGCTGGGCGTTGTGGCAGGCACCTGTAGTCCTAGCTACTCAGGAGGCTGAGGCAAGAGTAAGACTCTGTCTCTAAAAAAAAGAAAAAAGAAAAGAAAAGGAAAGGAAAGTGCCTGGTTTCCCCTACCAGACCCTGTCTCCAGAGAGCTGGAGTGCAGGACACTTGCCTGTGCCTGACCCCAGGCTTGGAATCAGGGAGACAAGAGATCAGGTTCTCCCACTTCAGCTCTCTGGGGTTTACCCTGCTATAAGATGAGGGTGGAACAGTGTGGCAGCCCTTTTATAACTGAGAAGGGCTGGGTGCAACATAGTTTTAAAATTAGACTTATCGGTAAAGTCACTGAATAAAGAAAAATAGATCAGAGCAGTCTGAGCTAAATGTGGTATACAAAATTATCATGCCCGGAGAGAGAGGACTATGGGATTTTAGTCATACCCCCATGCCAAGGACAATTAATTAAGGCATTTTGTTCCTGACTAGTTACTTCAACCCTTACATTCATGTTCCTGGAATTTGTTGTTGCTTTGTTTTGTCTTTTTTTTTTTCAGACAAAGTCTCACTTGGTTACCCTTGATAGAGTACTGTAGCATCATAGCTCACAGCAACCACAAACTCTTGGGCTCAAGCAATTCTCTTGCCCCAGTCTCCCAGGTAGCCAAGACTATAGGCACCTACCTCAATGCCTCACTATTTTTAGAGACAGGAATCTCAGGTTGGTCTCGCATTCATGAACTCAGGCAATCCACCCGCTTCAGCCTCCCAAGTGCCAGGATTAAAGGCGTGAGCCATAGCACCCAGGTTTTATTTTTATTTTTATTTTGTTTTTTTGAGACAGAGTCTAACTTTGTCACCCTCAGTAGAGTAGTATGGCATCATAGGTCACAGCAACCTCAAACTCTTGGGCTCAAGTGATCCTCTTGCCTCAGCCTCCCAAGTAGCTCGGACTATAGGCTCTTGCCACAATGTCTGGATATTTTTAGAGACAAGGTCTTGCTCTGGCTCAGGCTGGTCTCAAACCTCTGCGCTCAGGCAATCCACCCGCCTTGGCCTCCCAGAGTGCTAGGATTACAGGTGTAAGCCACCACACCCAGCCTTGTTTTGTCTTTTAATTAGAGATAGGGTCTTGCTCTGTCACTCAGTCTGAAGTGCGATGGTGTGATCACAGCTCACTGCAACCTCCAAATCCCAGACTCAAGCAATCCTCCAGCCTCAGTCTCTGAGTAGCTGAGACTACAGACACGTGCCACCATACTTGGCTAATTTTTCTAGGTTTTGTAGAGGCCAGGAAATACCTCTTCTTTTCCTTAAAAAAATCCACTTGTAGGCTCAGTGCCTGTGGCTCAAGCTGCTAAGGCACCAGCCACATAGACCTAAGGTGTCAGGTTTGAAACCAGCCTGGGCCTGCCAAACAATGCCGGCTGCAACCAAAAACTAGCCGGTTGTTGTGGCGGGTGCCTGTGGTCCCAGCTACTTGGGAGGCGGAGGCAGGAGACTCTCTTGAGCCCAGGATTTGGAGGTTGCTGTGAGCTGTGATGCCACGACACTCTACCCAGGGAGACAGCTGAGGCTCTATCTCAAAAAAGAAAAATCCATTTGTAGGTTCGGTGCCTTTAGCTCAGTAGTTAGGATGCCAGCCACATACACAGGCATGCAGTTTCAAACATGGCCCAGGGCCTGCTAAACAATGACGACTGCAAGAAAAACCAGGTGTTGTGGTCCCAACTATTTGGGAGGCTGAGGCAAGAGAATTGCTTAAGTCTAAGAATTAGAGGTTGCTGTGAGCTATGACAGGACAGCACTCTACCAAAGGTGATGTAATGAGACCATCTCAAAAAAAAATCCACTTGTAACTGCTGCTAATCAGAGTGTACGTTCAGGGTAACTTGAATTTGTTTATTTAATTATTTATTTATTTTGTAGAGACATAGTTTCACTTTATAGCCCATGGTAGAATGCTGTGGCCTCACACAGCTCACAGCAACCTCCAACTCCTGGGCTTGGGTGATTCCCTTGCCTCAGCCTCCTGAGTAGCTGGGACTACAGGCGCCTGCCATAATACCTGGCTATTTTTTTGTTGCAGTTTGGCCCGGACCGAGTTTGAACCCACCACCCTCGGTATATAGGGATGGCGCCCTGCCCACTGAGCCACAGGTGCCGCCCCAGGGTAACTTGAATTTATGCTTCCAGTTTGAAGCTTCTAGTTTGCAGTCCTCAAATTTGGCCTAAATAAACCCTCTTCTTACATTAATTTTGCCTTAGCTTCTTCCTTTTAGGTTGACGTCACTTTTCTTCATTCATTCAACTAACATTTCCTGTGTGCCAGCCCTTTGGCTGGACATGAGAGCACAGTGGCGCACAAGAGACAAAGTATGTGGTGGCTGTCTGGGGAAGCAAATACATAATTACAATCCTGTGTGATAACGACTCTAACAGCGGGATGTGGGATGCCAAGGAGACACCTAGGCTTGCATGGGACAATAAGAGGAACCTGGAAGAAAGGGATGTCCACACAGAGACCTGAAGGATGAGCAGGAATTAGCTGGGCAGAGAGAAGGAAGGAGTGTTTCAGGAGTAGCATGGGCTGTGACCTGGAGGTAAGGGAGGCAAGAGAGAACCTGACATCTTTGATTCAGGGTGGCAGGAATCCAAAAGAGAGGCCAAGGAAGAGGAAGCTAGAAGTAGAGGCCAAAGCATCAGATGTGGAGGAGAGCTGTCTCCAAAGCCAGACTGCCTGGATTCCGGGCTAAATCCATCACTTCCTCTCATGTGACCTTGGGCAAGTCACTTAACTTCTCTAAATCTCAGCTTCCTCACTCCTAAAATGAAGATGATGGTGGTTTCTGAGTTATTATGAGGATCTCAGATGATTCCCACTTAGTAGTGCTCAGTGCTCAGCCTGGCACAGGCTCAGGACATTCTGGCGACTGCTTTTAGAAAAACTGCCATGGCCAAGTAGAAAGATAAATATGTAAGTCTAAAATACGAATTTTAGACCCATATAGCTATAACATCAGTGCTAACTAGCACCTACTGTTGCAGTCTCAGTCCACTTTACTGGAATGCATCACCTGAGATGTTACATATTTGTCTGCCATGAGGGAAGAAGCCCTTATGTTATTTACTTCTGCATCTTTGCATCCCTAGTGCCTATCACAGTGTCCAGTACATAAGAGGTATTCAATGTGGGTTACTGAATGAATGAATGAACGAACACAGAACTATATTGATACATGGCTGTCAGAAAGGATATGACTGGATGCTGGCTAAGTGAATGATATGATCAGCTATTAACAGGTATTGGGGCTCATCGCCTATAGCTCAACCGGCTAAGGCGCCAGCCACGTACACCTAAGGTGGCAGGTTGGAATCCCCAGCCCGGACCCGCCAAACAACAATGACGGCT
>NW_003852482.1:8195671-8199484 GCF_000181295.1 Otolemur garnettii
AGCCATCATTGTTGTTTGGCGGGTCTGGGCTGGGGATTCGAACCCGCCACCTTAGGTGTATGTGGCTGGCGCCTTAGCCGCTTAAGCCACAGGCGCCGAGCCCCTGTTTCCAGTTTTAATAATGATTTCAATAAAAGCAAAAAAAGAGAGGCTCGGCCCGGGTTCGGAGCAGAGGGGTCAGCCACGAGCCCCCGAGGGCCCGCCCACGGCCGCTGGCTCCGCCCCCGCGCAGAGCTCCGCTCCCGCCTCGCTCCGCCCAGCCCTGCCCCGCCAGCTGCGCCGCTCCGGGCTCTGCGCGCTGGGGCTGGCGGGGCGGCGGCTGGCGGCGGGCGAGCAGAGCGCCGGCGCCCGGCAGCAGGTGGGCGGGGTGCGGACAGGCAGCGGCTGCCGGGCCTGGGGCTGCCGGCTGCGCTTGGGCCGAGATCGGCGGCCGTGCGGGCGCGCCATGGACTTCAACATGAAGAAGCTGGCTTCGGACGCAGGCATCTTCTTCACCCGGGCGGTGCAGGTGAGGCCTGGCGTCGCGTTGCGCGCTCGGGGCCCGGATGTGTAGCGGGTGGGGAGCACCCTGCGGCAGAAACCTAGAAGCGCTGGGAAGCGGTTCCCGAGCTGCTGCCACCCTCTTCAGCGTTCCGAGCCTCTGCTACTAATGCGCTGTCCAGAGAGAAAGAGCTCAGGGTGGCCCAGAGCTGTCGGCCAAGCCGGGCCTTGGCTCTGTCGCCTGGGGCCAGGTACCAGTGCCCCCCATTTGGACTAGCTGGGTTACCCGTTGTCTTGGCTCCTGCCCAGCTGAGGAGAGAAGAGGGCACCAGGTGGCTCCTACCTCCTTGCCCTTGTCTATCAGTGATTCTGGCTTCTGGCGGGACATTTGGCGGCCTGGGTCCCAGGCCCAGGACTCATGCATCCGCCACAACCCCTTCTCCCAACGACCCTCAGTCTCTGTGCCTGTGCAATGGGCAGGTGGCACTCAGGTCCATTTTACCCACTTGGATAGTTAGGCTGGAAGTCGGGAACTATTATTTCCTTTTGGTTCCATGGGAGGTCTGTTTCCTCTTATCCCTGGGCTTGGGGGATGGGAAGAGGGGTGGGGTCTGGCTGGGTGCCCTCCTTGGGAAGCTGTCCAGGCCAGTGATGCTGAGATTGGAACAAGTCCTATTCATTTGGCGGCAGGGAGAGAAACTGAGGCAGCTCAATGTGATGGTGAAGACTTAAGAGTCAGGTATGGGTGGGAACTTACCCCTGTGTGACCTTGGTGGGAGGGGCTTCAGCTTGCTGGGCCTCAGTTTCTCAATCTGAAAAATGGGATTAGCATCATTCCCTCCCACGATGGTTGTGAGGTACACCCTGCATGTACCTGCTCACTAAACGCAAGTTCATTATTGGTGTTAATGTGGTTAATTGTGCACCTGTGCAGTGTGTGACCTTGGGCAAGTCACTACTGTGTGAGCCCCCCGTCTCTCCTCTAAATCAGATGTAACACTGTGTCTGCCTTCAAGGGTGGTTGAGGGATTTGGGGAGATTCTGCAGACCCAGGGCTGGCCCATCTCAGTGTTCTGGGAACAGTTCCTGTTTTTTGTCCTTGTCCATTGTGTTGTTGGCTCTGCTGAGTACAGTCCTCCATCCATGGAGGCGCCCTGCCCCAGCCAGTCTCTCTGAAGCCCATGTGGCCATGTTTACTAGAAAGCGCTGTGTCCTGTTGGGGATTAGCATCCCAGTGAGAAATTGCCGCTCTATGTTCCAAGCCTGGGCTCTATGTTCCAAGCCTGGTCGGCAGCCCCAGCACTATACGGGATGCCAGGACCCCAGAGGCCCTTCCATGGCCCCAGTCCATCTGGGAGGTGCCCTGTGTTGATATGGCAACCACTCTATCTCCCATATCTGGGAAGAACCTGATCTGCCAGTTTCTTGCTACCTCTGGGGCCCTGCCCCCCTGACCTGGCCAGCACCCATAGAGTCCCATTTGGGGATCTTGGGGGGAAGGGAGACATTGCTCTGCCAAGTGGGGGCTAGGCCAGCAGGGTCACTCATACCAGAGTGGGAGCCAGCACCCAAGCCTCATCAGCCTCCAGGATGGAGGAGGGAGCTGGGTTGGGAGTTTTATAAATAGAGGCTTTCTCTACTCTGCACGCCCACCCCCCGGCTGCTGTCATCTTGCAGGGAGCAACCTCGGACTCAAGCACCCAGCCCCTTCCCCTTGGCAGGAGTGGGGTAGGGTGGCAGGCCAGAGGAAGGAGGTGCCTGAAATGTGACCTGGCAGGAAAGGCCACAGAGGGGACCTGCCTGAGGCCAGGCTGCCCTAGGGTGGGAGTCCACCAGGAGGGATGGGGCGTGGTGTTCTTTATTATCAATACATGTGTGTAGGTGCCACCTGACCATGCACCAGGACATGCTGGGTAGGCTCCCAATCTCTCCAAGTGTTAGGGACAACTTTAAGAGCCTCACCCCCACCCCATCTGGCGGGGAAGCAGGCCTTGGCTTTCAGATGAGACTCCAGAGGGCAGGATCTCTTTTGCTTGGATGATTTTGGGATGCCTCCTACATAGAGGGCCCCTCAACTGTGCCTGGAAGGTAAGGAGGGACTGTGACGTTGGTCTAGGTAGCAGGAATAGCCGGGTTGAGGGCACCCAGGCAGGAAAACCTCTGTCATATTTGGACAAGATGCCAGCAGGGTTGGGACTGATAGTACTAACACTATTAGTAGTAATTGCAGTGGTGTTGATAGTGGTGGTAGAATAATAATTGTAAAAGCCAGAGACGCAATGGCACCTTCATCCTCCAAGCCAAGCAGGCCACAGTGGATAGAGATCAATGGCCAGCACTTGAGAAAGCGTAATAGAACTTCAAGCCTGTGTGGATGTGGGACGTGAGGGACGGATGGCCAGGTGGCAAAGTGGACAGAACTGCTGTCAGCCTTGGTGAGGAGGGACAGTGCTGAGGTACATATTTAGGGTGACATCTGCTACTTCAAGGTAGCCTGAGAGCCAAGGAGGAGCATGGGGCTGTGTTACTGTTAATGATGACAGCGATAATGCCAGCTCACATCAGCCCCATACTGTGTGCTGGCCAAATATCCTGTGAAATAGATCCTATTCTCCAGGGGAGGGACGGAGGCCCAGAGAGGTGACTTTGCCTTTCTACTTCTTTGTTTCCTCATCCTGAAAACATAGTAAACACCACCCCTCGCTTCAAAGGACTGGGTGAGGCAAGGCCTGTTCTGGGCCTGGCTCCCACTGTGTGATAGAGCCATAGCCACAGGGATGTGTTGCAGGGAGAAGGACAAGCCTGAGACCTACCCTGGAAGCCTCCAGATTGGGGAATGTGACAAGGAAGAGGAGGCAGAGCCAGCCAGCCCGGGGAGGAAGGAGGAGGCCAGTAGCAGCCCTGGCTCCCCCAGCCCTGCAGGGAGAAACCCAAGCCCTGCTACATAATTGATGGCTGCTGAGCTGCCTGGTGGCTGGAGGCAGCCTCCCACTCAGCTCCTGCAGCTGGAGCGTCTATAGCCTCTGGGTGTTTCATTGCTACCAAGTAGCTCTAGGAAGGGCCTTCAGCCCCCTGGACCATGCTGGCCCTGACTCCAGCCCAGTTCTGCCCTTGGCTTAGCCTCAGTGGCAGTATCTGTGAAATGGGCATCTTGAGTGGTGAGGTCATGAGTGTGAAGCCCTGAGGACAAGATTAATCAGCAGCACTCTGCCAGGGGGACAGCTTGAGGCTCTGTCTCAAAAAAAAAAAAAAAAAAAAAAGAATGCAGACACAGACACAACATTAGCCTGGCCTACCCAGGGTCAAGATCAGTAATGTCACTGTCTTCCTCCT
>NW_003852482.1:8199504-8202299 GCF_000181295.1 Otolemur garnettii
AAAAAAAAAAAAAAAAAGATTAGTCAGCAATATCTGTTGTTGTTCCTTATCTTACTCCCTCAGAGCATCACTCTTTTTTTTTTTTTTTGTAGAGACAGAGTCTTACTTTATCACCCTTGGTAGAGTGCTGTGGCATCACACAGCTCACAGCAACCTCCAGCTCTTGGGCTTTGGTGATTCTCTTGCCTCAGCCTCCTGAGTAGCAGGGACTACAGATGCCCATCACAACGCCCAGCTATTTTTTTGTTGCAGTTTGGCCAGGGCCAGGTTTGAACCCACCACCCTTGGCATACGGGGCCGGTGCCCTACCCACTGAGCCACAGGCGCCACCCAGAGCCTCACTCTTTTGCTGCTTGGCTGTGACCTTGGGCAAGTTCTTTCCCTTGGCTAGAGAAGACCTGGGTGTCCCTGTTTGGAAAATGGGGACGTCTAGGGCTTTTCTCAAAGAGAGGGGCTAGGACTTGGGCCAGTCTCTGGTTGTTCCTAGGTGGCCCCCATGTTTCCTGCCAGCTCTGGTGGAGGACCCATGTGATATGCTAGGCCTTGGTATATCCAGCCACTGGTCCCCTCTACCACACCTGCCAGCCAGAGGCAAACCATTTGGCTGTCCTCCCTCCCCTTCCCAGACATCTCTGCTCCCATCAACTCTCAGCAGCACCTTATGTGGGACACAAGTTCTGTGTCACACCCGGCTTTTATGTCTAGCCCACATCATCCCTATTTCATCCTCACAGCTTCTTATTCATTTTTCAGCTCAGGAAACTGATGCTCAAAGAGGCAGAGGCCCTCGCCCAAGGTCACATAGCTTGCAGTTTTAGAACTAAGACTTGAATCAGGACCCTCTGATTCTGGAATCTGAGCTCTTCCCACAGGCTGCCCTGGCACACCCCCAACTGCCCGCTTCATGGCTCCCACTGTCCATGAGCCCTCTGATAACTCAGATCTTGCTTTGTGCCTCAGTGTTTCCTTGAGTACTTTCTTTTTCATTTTTTTTTTTTTCTTTTTTTAGAGACAGAGTCTCACTTTGTCACCCTTGGTAGAGTGCTGTGGCATCACAGCTCACAGCAACCTCCAGCTCTTGGGCTTAGGTGATTTTCTTGCCTCAGCCTCCCAAGTAGCTGGGACTACAGGTGCCCACCACAACGCCTGGCTATTTTTTCATTGCAGTTTGGCCGGGGCCTGGTTTGAACCCACCATCCTTGGTATTTGGGGCTGGTGCCCTACTCACTGAGCCACAGGCGCCGCCCATTCCCTGAGTACTTTCTACCAAGTCCTCTCCTTCAGAGTGAGGCTCAAAGGACCCTAGAGATGGCCTCCTAAGGGCTCTGATCCTTCTGAGTCCTGTACCAGACTCTGTACGAATGTATGTTTTCTAGGGGACAGTCTGCAACTCTCACTGGGTTTCTAGGAGGAGTTTCAATCCCAGACCCTGTCTCTCTTCAGAAAGGACCAACTGAGGCCTAGGCCGGGGCTGTAGTGTCGAAGCCCTGGGAGGTCACAGAGCCCCTTCCGTAGGGACTGGGTTTCAGCAAGGAAGTGGGGGGATTCCATCCTCACCCTTGGTCCTCTCCCCACAGTTCACAGAGGAGAAATTTGGCCAGGCTGAGAAGACCGAGCTTGATGCCCACTTTGAAAACCTTCTGGCCCGAGCAGACAGCACCAAGAACTGGACAGAGAAGATCCTGAGACAGACGGAGGTGCTGCTGCAGCCCAACCCCAGTGAGTTGGGATGGGGAAACAGCTGGCAGGAAGCCTGGCCCTGGCCCTGCTAAGGCCATGTCTGTGGGACAGGGCTGCAAGCAGGTTTCATCTAGACTCTTGGAGCTCAAGGCCATTGGGGGAGGGAGTCTCAGAAGAAAACGGAACTCAGTGTTGGGCCCCGAGATTTTCTCTGGGACAGTAGAAATGGTAAATTTTGCACAGAGGAGTTGAAGAACTGCCTGGAAACTAAAGCAGAAACAGGCAAAACAAAACCTGGTCATTTTCAAGAGGTCAGTAAGGCTCAGAGATGGAACAGGACTGGCCCAAGGTCATATTGTAGGCATTTAACAGGTGGACACTAACTGCAGGAGGACCTGTAGGAGAAGAAGGGTGGCTTGCAGTCTAGCCACTATTCTGCCTGTAGATCTACTGTATAGATTGCATGGCCAGAGAGCTTTTGGGAACAAGGACCAGGGGATTGTTCAAATATATATTGTATTTTGTAAATCATATGAGGTGTGACAGTTAAGTTCATGAACTTGCCACCATGCACTTAATATTGGCAGCACTATATGACCAGCTCCAAAAGGGTTCATAACCTTGGTATATTAGTATTTCACAGCTGTCTTTGTGTCAGCATGTGGCATTATCTTGCTGAGTGGCGTTCATTGTTGTTGTTATTGCGTGTTTTTGTGTGCTCTCATGAGAATGTCGGAACTTGATAGAGCAATGAACAAACATTAATGAACAAACTTGCAAGAGTCGAAGTGAAATTAGAGACAAGTTAGTCAAGTTATGGGGATAATGCCACGAAGAAAACAGCAGTGTACAAATGGATTAAACCATTTTCTAAGGGGAAAGAAAGCGTCATTGATGAAGAGAAGTCAGAGTGGCCAGGAATGGGCAGAACTGACTCCCAAAATTACAAAAATTTGTCAAATTGGGCTCGGCACCTATAGCTCAACTGGCTAAGGCGCCAGCCACGTACACCTAAGGTGGCAGATTCGAATCCCCAGCCCGGACCCGCCAAACAACAATGATGGCTGCAACCAAAAAATAGCCGGGCGTTGTGGCGGGCGCCTGTGGTCCCAGCT
>NW_003852482.1:8202970-8218802 GCF_000181295.1 Otolemur garnettii
ATGACTTTTTTCTTTACCTGAAGATAAAGGAAATATTGAAAGGAAAACATTGTGATGACATTCAGGATATGAAGGGTAAAACGATGACATCTCTGGTGGCCATTCCAGAAAAAGAGTTCCAAAATTGCTTTGAAGGGTGGACTAGGTGCTGGCATTGGTTCACAGCTTCCCAAGGGGAGTACTTTGAAGGTGACCATAGTAATATTTAGCAATGAGGTATGTAGCACTTTTTCTAGGATGAGTTTGCGAACTTAATTGTCATGCCTTTGTACTAATGTAGGGGAAGTGGATGGGCTTTGACTTCAGCCCCATCTCTGCCAACTGTGTGTTTCCAGCAGGTGCTTCCTATCTCTGAGTCTTAACCTTCTCTTCTGTGGAATGAGGGGTTAATAATGCCAGTCTCATAGGGCTGAGATGGGCATAATAAGAAATTATTCTGGAAGTTACTAGGCTGGATGTGTCTATGGGCAGGGCCTGATCTGGGTCTATGTCTGTCACCATGGTTGTCATTACTGGGCTTAGACTACAGAGCCCTGTGGCTTTGGCTGCTGTCTCCTGACAGGTGCTCGAGTGGAGGAGTTCCTGTATGAGAAGCTGGACAGGAAGGTCCCCTCGCGGGTCACCAACGGGGAGCTGCTGGCTCAGTACATGGCAGAGGCAGCCAGTGAGCTGGGGCCTACCACTCCTTACGGTGAGGAGGCCTCATAGCCCAGGACTGGGGGTCACAGTGTCTGATTTTTTTCTCTCTTCCTTCATTTATTTATTTTTAATAAATAAATAGGCTAGACTCAGTGGCTCATACCTATCATCCTAGCACTCCCAGGAGGCCAAAATGGGTGGATTGCTTGAACTCAGGAGTTCTAGGTCAGCCAGAGCCAGAGCCAGAGCGAAATTCTGTCTCTAATAAAAACAGAAAAATTGGCTCGGCGCCTGTGGCTCAAGTGGCTAAGGTGCCAGCCACATACACCTAAGGTGGTGGGTTCAAATCCAGCCCGGGCCTGCCAAGCAACAATGATGGCTGCAACCAAAAAATAGCCAGGTGTTGTGGCGGGCACCTGTGGTCCCAGCTACTTGGGAGGCTGAGGCAGAGACTCGCTTGAGCCCAGGCGTTGGAGGTTGCTGTGAGCTGCGATGCTACGGCACTCTACCCAAGGGGACAGCTTGAGGCTCCGTCTCAAAAAAAAAAAAAAAAAAACAGAAAAATTGAGCAGCACCTGTGGCTCAAAGGAGCAGGGCACTGGCCCCATATGCCGGAGGTAGTGGATTCAAACCCAGCCCTGGCCAAAAACTGCAAAAAAAAAAAAAAAAAACAGAAAAATTGTGGCTTAGTAAGTAGGGTGCCAGCCCCTTATACCGAGGATGGTAGGTTCGAACCCATCCCCAGCCAAACTGCAACAAAAAAATAGCTGGGCATTGTGGTGGGCACCTGTGGTCCCAGCTACTTGGGAGGCCGAGGTAAGAGCATTGCCTAAACCTAAAAGTTGGAGATTGCTGTGAGCTGTGACAGCACGGCACTCTACCGAGAGTGACAAAGTAAGATTCTGTTTCTAAAAAAAGAAAAAGGCTTGGCACCTGTGGCTTAAGTGGCTAAGGCGCCAGCCATATATAACTGAGCTGGCGGGTTCAAATCTAGCCCAGGCCCGCCAAACAACAATGATGGCTGCAACCAAAAAATAGCCGGGTGTTGTGGCAGGCTCCTGTAATCCCAGCTACTTGGGAGGCAGAGGCAGGAGAATTGCTTGAGCCCAGGAGTTGGAGGTTGCTGTGAGCTATGAAGCCATAGTACTCTACCCAAGGTGACAGCTCGAGGCTCTGTCTCCAAAAAAAAAAAAAAAGAAAACCCCAGAAAAATTAGCCTGTTGTTATGTTGGGCTCCTGGGGAGGCTGAGGGAGGAGGATCACTTGAGCCCAGGAGTTTGAGGTTGCTGTGAGCTAGGCTGATGCCATTGCACTGTAGCCAAGGTGACAGAGTAAGACTCTGTTTCAAAAAATATGTATATGGAAATAATGTCTGAATTCATTCTAAATGTAAAAACCTCAATTGATGCAGAAAAAGACAGTAAAAATGGAATCTTCCCTTAACCAGTTTTGATGGGATTATACTATGTGTGAGCTGTTCTGCAACTTGACTTTTTGACTTGGTGTCATATACCTGTTCACTGTAGCACTTACAGAGCCACCTCAATCTTTTTCATTCATTATTTTTTAAAATTATTATTATTATTTTTTTTGAGATAGCATCTCACTCCATCACCCTTGGTAGAGTGCCATGGCATCACACAGCTCACAGCAACCTCCAACCCCTGAGCTTAGGCAATTCTCTTGCCTCAGCCTCCCAAGTAGCTGCAATTTTTTTTTTTTTTTTTTTTTTAGAGACAGAGTCTCACTCTGGTGTCACAGCTCACAGCAACCTCCAGCTTTTGGGCTTAGGTGATTCTCTTGCCTGAGCCTTCCAAGTAGCTGGGACTACAGGCACCCACCACAACACCTGGCTATTTTTTGTTGCAGTTTGGCCAGGTATAAGGGGCTGGTGCCCTACTCACTGAGCCACAGGCGCCACCCTTACATTATTTTTATTGAAGTACAATATATATATCATAAAATGTAGTTCACTTGCCTCAGCCTCCCAAGTACCTGAGACAACAGACACCCACCACAACGCCCAACTAGTTTTGTATTTTTAGGAGAGATGGGGTCTTGAGCTCAAATTATCCACCTGCCTCAGCCTCCCAGAGTGCTAGGATTATAGGCGTGAACCACTGCGCCTGGCCTATTAATCTCTATGGATTTGTCTTCAGGGTTGCTCATTTTTCCTTCTGCCTGTTCAAATCTCTGTTGAGCCTTGCTAGTGAATTTTTCATTTCAGTTATTGTTCTTTTCAACTACAGAATGTTCATTTGATTCTTTTTCATAATTTTTATTTCTTTATTTGATGATTCATTGTCATCATATTTTCCTTTAGTTCTTTCATCATAGTTTCTATTAGTTTCCTTGAACATACTTATAATAGCTGCTTAGAAATTCTTTGTCTGCTAAGTGTAACATCTCAGTCTCTTCTGAGACAGTGTCTATTGCTTTTTTCTTGTGTTTGAGCCACATTTTCCTACTTCTTTGTATATCTCATAATTTTTTTTTATTGAAATCTAGACATTTCATGTAGTATGTTATAGCAGTGCAGCTTTCTGTATCCTTTTTTTTTTTTTTCGGAGACAGAGTCTCACTATGTTGCCCTGGGTAGAGTGCCATGGCGTCACAGCTCACAGCAACCTCAAACTCTTGGGCTCAAGCAATTCTCTTGCTTCAGCCTCCCTAGTAGCTGGGACTACAGGTGCTTGCCACAATGCCAGCTATTTTTGTTGTTGTTGTTGCAGTTGTCATTGTTCTTTAGCTGGCCTGGGCCAGGTTCCAACCCGCCATCCTCTGTGTATGTGGCCGGCACCCTACCCACTGAGCTTCAGGTGCTGCCAGCTCTCTATATTCTGATCCCTCCGGGGGTGGCTGTTTGTTTGTTAGAGACTTGCCTGAGCTGTAGAGCCTGTGTCCTCTAGAGTGTGCAGCTGTTGATGTCTCTTCCTCCCCTTCCTCCCTTTTAAATGTTCCTTTTAAGTTTAGCTTAAACTTAGCAATGTAGAGGTTACCCCTGGATGAATATATATATGTTAGTGATCAGCTAGTGATTAGTCAAATGTTGTAAGTAAATTTGTTCTGTGATTTGGGGAGCACATTTCAAGTTCAGGCAGCTTCTATGTCTGTCCCAGCTTTAACTCTTAGAGTGTACAAAGTTTCCTGCTCAGCCCAGAATGAGCATATAGCTGGATTCTGCTTCTGTCCTGAGCATGCTACACATAGGGACAGCGTTCCAGACCACCAGAGGTGCCCAGGAGTTTACCAAGGCCTGCTGTCACTATATTTCCTAGATCACCTGTTAGATTTCTGGCAGCTGTGTTCCTTGTTCTGACCAGTATTCCAACTTCAGGTTAGCTACAATATTGGTTTTTCCCTATTCTTTGCTATTGAAACTATTGTTTTCAATGCAGTCCCTTGGTTTTTTTTTGCAGTTTTTGGCTGGGGCTGGGTTTGAGCCCTCCACCTCAGGTATATGGGATATGGGGCTGGCGCCTCACTCCTTTGAGCCACAGGCGTTGCCCACACTCCCTTGGGTTTTTCTGTGCTTTGGCTCCAAATCAAGCCAGCTCCCTCTAACAGCAGAACTGCCAGCCTCACAGATTGCCCAGCCTGGTAGAGCTATAGAAGCACAGAACGTGAGGAGATGGGTGCATCTCCAATCCAGTCACTTTTTGCTTTGTTTGCCTTTGGTTGATTTCCAGAGTTTGGAAAGGGATGTTTCTGACAGTTTTGTCTGGCATCAGATTTGTTGAGCTCTTCTCTGTCATTCTGGAAGTTCAGTCCTCTGCCCTAGATTTTTTTAATTGATTTTTTTCTGAGACAGGGTCTTGTTCTGTTGCCCAGGCCATCTTTGAGTCCTGGACTCAGGTAGTCTTCCTGCCTCAGCCTGCCCAGTAGGTAGGGCTACAGGTACCTGCCAAGATGTTCAGCTAACCTTATTTTTTGTAGGGATGGCGGTCTTGCCATGTTGTTCAAACTGGTCTTGGAACTGCTGGCCTTTTTTTTTTTTTGAGACAGAGCCTCAAGCTGTCACCCTGGGTAGCGTGCTGTGGCATCACAGCTCACAGCAACCTCCAACTCCTGAGCTCAAGCGATTCTCCTGCCTCCGCCTCCCAAGTAGTTTGGACTACAGGCGCCTGCCACAACGCTGGGTTATTTTTTGGTTGCAGCCATCATTGTTGTTTGGTAGCCTGGGCTGGATTTGAACCCGCCAGCTCAGGTATATGTGACTGGCGCCTTAGCCACTTGAGCCATAGGCGCCGAGCCAGAATTGCTGGCCTTAAGAAATCCTCCTGCCCAGACTCCCAAAGTGCTGGGATTATAGCTGTGAGCCAGCAGGGCTTGCCTAACACCCATTCTTTTTTTTTGTTTGTTTTGTTTTTTGTTAAACAGGCCTAGGCCAGGTTCAAACCTGCCACCCCTAGTGTAAAAGGCCCGTGTTCTAACCACTGAGATACAAGCACCTAGTGCCTCCCCCGCCTTTCTTTCTGGCTACATGGCATCTCATAGTTTGGCTGTCTCACTAATTTTTTTTTGGTCCCCAGTTGATGGCTATGTAGGTTGCTTTCACTTTTTGCACGACATATTATCCTACACTGAACACCCTGCTCTTTCCTCCTCAGCATGTCTTCTGCTCAGTTCTCCCCTACTGCCTGTGGATCAGAGCAGCCTGAGCCTGATCCTCTTCACCCTTCAACTCTGTTTTCTCAGGGAAGACACTAATCAAAGTGTCAGAAGCTGAAAAGCGCCTGGGAGCTGCAGAGAGGGATTTTATCCACATGGCCTCTGTCAACTTCCTCACTCCCCTGCGTAACTTCCTGGAAGGGGACTGGAAGACTATATCGGTGAGGGACTTGGGACCACTCTGCCTCCTGGTAACCACGGCAACCCCCTCCTCAGATCCTTCCAACATAGAATTTTTCTCCTGCTGGGGACCCAGAGCTCCTGGGGCCTTTATAGAGGTGGTTCCTGTGGACTAATGACCTGGCGTAACCTCCCATCTCTGGGCCTCAGTTTCCCTGTTTTGACCAAACAGCCCATGGGCCATTCTTGCCACAGCTAGGGGACTCTCAGGGCTGCCCGGAGTCTCACTGTTGCCCTGCTCTACAGAAGGAGAGGCGGCTCCTCCAGAACCGGCGTCTGGACTTGGATGCCTGCAAAGCACGGCTGAAGAGGGCCAAGGCCGCAGAAGCCAAAGCTACGGTAGGTGTCCCTGCTGGCCTCTTGGCCCCAGGCTCTGCTGGGATGTAAAGAGACCTGGTGTTCAGCATGACCCCACTCCCTCTCCTTGGCTGGAGAGGCTTGGCCGGGGGCACTGGGCTGGGCTAGCTTCTCAGGTCACGCTTCTCTGCCTCTACCCCAAAGGGAACCCTGGTGACCCCAGAACTCTGGGTCCCAGAGCAGACATTTATGGGGTAGATGCACCAGCAGCGCCCCCACGTTGGTACAGGTGTCACATTCTCCACAAGACAGCCAGCTGGAGTCTCTCGCATGCCCCTGCCCTGCCCTCCCCTCCTAGATGCTCTGCTCTGTCCCTGGCTCTGCCCAGCCATGGCTCCCCCTTACTAACATCCCTACCTGCTATTTAAATGCTGGGCCCAGGGTGCCCTGTGCTCAGGCACAGCCACCATGGTGTGGAGAGCCCCAGAGCTGGACTGCCCACTGCTCAGGGGTGAGTCTGAAGGGCCCTATCACGCAGCCCCATGAGACTAGATGGGAACTGGGCTGTTCCAGTTCCTCTTTTTCTCCCAGCTCATTGAACCCGATTCAGTCTGGCTGGGCCAATGGACATAGCAAGGGACAATTTGACTGGGGCTAGCCCAGGATTGGGGGAGCTGGGCCCGAGGGCAAGCCTGCTCCTGGCATGCTAGGGTGTACTCACATGGTATAGGGTATAGGAGTCTAAAGGCCACCTCACACTCTACAGAAGGAATTCTTAGGCCTTGGACATGCTAGAGAGACTGCCACCCATGCCTCCCCAGCCTTCTGCCCAGCTCCTAGATGCCCATGACGGCCCTGGCCTCAAATCTTCCTTGCATTCCCCTCCTATAGTGAGGCGGGGCTGTGGGGCCACAACCGGCCCTGAACTTCCCTAACAAGAGCTATGGGCACAGCTCAGCTCATTCAGGTGTGTGGGGTCTAGATCAGAGGATAGGGCTCAGCTGGTCCAGTCTTAGGGTTACCTAGGATGATTTGTGGCTTTGGCATGACCTCTTCTAAGTCATCTAGACGGGACAGTCTCCCCTATCAACTCGGGCTAGACAGCCTCTCTGGAGTAACTCAGCCAGAACAAACTCTTCCTCCAACAGCCAGGTGACAGGAACCTTTCTTTAGCCACTGCAGTGATGTGGCCTCTTCCTCACTTGCTGGGCCCAACACCCTCATGCCTTTGAGGTAGGCCAAGCCATGCCCTCCAGAGCTAGGACCTGCAGTACCAGGAACAGCATCCCAGAGGACTCAAGCCCCACATCTGCCCCCCAGACACACATACACCCCCTCAAGACTCCTGCCAGAGGGAGGGCTGTGTGCATCCATCCCCCGTCCACCTAGCCTTGCCAGGGCCTGGGGGGCCTCTTCCCGCCTGCACTGTGGACTCACTAACTCTTTGTTTTTGTTCCTTTCTGTTCTGCTTTGGGTAACTTGGCTCAGTGTGAGGGAGATGTGAGTATACCTGTCCCATGTGCTGTGCTGCTTCTGGTTTGCCCATCTCGCCCGTGGGCCCACAGTGCTGTGGCCACCCACGTCCTCGGGGCATTTTGCAAGCAGCTGGTCTCCTCACCAGAGCCTCAACCATGGAGAGTCTCTGGTTTAGGGGGGATGCCAGGCATTGGAGCCTGGAATCAGCTTTTTGCAAATGTTGAAAGCCTTGTCACTCTGTCCGTCCATGCATCCATCTGTCTACCCTCATTGTGGGGGAGGGGGCCTGCCCCTCAATGCAGGAGTGAGAGATGTGGTGTGTGGAGGTTCTGGGATGGAGAAAGCTGTGGTGGGGACAGGACGGGTTTTGTTTTGGGGACTCTGGGGCTCACTGGGGCATCTGAATGTGACTGATCCAGGGAGGAGGGGGCCATGGTTCCTGAGTAGGGCGGGGCCCAGCCTGTGGCTTGCCCAGAGGCAAGGACTATGACAGCAGCCATTGGCCCTCTCCTTGTAGTATCTGCTCTCGTGCCCCCCCCCCCACTTGGTCTTTGTCTGGACTTGGAGTCCCTAGGCCCTCCTCTTTTCCAGGCAGCTGGAGTCAGGAGAAGGGGCTTTGTGTTGTATTTGTCTGTGTCCTCCTGTCCTTGGGGCTGGGGCCTCCTGACATGTCCTTGTAGGAGACTCTGGGGCAGTCTTCTGGCTTCTGGCCCTGGCCCCGGCCCTGGCTTTGGCCCAGGGTGACCCCTTCCCCCATGAACTCTGTTCCCCGCCAGACGGTGCCTGACTTTCAGGAGACTAGACCTCGTAATTACATTCTCTCGGCCAGCGCCTCCTCGGTAAGCGCCCCCCAACCCCCACCAGGCTGCGTCCCCTTTCCCCTGCACCACTGGCCCTGAGTGCTCTGGAGCTGGAGCCAGTGGTAAGGCAGGGTAAGTTAAGGGTATTGTACACCTTGCCCGCTAGCCTGAGAGGAGGAAGAAGCTGCAGCCTCACCTCTCCCCTGGCCTGGCCCCCTGCTCTGTGACCATGTGGTGGGACTTGCTTCTCCCCCCATCAATGGCAGTGATGGCTCTGGTGGCTGCACTGAGAAGCATAGTGGACTTAGGACAGCAACTGTCCCCTCTCCAGGGGCCCTGGGAGTCTTGCTGTGGCTACCCCCACCACCTCCCTACCTGCGAATCCTATGCCCTGTGCAGCCCCTGAGGGCACAGGAAGGCCTGGCTTTCCTGAGTTCACAGGACCCTAGTGATAGGTGGCCAGGACATATGCTAGGTGTTGAGAGGCAAAGGAGATGGCCTGGGAGGTCAGTGGGCCCTACAGCTGCGCCAAGCCTGGGTAGCGGGGAGAGGATGGGTCAAGAAGGCTTCATGTGTCTTGGTGTCTGTTTTTACAGCTTTGTAGAGATGTTTGGTATTTACTGTTTAGTGGGAACTAGGCCAGTCGCATCCCTCCCTCATGCCTGTCAAAACCAAAGCTGCGCCTTTTGTGTCCCTCCCACGGCTCTGAAGGCAGTGCCCTCACACATAGACCCTTGGGGCCTGGCCCATCATGAGCATGCTGCTATTACCGGTGTGGTTGTTCCACGGCTGGGCGACTGTCCCTCAACAGCACTAACCCAGTGTGCTCTCAGCCCACCACTGGGCATCCGGTGCTGCACAGGTGCAGACTGCTCCTGGTTGTGGACTTCCAAGCAGCACTGGGGTTCAGGTGGGCTGTCCACATGGACGGCCATATGGGATGGCCTGTGTTCATATTCCATATTCCAGGTTATTGTCTTAGGTCGGATCACCAGATGTGGGCAGGAGCAGTGGGCCTCTTAAGTCATAGCAGGAGAGGGGGGGCCTTTTTAGACCTTGGATGACTCTTCCCTGTTCCCGCCCGCCTCGCTGGGCTGCGTGGAAGGAGAAACATCTTGGAGGGTGGAGACTGCCCTGTTTTTTTCTTTTGCCACTGAACCTGGGTGTGACTCAGGCACAAGGCTGCCTTTCTCTGCTGGAGGACAGAAAGGTTCAGTGACTGGCCCAGGGTCACACCATCCTTCCTCCTAGCCCAGTAGCCTTAGCCAAGAGTCAAGGTGGTGTGGGGGAACACTTGGGCTCTCTTGAGAACCCACTCGGATAGGGGCTGACACTGTTATAGAAACCAGGCAAGACTTCCCAGCTGGCTGTCCCCACCCTGCATGTGGCACCCTGTTCTCACACTGGGCCTTGCCCTAGCCTCAGCTCCTGGTTGAGCTAGGAGGGTAGTGGGGCACGGTGGGGCACGTAGTGGGACACAGTGGGCAGACTAGGGCTTCTGGGAGCTGGGTTGGGGCATGGGCTCAGGTCTGGCTGTCCTCCCCTCCCCTGCTGACCAATCCTGTTGTGGTCTCCGCAGCTCTGGAATGATGAGGTGGACAAGGTGAGTTGAGTCTTGGGGGAAGCAGGGATGGGGCCCAGATCCAGGCATACCTGCTATTGTGGGCTCTGCCCTACATCCACTGGGGGTACTATTGGGGGAAGAGGGGACTACTTGCCCTCTGAAGGGAGTTGCCTTTGGGAGGCATTTGCTAGGTGGATTTTCCTGATGGGTGGGGGATGGAAAGTCTGTCACTTTGGCTGCCCCTAGGAGTCCTGAGGGGGGTCTAGCTTCTGCAGGGGTCAGAGCTCCGGGTGTGGAGTCAGGTAGACCCAGATGTCTCTCTGCATCCCCGGGGAAGTAACAGGCTGCTCCTCAGGGTACAGGGGAAGGTTAGGGGAAGGGGAGTTGGGTAGGTGATGTGTGCACTCAGATCTGCCCTTCCCTGCCCTGCCCAGGCGGAGCAGGAGCTCCGAGTGGCCCAGACGGAGTTTGACCGGCAGGCAGAAGTGACCCGTCTCCTGCTTGAGGGAATCAGTAGCACTCACGTGAGTTCTGCCCTCCTGCCCCCAGTAAACCCACCTATAAGCAGGAGTGAATGTATTCAGGAGGTGAGCAGGACAGTGTTGGCCTTGCATCTCTGAGGATGACTCTTAGCACAACTGGAGGGGCCTTCATAGAGCAAATGCCACAGGGTAGGGTATCTATCCCCCAGTGGGACAGGTGTCTGGGACAGAACACACTAGAGTGTTGGGCCAGGATCCAGCAAAGGACTACTGTAGAGAAATTTTTTTGTCCCCTGAGGTTCTGCTCATCTTGGGGGCAGGAAGTTGACCTCGGCACTGGCCTGATCCCCACAGGTAAACCACCTTCGCTGCCTACACGAGTTTGTCAAGTCTCAGACAACATACTACGCACAGTGCTACCGCCATATGCTGGACTTACAGAAGCAGCTGGGCAGGTATGTGTGTGATGCCCCCACTCCCAGGCCCAGTGGGCAAGGGCCTTCTCCCCAACACACAGAGCCTGACTGGAGGGCTGTGCCTGGAACCCACTCTGGGCTCACCCTCAATTTGCATGTGGGTGAGGTGGCTAGACTTGGTAACTGCCAAGTCCCCTGGGGCTTTGAGAGCAGTTTCTAGAGAATGCCTGGGGTGTGGAGCTTGGGAACAGGACCATCTCACTCTTGCTTTGCTCTTCCCTTTGTGCTGCCAGCTCCCAGGGTGCCATGTGAGTAGTGAGGATGGGACTGGGGAGGGGCTCTTGCCTTTGGAGTATCTGTTGGGGCCTGGAGGACTCCCTTGTGGGTATGACTCCCACTTGCTGAGGTGCTCCCTCCTTTCCAGATTCCCAGGCACTTTCGTGGGCACCACAGAGCCTGCCTCCCCGCCCCTGAGCAGCACCTCACCCACCACCACTGCAGCCACTATGCCTGTGGTGGCCTCTGTGCCCAGCCTGGCTCCTCCAGGGGAGGCTGCACTATGCCTGGAGGAGGTGGTGCCCCCTGCCAGTGGGACCCGCAAAGCCCGGGTGCTCTACGACTACGAGGCTGCTGACAGCAGTGAGCTGGCCCTGCTGGCTGATGAGGTGGGCCTGGTACCACAGAGAGGGCAGGCATGGGCTGTGAGGTGCTGCCAGGGAACCAGGACTGGGTGCACAGAGCCTGGAAGGGTGGGCAGTGGGTATGGTGAGCCCAACGGCTTTATGAGGGGCATCTGTCTCTAAGGAGGTAATCCTTACTCCACTGGGTCTCAGCAGTGCAGGCGAGGCAGTAGACACTGCCACTGAAGGTACAGATGTCCTCATCACTGGGAGGTGGCAGGTCTGTCCCCACTTACTCTTGGAGCCACCTCTTCCCCTAGTTGGGGCATGACCTTCCCTCTCTACCATCCTTCTACAGCTCATCACTGTCTACAGCCTACCTGGCATGGATCCTGACTGGCTCATCGGTGAGAGAGGCAACAAGAAGGGCAAGGTCCCTGTCACCTACTTGGAACTGCTTAGCTAGACAGGCCACCTCTCAGCCCCTGCCTTTTCTGGCCTGGCAGGAAAGGACAGGCATAGCCTGGCCACTTATCTTGTTTGCTGGCGATACAGCTGCTCAGGGTGGGGAGACTACTTCACTGAGTTCTGCCCTTGTCCCGTCAGCTGTGAGGGAACCCAAGAGGCTGAATGTCCCTGCCCTACCCCGATCCTGCTTCTGACCTGTGGTTCTGGAGCCCCCAACCCTGCCTGCACCTCCCGAGCACCCCAGCTCTCTTGGCTTCTGCTAAGGAGGGGGGCTGCCTGCAGCAGCTGCACGTGGCACCTAGTCCAGGGTGGGGGCAGCCACAGACAGACCTAGGAAGCCCTGGGGTATCCTTGGCAAGAAGAGAGCCCCTGCTCTTAGTTGCCAAAAGCAGCACAGGGGAAAAGGTGAAATAGGCAGGGCTCTAGGGGGAGGGAAGAGCATCTTTTGGTGCTACCCTGCCCCATCCCCCTCACAGGGGGCTCAACCAAGCCTGGTGGCTGCAGCCTTCACCTCTTCACACTCACTTTTTAACTGGTGTTTCTACTTCTGCCTGTCTGCTTGCTCTCTAGCCAACGACAAATAATAAACCCTCCTGTGTGCGAGTTGCCTGGGCTCCTATCAGGGGCCAGCCCTGCAGGTGGGAAAGGGAAGGGAAGACTTGGCTTTGCCCCACTCTTTCTGGGTGGGGTGACCTACAGTGTAAGGGTGGTCAGCAGCTGGCCCCCTAAGATATACTAGTGAAGGTTAAAAGGCCAGCTCCAAGGTGGGACCTGTAGCCTTTCCAGCAATCCCTTCCTGACGCGGAGCCTGTGCCTCAGGGAGCACTGCTATTCCCAGACATGAAGCTGCACAGGAAACACTTCATTCCTGGCTCAGTGCCCATAGCACAGTGGTTATGGCGCTCGCCATATGCACCAAGGCTGGGGGATTCGAGCCCAGCCAAGGCCAGCTAAACAATGACAAGTGAAACAAGAAAAACAGCTGGGCGTTGTGGCAGGTGCCTGTAGTCCCAGCTACTTGGGAGGCTGAGGCAAGAGAATCGCTTAAACCGTAGAGTTTGAGATTGCTGTGACACCATGGCACTCTACTGAGGGCGACATAGTGAAACTCTGTCACATGCATAAGAAAAGAAAACATTTCATTCTTAAGAAAAACATTTCTAAACGTGGGTGGATTGTGAAGTGGACTACAGAACCCACCTGACAGTTTAAGTTCAAGTAATTGGTAGCTGTCAGTACTTTCTGCTGATCTGACATGGAGCCTCACATGCCTGTGTTCTCACATTGTCCTGGGCATCCACAATTTACAGATGAGGAAAGATGAGCAAGACAGTCACCACCTCAAGATACCACAACTGGCAAGTGGCCATGCAGAGACCCAAGCCCAGGTCAGCCTAATTCTAGAAACCTCTAGATAGCCCTTAGTGGGGCCTAGCACTTTCTGACTTAAGTGCTAAGGAAGCCAACAGCTGGCTGGGCTTCTGAAGAGGGGGATGAGGAAGGTAGAGACACAGCTATAGACAGGAAGGTGCAGAGCTTCAAGAAAGCTACACCTGAGAGAGCTCAGCCAGCTGGGCAAATTGGAGTTCACAGACAGGACAATAAAAGGAACATCTAACAACAACCACCCAGCACACCCATCTCCCTGAGGATGAGTCAACCATTCATAGAGATCCTGCCTTCCCCAAGTCACCACCTGGGCCTTTTGCCTAGGGAGACTACTCTTCAAGACTCTGTGAGGTGGCTTGTCATTTCCAGGCCTTAGTTACATGTGACACAGTTGTCTATAAACAGTATTTTTTAATATATGTATAAATAGACCACAGTATTACCAAAAAAACTGCCAGAACAGATCATGGAAAACAGATTTTTAACCCCCTGCATAGAGTCTCCCTCCTGGACAGCTGTACACCAGCTCCTGCCTCTCCCTGGGCCAGCAAAGTGCTGTGGGGAATGCTCAAAGGAAAGGAATTCAATTCTTTGGGGGCATTTTGAATTCGACAGCCTGAGCACAAGGGGCTCTTGGCTCTCTGCCCCTTCTGTTGACATCTTCATCTATTATAAAAATAATGTCAGCAGGTAGGTGGCTGGAGTCATGGCCGCTCTGGGGAGGGGGTGACTGGATCTGCTCTCTGTTGCAGACAGGCCCCAGCAGCCAAAACACTCCCACCATCTGGGGCAACAGTGCTGGAGAATGGTAGGTGGGCAGTAAGCCACTGCCCTATCTTTGCACGTGATGGACAAAGGCCTGCACTAGTTGGATAAGAGGCTCCTGGCTCTCAGGGCTGGCTTTGGAGAGAGAGGTGGACTTGGCTTGTGATGAGGGGAGGACGCCAGCAGCAGGAGAGCTGGGGGCTCCCCGGCGGAAGTAGCGTGAGAGGCTGGAGAGCAGTGTGCTCTACAAAAAAAAAAAAAAAAAGGCAGCTCAATGAGGCCTAATGCTTTTGGATTACCACCCCACCCCTCAGGAGCTAGCCAGGCAAGAGCTCCACCAATCATAACCCCCTGTATCCATCCATACCAACTCTGAGCTGAGCTCCTGCTTCATCCGCTGCTTGTCCCGGGGATGTACAGCTGGATCCCTAAGGTACCGCATTGCCTGGGAGATGAGCAGGTAGAAGCAGTTTTCCATGGTAAACATCAGGAGGGACCTGGGAGGGAGGGCAGGCTGTTGGCACTGTTGCACAGAGCCAAGCTGACAAGTATAAGGAAAGCCATTTAACCAAGAGAACAGTGGGCCCATGCTTGCCCCAGCCCCTTGTTAGATCCCAAAAGGAGGTCTCACTTCAATGTCCTTGTTCCTTCTGCCTGTGTGCTGAGCCCCACAGCCTGGGTGAGGGGCTCCTTTTTCTTGTCCAGCTAGAGGAAGAGAATAAGCAGTAAAAAATAAGCTGACAATAACAGCTCCCAGTTGCTGAGAGTTTTCTGCACATTGGTGACCTCATTTAATCTTTAGGCTGGTTCTATCCCTAGGAAGGTCATAATAACATGCCCAAGGTTAGCTAGGTGGTGGCAGACTAAAGAACAGTGGGTTCAGGGCAGAGTCTGGCAGTACCCAACTTACCTCTCCAAGCATGTTGAGGGCCACATTCACTGTGGCCAGAAGGGTCCCAAAGGAGGGGGCTACTTCAGAGTCAAAGGTAGGGGTGGTAAAACTCAGGGCAAACAGGAAGTTGTATTCAGCAAGGTCCAGGGACTACGAGGCAAGATGAGACTGACCTAGGACCCAGCTAAGACACCAGGCAGTGCTCAGTGCAGAGCAGAGGGGATCAGAGCACAACACAGCATTCAAAGCTCAGGGAAGGTGGTAGAGCCACCACATGGTGGCACCCAGTACCTGATCCAGCAGGATCTGGCAGACATCTGGGGTGAAGTGTCGCAGGGCTGCCAGGGTCCTGCTCAGGATCTTGAGAAGGCCATACTGGACTGTATGCAAGGCCCGCTGCTCTGAGGCCTCTGTGTCAGCAGTGGGCTGCTTGGAGGAACAGCAGACAGGGGCAGCAGGTGTAGCTATAGGAGCGATGGGCGGTCGCTGGACTCGGGGGGTGACAGCTGAGGGGAGGCCATCTCCATTTTTGTTCTGGGGAGTCAGGAAATAAAGGTGGAGCCCACTGCAGCCAGAGTGAGGCATTCCAGGGCACTCGGGCTCGGTTACCTGTAAGTAGTGCTGCAGCATCTTGCGGCTGTGCAGGAGGGAGGTACAGGCCTGGCACAAGTAACCCAAGTTGACCTGGGACAGACACAGGAGGGAGGAAGAAGATCCTCTTGGCGGCAGCCCCCGTCATCTGACCAGACTGACCCAACAAGTGTCTACACAATACCAACATGCTTTCTCACAACACTCTTCTCTTACCTACTACTGCTCTCTTGTCCATACTCTGCTTACAGCCATTAAGCATGCAGGACTGCAAAGTCATGGTCTGCAGTGCTCAGGCCTGCAATGTTGGTCTGCACTGTTACCCTAGGACCTAGCTAAATGCCCAGCACATCTGATTCTCAACTGTAACTCTGTCCTTAAGGTATCTGAATAAGGTTCATCTGTTACAGCTCAACTTTTTTTTTTTTTTTTTGAGACAGAATCTTACTTTGTTACCCTTGGTAGACTGCAATGACATCATAGCTCATGGCAACCTACAACTCTTGGGCTTAAGCGATCCTCTTGCCTCAGCCTCCCAAGTAACTGGGACTACAGGTGCCTGCCACAACACCCAGCTTTTTT
>NW_003852482.1:8218989-8222257 GCF_000181295.1 Otolemur garnettii
GGCTATTTTTTGGTTGCAGCCATCATTGTTGTTTGGCGGGCCCAGGCTGGATTCAAACCCGCCACCTTAGGTGTATGTGGCTAGTGCCTTAGCCACTTGAGCCACAGGCATCGAGCCTTTTTTTTTTTTTTTTAAAAGATGGGTTTCACTCTTGTGTAGGCTGGTCTCAAAACTGTGAGCTCAGGCAATCCACCTGCCTCAGCTCCCCAGAGTGCTGGGATTACAGGTGTGAGCCACCACACCCAGCCCAGCCTAACTTCTTTTATTTTATTATTATCCCCCCATCCCAAAACAGAGTCTTACTATGTCGCCCTCAGTAGAGGCTGTGGCATCATAGCTCACAGCAACCTCCAACTCTTGGGCTCAAGAGAGCCGCTTGCCTCAGATTATTTTTTTATTTTTGAGACAGAGCCTCAAGCTGTCACCCTGGGTAGAATGCTGTGGCATCACAGCTCACAGCAACCTCAAACTCCTGGGCTTAAGTGATTCTTTTGCCTCAGCCTCCCAAGTAGCTGGGACTACAGACGTCTGCCATAACGCCTGGCTATTTTTTGGTTGTAGTTGTCATTGTTGTTTGGCAGGCCCAGGCTGGATTCAAACCTGCCAGCTCCAGTGTATACGGCTGGTGCCCTAGCTGCTAAGCTATAGCGCTGAGCCTCAACTCAACTTCTTAAACTATATGGCTGCCCTCCATAGTAGAGAAAAGTATTTAGTCAGAGTAAGCAACACGAAACCAAACCCTGTGTTCCCTAAGCAAAAGGCTCACGTTCAAAAGTAGCTTGCAATTCACTAGAGGTACCCTAGCGAGTGCCCATAGCCTCCCTGTCCCCAAGTACTTCCCTACTAGACCCTCTAAGACTCGGTATCTGAAGTATCTGAAGCTCCCACCTGGACATCACGCATGAGCTGAGGCAGATGGAAGCGCCACTCCTTCATGAAGTTGGAGAGCTGCAGAATGAAGCCCACAGTGTGGTCTGCCTCCTCCAGGCAGGCCAGACTCTGCACTGTCCTCACTGCATTGAGGCACTGGGAAGACAGGGAACCGTAGGGAAGGATGAGGATGGCCCACGGACCTAACATACCCATGCCCACCTTCCTGTGGAGAAGAAAGGTCCTGGGCCCACAATCACTAAGATGGCAGCACAACAGGTGGCTTAGTGGGACAACCAAGTTTCTGTCTGAGCTGACCTAAGACTTCCTGTTAGCCAGCGAGCCAGAGTGCACCTCAGAAACAAGGGCATCAACATGCCTCCACTGCATGGCATACCCACCTGCCCTCTGAATGGCTTAGACCCCTTTTTACCCCAAAGCCCCCACTTTTGTGATGCTTGCAGGCCCTCACCTGTAGGGTCCGCTCCTGGTGTACACCCACAAAGTCTAGGGCCTCAGTCAGGAAGTTGTACCGCAGAGTTTTGAGCAGCTGCTCCATCAAGGACATAGATAGGCGGTAGACACCTGGCCAAGAGGGGGCATCCATGGACTTCCGAGAGGCACTAGGTGTCTAAAGACAAACAACAGATGAGCTCAAGACACAGAGCCATAGAAACCCAATCAATAGGAAAGGGCCTCCCTGCAGCACAGCAGCTAAGGCAACTGGCTACTGGGAGGAGAAAATCTACTAGAGTAGGCACAGCCTACAGCTGGCAATCAGTGAGATCAGAAAGGGGCGAAGGCCAACAGATGCAAGGAAAGAGCACGAGGCAGAAATTCAAGATCCTGGGTTCCAGACTCAGGTCTGCCGCTAACTAGCTGTGTGAACCTGGACATATCACTGCCCTCCTCTGGCCTTTACATGCTTCCTCTACAGGTTGGCTGGGCTAGATGACCAAATACTTAACAATTCTCACCAGAGTGAGAGGTTCAGGTTAATCTTTCAGGATTAGGAGATATCTGTTAAATTAGAAGCAAGGTACACAGAGGGCAGGGTTCTGAGACTCTGTCAAGCCTTGATACCACCACTTCCCTTATCCCAGCCCCATGGGACAGTGTGGTATCACAATGACACCCTGCCTTTCAGATGGAAAGAGAGGACAGTTGCCCTTGCTACAGGCCCAATCTCAGGATGTGTTCTCAGTATGGATTGGTTCTCCTTACAGCCATAGCAGGAAGAATCCATCCCATCTGCCAAAGGTGGTGCATAGATAGTAGGTGGCACCTTTTAGTGACAAGTTTCTCTTGCTAGAGATGAGGCTAGGGGTGAGGGAGGTTCCTAACCATCAGTACATTAAGCAAGCCATGAAGAGGAGGAGCAACCTCCAGGGCAAGGTCAGAAGGGCCCTGAAGGGCACTAAGGGTTGGCTAGGTTTGGCAGGGCTTCCTGGCAAACTCCTAGCACTCACCTGTACCGAGCCGTTGGTGCTGAGCTGATACACGCTCAGGAGGGGCAAACAAATGCTCTGGGTGATGCCAGCTCCAGCCACTGCCGTGGCTCCCTGGGAGGAAAGGACATGAAATGAAACAGAGCCTGTTCCTGCCCCACCACAACTAGAGCCTAACCCTGCAGCCCCCTGCCTAGGACAGACAGGGTTCTTGGGCCTGGCCATGGCTTCTGGGAGTCTTGGAGTCCACACAGCACAAGCAGGAGGCCCTCTCCCCCTGCCTTGCTGGCCTCCTACCTGCTGGGTGCGAGCCAGAGTGAGGAGCAAGTGCAGAGAAGCCTCAGTGAAGTGCAGGTTCTGCTTCATGCGAAGGCTCACCTCCAGGGTGGTGAGCAGGGTGGGCAGGATGGGGAGCCTGCGGGTCACCTGCAGCCATGAGTCACCATCCTCATCCACCTCACACAGCTCCTTGGCCAGGTGCAAGCCCAGGACACACACCTGCTGGAGTCCAGGGGAAGGAAGAGGAGGATGACAGCTAGCCACAAGTCTGGATGCCCAAGACCTGGTTGGCCATACACCTCCATGTGACCTTGACTGGGACGAACTGCCCTCTCTTCCCAACCTGCTCCTCTCTTAGATCTAGCTCTCAGGAATGACTCTAACTACCTTAACACACAGCCCCCTACCTCTGCCTCCTCCCTCCTCCTTCGCCCACATGGTTCGCCACCCTTGTCAGTGCCAACTCCTGTCCTCAATCTGGATGTTTCACCCATTTCTACCACTGGGAGTCTGAGGGACCTGATCACCTCTTGCTGTACTCCTCAGCTGCGTCCTAAATGGTCTTTCTTCAGCCTCTCTCTTTTGCCTGCCTCTACCAATCCATGCCATGTCCAAAAAGGCAGAGTCTCCAAGTCACTAATTAGGCTTGGAGACTGTCTCTCCTTGCACGT
>NW_003852482.1:8222278-8231435 GCF_000181295.1 Otolemur garnettii
TCTCTTTTGCCTGCCTCTACCAATCCATGCCATGTCCAAAAAGGCAGAGTCTCCAAGTCACTAATTAGGCTTGGAGACTGTCTCTCCTTGCACGTCTCTCCTGCAGTGCTTGTCACAATAGAACTTCTCTGCAGTGTCTTATCTCTTTTGCCTGCCTCTACCAATCCATGCCATGTCCAAAAAGGCAGAGTCTCCAAGTCACTAATTAGGCTTGGAGACTGTCTCTCCTTGCACGTCTCTCCTGCAGTGCTTGTCACAATAGAACTTCTCTGCAGTGTCTTATCTATTAACTCTTCCATCTTCCATCTTCCAGGCTATAAACTCTAGTAAAAGTACAGCAACTACACATGTCTTGCTCACTAGACACCGCAATGTCAGGCACAGAACTACAGGCAGTGGGAAGGGCAGAGGGCTTACTAGGGCACTTCCTCACCCCATCACGCTGGTCCTTGTGCCGGGGCCGAGAGTAGTCATCGGTCTCCATGCTATCCTTGTCCTCCGTGGCATTGCCGGATGCCAGACTGTGGCGAGTTTGGTCAAAGAGTGCAATCACCTCTTCTTGGAGAGTCTCACAGACGTTCATCACCAGTTGGGAGTACTGGGGTATGTCAGTTACTGTAGAGCAGACAGGGAAGGGACATGGTCATGCTCACCAGGCCAACTCTCATTGATTCCTTCCCAGGCAGGGAACTGGCCCTGAGTTGTTGGAAGGCCTGCCCAGGCTGCCTGTCAGCAGGGATGGGCAGACTGCTACTGCTGCTCCCTGTTGCCCTGTCCCTCACCTCTCATCTCCTTCATCTGCAACACTGTGATGAATGCTGAGAACACTTTGGCCTTAGTCTTTTCCATAAGTTGCTGGTCTGCCTGCAGCACTCCTTCCAAGATCTCTGTCAAGGGTCCGAGGATTTCATCCACAGAACCTAACTCTCTAAAAAAAATATAGGAGTAAGAGGACGGATAACACACGTTCCAAGAGGCCACACCTGCTTCATGTCAGGGTGCCCCCCAGATAGTCTGCCTCATCTGCCTTCTGCCATGTCCCACTTACTCCCTATGAGGGAAAGCCAGTCCAGTTCAGACCCACTTACTCCCCTTTGAGAAGGCAAAAGGTCAGTAAGGTGAGTGGACAGGCACTGCCCAGGAGGCTTTGGCCTTGCCCGCCTCTCCTGGCACAGCACTCACCTGTTCCACTGCCGGAGGAGGATGAGCAGCAGGGTGCACATCATGGAGCCAAGGCGGAGGCAGTTCACTGAGGCCGGAACTAGGAGCTGAGGGGAGACAGCACACAGTGAGAAGACTCACACTCCATCTACAGGACACTTCCTGGCCACTCGCTTTTCTGCCCCAGCAGCGAGTTCACCACAGCCTCAGGGGCCCCCATGTGCACATGAGCCCTCTGACCTGACCACCATGTGGTTGGCTGCAGACTCATAAGCTCTGCTATGTGACACTGGAGACCTTCTCCCTGAGAGGAATGAGAAGCCTCCCAGACACACTTACTAACGCTTTGGTCCCATCAAGCACATCAAGAAAGAGCTGGCGACGCACTGTAGAGTCAGTCAGGTGCATTATATCTGCCTGCAAAGGAACAGAAAAAGGTTTCAACCAGGAACATTTCCCAAAAGTTAGAAGCCAAAAAATGTGGTGTCCTCTGTCAGGCAAGTAAGTAGCCATTGCTAAGTCACTATGGCCCTGATTTAAAATGGGGTTTGAGTGTCCTGCTATTGCTGTCAAGAGGTTTACCTCTTCATGACTCCATTTTTCCTCTGCTTAGAGCCCCTTCGAAGGTTTCTCAGTGCTTGGGAAATACAAACCAAACTCTTCAACATGACCTAGAGGTCCATGCCCAGCTGATTTTGGAATTACTACCACCATGCTCACTTCAGTCCAGCCCTGCCCTACTTGACTCCTGCCTCCATGGACACAAGCAGCTCCTTCCCATTTCTGTACCTTGACATTCATAAGCCACCATGCGTAGACCTCTCCTCCACAGGTGCTCCACCTGGAAGGCTTCTTAACACACTTAGGCCTCTGGGGGTACATTACCTCCTCAGAGAGGGGCTCCCTGACTACCACCTCACACATTCACTACTATAGCATACTGTTTCCTTCATAGCCAGTTACAACTATCTGAAGCCATATATATATATATTTTTTATTTATATATATAAATTTTATTATATATACACATATATATTTTTTATTTATATATATAAATTTTATTTTATATATATACATATATATATATATATTTTTTTGAGACAGAGTTTCACTATGTCGCCCTCAGTAGAGTGCCGCGACATCACAGCTCACAGCAACCTCAACCTTGGGCTGAAGCGATTCTCTTGCCTCAGCCTCCCAAAGAGCTGGGACTAGAGGCATCCGCCACAATGCCCAGCTGTTTTTCTGTTGCGGTTGTCATTACTGCTTAGCTGGGCTGGGCCGGGTTGGAACCTGCCAGCCTCAGTGGATATGGCCGGCGCTGTAGCCACTATGCTACGGGTGCCAAGCCTGAAGCCATATTTTTTTACTGGTGAATTTGTTTACAAATTATCTCCCTCCTGGAGCACTCTCTGTGAGATCAAAGATCTTATCTGCCTTACTCTCTGCTGTGTACTGATGCCTTGGCACATGGTAAGCATTCCACTAATAGCCATTAACTGAATGACTGCACAACATTCTGGACTTGGCCAGATTACATTTGTAAAGAAAAGAGAGTGGTGGGATTTTCAGAGATAAACTCAAAAACTGCCTCCTGACTAGGGCCTAAAAAGCAGGCAACACACAGGTAATACCATGGGGACTCAACCACTCCCAAAGATAGCTGAGCCTTTCAGTGAGTTTGGAGTCTTAGGGATCCACAACCACTTGTGCCATGGCAAGAATGTTCACACACTCACTCTTTCTCGGTCAAAGCTCCAAGCATGTGAGTAGTCTAACACCAGGGAACAAATCTCTCAGAAGATGTAAGAGATGTCTGGAATAAGGAGGCATTTATCAAGCTAAAGTTGTTAATGAAGTCAAGATATTCACCTGGATTCCCTAGAGAAAAATAGTTCACTACCAAGACCTTACAATACAGCATGATGACATCAAACCACACAAAAAAGCCACAAACGATGCAAACTCTTCTCAAATGTTAACTCTCTCTCTCAAAACCAACTCTCAGAAAAAAAAAAAAAAAAAAAGCAAAAGCAGAAAACCAACTCTCAATAGCGTACAGTACAAAGATAATGGTTACTGTTCTTTTTCCAAGACTAGGAAATAAAGTTGTGAGAACCAATAAAAATAAACTGCTCTTTAGACAAGGTGCTGCTGCAGTTGTCACAGCTACCTGCTAACTACTATCAAGTATTTACCTAGTATCTATAGGGTACACAACACAATAAGGCAATTATACATCTGCACAGGAGGTACAAATAAGAAGGGAGCACCTTAGACCTAATAAGGCCGAGAGGGAGCTACAGGAAGCTTTACCAACGTCTGAAGGGATTTCCTATCATTTCTCTGTACTCTTCTTAAAAGTCCCTTGGATCCAATACCCTCAAATACCCCACCTTTGCCTCCCAATCTCTTCACACACAATCTGCTACATTTATTTCTGCTCTCAGAAATAAATCCACCCTGGTTTTTTTGTCATCCCAAGGAGCTGTTATCTGCAAAGCACCTCAATAGATCATTGCTAAGACATCAGAGTGAACACTTGCCACAGGAGGTTCTTACGTGACTGGTGGCAATGATGAGAAGCATCCTCCAGGCGGAGACCAGCATCTGATACTCTAACAAGGAGGTACAGCTGCTGCCCTCTGTTTCAGCTGTATGAACTGCCAATGACTTGACATACCCTGACCAGTAGGCAAAGCGTTTCTCACTGGAAAATTTCTTGAGTGTATCTTTTAATGACTGGTCTAATGAACCCCTATGGTGTCAAGAAAAAACAAAACCCACAGTTAAGTTTTGAAAACAGATGGGAATGTGATGGGCACAGACCCTTGCTGAGGCAGAGAAAACAACCTCACATGGGCTTAAAGGCAGACGGCTCCAGGATCACTTCCAAAGTGTGGGGCTCATACTTCTTGCTCAACATAATGGGTTAGGCTGAGGCCTTTCCAGGATTCCTCCTCCATAAAATCCCGGTCACATGGAGTTTGCTTCACAATAACTTTCTGACAATCATAAACGCCATCAATGGGTTGAACAGGGACACAGCTCTCGGTCCCTCCATAAATGGTTCCAAACCAGCTCTGTCCTCTGCCATGGCTCATACTGCCATGCACCCAGTGGTTAGGCCACCATGATCTCCCTCTCCTCCCAAGTTCAATTAAAATCTCAAAAGGGGAAAGG
This sequence comes from Otolemur garnettii, assembly GCF_000181295.1. Taxonomy (NCBI): domain Eukaryota; kingdom Metazoa; phylum Chordata; class Mammalia; order Primates; family Galagidae; genus Otolemur; species Otolemur garnettii. The sequence continues at coordinate 8,226,623 of NW_003852482.1, forward strand.
ACTCACTTAACAACATAGTATATTTCCAAGCAAATTATCTTCATGATTAGGGCACAGGTTTCCAGGATACTGGGCTATGGAGGGGAAACAGAACAGACTCTGGTCACATGGATGAATATCTCCCCCAATTCTCCCCAAAGTGAACAGAGCAGGGCCCAATACTTAGAGAACAAGCATGCATACTCCCTATTGACAGTGAATGGCCACCTGACTTGCAAAAGCAGAGTGCTAGATCCACAGTGTCAACAAGTGAGTGGACAGGACCACAGAGCCATTAACAACAGCAGGGCAAGCCACTGTCCTTCCCAAAGCAAAACACCAAAGGGAGAGAAAGCAGGCGCTACTCTAACATAGAAATTTCCATGAAGAAAACATTCTGTGGTTTAATTAGGAGAGATATTACTTTCTACAGCCCCATTCTCACAGCCTAGTCTTTCCAGCGACTATAGCTGCTGTCCCATAGCTTACCTCAGATGTTTCTGAGGGAGGAGAAAGGGTTCCAAACAGTGGACTGGTTAAGTTCTCCCAAAACTTGGGTCTAGAAAGAAAATACACATTGGAAATAACACTTTTCTCTCCCATAGTCCTTTTCTCTTCTCTCCAGCTTCCCATACTTTACTAATCCCAATCCTAACAGTATCTCATAGGACAAATGACCCTACATAAATATAGTTCCATTGATAAAACTGGATTTTCCTCTTAAGAAAGAAAAATAAAATTTTTTTTGAGACAGTCTCAAGCTGTCACCCTCGGTAGAGTGCTGTGGCATCACAGCTCACAGCAACCTCAAACTCTTGGCTTAAGTAATTCTCTTGCCTCAGCCTCCCAAGTAGCTGGGACTACAGGCACCTGCCACAACACCTGGCTATTTTTTTTTATTGCAGTTGTCATCGTTGTTTTAGCTGACCTAGGCCAGGTTCAAACCTGCCAGCCTTGGTACATGTGGCCAGCACCCTAGCTGCTGCTGAGCTATAGGCGCCACCAACAATAAAAACTCTAATGATTCCTTCCACTACACATTTCCAAACAGCTCACAAAGAAAAGGGTAGGGAAGGAAATAAGACAGTAGAATTCCAAATTCTTTTTTTCTTTTGGTTGTTTTAGCTGGTCTGGGCTTGGTTTGAACCCGCCAACCTCGGTGTATGTGGCTGGCGCCCTACCCACTGAGCTAAAGGTGCTGCCCCATAATTCTAAATTCTGCCTTTTTATTTATTTATTTTTTTGAGACAGAGTCTCATGTGTTGCCCTCGGTAGGGTGCTGTGGCATCACAACTCACAGCAACCTCAAACTCTTAAACTTAAGTGATTTTCTTGCCTCAGCCTCCCAAGTAGCTGGGACTACAGGAGCCCACTACAACTCCTGGCTATTTTTTGGTTGTAGTTGTCATGGCTATTTGGTAGGCCCAGGCTGAGTTCGAACCTGCCAGCTCTGGTATGTGGTGGCACCCTAGCCACTGAGCTACAGACGCCAAGCCAAAATTCTGCCTTTTAATGTTCCTTCTTTTGTGTCAAGAAGGTCCTAGAGAATAGTGTTTGTTCTATTGGTCCAATGGTTTAAGCAAGCCAGTTTCATTTGAATCTGCTGTTTCTTAAATATACTGGGTTTTGGGCGGTGCCTGTGGCCCAGGGCGTAGGGTGCCGGCCCCATATACCGAGGGTGGCGGGTTCAAACCCAGCCCCAGCCAAACTGCAACAAAAAACTAGCCGGGTGTTGTGGTGGGCGCCTGTAGTCCCAGCTACTCGGAAGGCTAAGGCAAGAGAATCGCCTAAGCCCAGGAGGTAGAGGTTGCTGTGAGCTGTGTGATGCCACGGCACTCTACAGAGGGTGACAAAATGAGACTCTTGTCTCTACAAAAAAACCCCCGAATACTGAGTTTTGGAAAAAAAAAAATACTGGTTTTGATGGACTTAGCAGAAGGCAGGAACACAAAAGTATCTGAACCTTAAAGATGCTTAAAGTATAAAACCCCCATGTACCGACGAGACACTAAACATGTTTTATACTCACTCCAAGTGAACTGTCACAACAAATCTCTGAGACAACAACTATTGTTATTCCCATTATGCTGACAAGGACAGTAAAACTACTCGAAGAGCCACTCACTTGGTTCGGAGGACCAGCATGGCACTGTCCCGACGGTCTTGCCACAAGGCGTGCAGAAAGGCAATGGCTGCACGATGCAGCAGAGGTGGGCACCAGTATCGATCTTGCTGCTGGGAATCAATGAGCTCTAGCACTGCATGGAGACAGCTCCACACCCCAAGGCTGAATTCCTGCAGGAAGGGGGACTGGTGAGAGTTCAGTCTCCCAGCCACTGCTGGGAGCCACACCTGCAGAGCTCCACACCACATCCTAGGAAGATGCCAAATGCTTCATGCCAAATGCAGGCTCACCTTAGAGCCATCACTGCCATCCTTCACCTCCAGATTCAGAAACAGTTCAATAAGGCCTGGCTGGGTCTCTACTGCAACCGTGAGAAATTCTAGAATCATGACTTTGATGCGCATGTCCTCAATCTTGCTCTGCAGTCGGATTAGGAAGGCATCACGAATGGCTGCCGCATCATTGCCCAGACAAGCGTACACTGACATTGGGGCCACCTGGTGGAGATGGGGGCATGCAGGCTTAGAGCTGTGTTTCCAGAAAAACCTCAGTGGGCTCCTGGAGAAGGGCTCTGGAGAACTTCCCAAAAACTGGCAGAAAGAGAAACATCTAGACATAAAGCTCTGGGTCAAAAATGACATCATAACAAACAATAGCATGGTATGCCAAAAAATAAATAGGAGAAAAATAGTAATCAACACAAAAAGATACTCAACCTCTCTCACTTAAGGTTAAATAAATATAAAGTAAAAAACAAGATAGCAATTTTATTCTTCTGAGACAAGAGTGTCACTCTGCTGCCCTGGGTAGAGTACCATGGTGTCATAGCTCACAGTAATCTCAAACTCTTGGGCTTGAGTAATCCTCTTGCCTCAGCCTCCCCAGTAGCTGGGACTACAGGTGCCTACAACAATGCCTGGCTAACTTTTCCATTTTATAATTTTTTTTTTCCTTTTCTTCCTTTAGCAATTCTCTTGCCCTTTGCCTCCCAAGTAGCTGGGACTACAGGTGCCCGCCATAATGCCCAGCTTTTTTTTTTTTGGTAGAGACAGGGTCTCACTCTGGCTCATGCTGGTCTCCAACCTCTGAGCTCAGGCAATCCATCTGCCTCGGCCTCCCACAGTGCTAGGACTATAGGCATGAGCTACCACACCCAACCATAATTTTTCCTTTTTTTTTTTTTTGCAGTTTTTGGCTGGGGTTGGGTTTGAACCCGCCACCTCCGGCATATGGGGCCAGCGCCCTACTCCTTTGGGCCACAGATGCCCCCCAATTTTTCCATTTTTTTAGTAGAGACAGGGGTCTTACTCTTGTTCAAGCTGGTCTTTAACTCCTGAGCTCAAGTAACCCACCTGCCTCAGCCTTCTGGAGTGCTAAGATTATAGGTGTGAGCCATTATACCACAATAGCATTTTTTAGCCTTATTAGATGACAAAGGTTAAAGAACTAATGAAGCCATTGTAGCAAGGATGTAAGACTTGGTGTTAGAAGAGTATAAACTGTTAAAATCTTCACAGAGGGCAATTTGGAAATATCTACTAAAAATTAAAATGTTCATTTATACCGACTTGATTTTTAGGAATTATTAATATAACAAAGTTATAAGGTTCTCAGAATAATAACAGTCACTGCAGCACTGTTTAAAATAGTGAGATAGAAAATAGCTCAATAAGTCAGGTGTATCCATCCCAGGGTATAATATACAATGCTAGAGAGAATGAAGTGTGTCCAAATGTGCTCACGTAGGACAACCATACAACAAGGTACATGTAATAAGCCAGTCACAAACAGTACGTGTAATAGAATTCTACTTTTGTAAAGAACAAAAGTACATACTTAATAGATCCATCTGATCAAGGCCCCAAACACATTTATTTAATACATAAATACAGATATAAAGAAATCTAGAGCAATGCAATCCCTGCCCATAGAGATTCTTGGAATAAGGGGATCACAAGTCACCTTAACTTCCTATGTTACATCTATCTGTAAAATTTAAATATTTTATAATGAGCATATATATATTTTGTACTCGGGAAAAAACACCCTCATATAAATACACCTGTTTATGTGTATCTACGTGTATGGGTGGCTGTATTACTTTAAAGTCAGAGAAGTCCAAGTTAGTTAGCTATTTCCTTTGGGAGAATGATCTGGAGATTGGTCTCCAGCAGGAAGGATCAGTTTCCTGGGGCTATAACTGGATAGTGGGATCTTACCGTGGCCAGTCGTTTCAGCAGCTGAATGGCAAGACGTGGCAAAGCAGGGTCATGTTTGTGGTAGATGTACTTGGCTAGAACAGCAATGAGATTGTTCCCATGAGCACCTGAAGAAGCATAAGAAATAGTTTAGACATCAAGTGTATCTCACTAAAGTTCTTAGAGAAGATATGGTTCTAAAAGGCTCATATCCTACCACGTATATGTGAGGGAATTTGTCCTCAAGTACTTGGAGGGCCAGAGGAAACACAGGTGGCTGCATCCTTCTCTTTTTTTAAGGGGCAAAGGAATAGCCAGAATTTAGGGGTGAAAAGTTCAACCCAGTTCATGAGTAGCAAAGATATATTTTGAAGAAAATAGGTACTTTTTTTTTTAAAACATTTATTTATTTATTTATTTATTTATTTTTTGAGACGGAGCCTCAAGCTATCCCCCTGGGTAGAGTGCCATGGCATCACGCTCACAGCAACCTCCAACTCCTGGGCTCAAG
>NW_003852482.1:8231886-8241142 GCF_000181295.1 Otolemur garnettii
TGGAGGTTGCTGTGAGCTGTAATGCCATGGCACTCTACCCAGGGGGACAGCTTGAGGCTCTGTCTCAAAAAAAAAAAAAAAAAAAAAAAAAGAATATGAGGAAACTGCATCACAAAGAAATTGAATAATTAAAGGTCACAGTGTAATAACCAATACTTAATAAGTATCAATAGTATCTCTATATATTTTAAATGTAGTCATTTGTCTAATCTTCATGGTAATCTTATAAACTAAACATTACAGGCTAAGCATACCTAATCCAAAAGTCCAAAATCTAAAGCTACAGCTTAAAGGAAATGTTCACTGGAGCTCATGGGATTTGGGGACTAGGGATGCTAAGCCAGTAAGTATAATTCAAATATTCCAAAATCCAAAAAAAAAACACCCCTGAAATCTGAAACGCAGTTGGTCCCAAGCATTTCAGATAAGGAATTCTCAACCTGTACTATTATCCCCATTTTACAGATAAGAAATCTAAGGGATAATTGTTTAATAATGTGCCTGAGGTCACAGAGGTTACAGCCAAAATTTGAACCAAAGCTGTCTGATTCATTTTTAATTTTTTTTTAATTTTACTTACAATTAGTTTAGTTTAAAGCTTTTTGTTAATTTTCTTTTTTCATTTATTTATACAAAGTCTCACTTTGTGGCCCTCAGTAGAGTGTCATAGCATCATAGCTCATAGCAACCTCCAACTCTTAGGCTGGAGCAATTCTCTTGCCTTAGCCTCCCAAGTAGCTGGGACTACAGGCACCCACCACAATGCCTGGCTTTTTGTTGCAGAGATGGGGGTCTCACTCTGGCTCAGGCTGGTCTCGAACTTCTGAGCTCCAGGCCATCCACCCTCCTCAGCCTCCCAGAGTGCTAGGATTACAGGCATGAGCCACTAATGCCCAGCCAAGGCTATCTGATTTCAAACCTGTGTTCTTAACTACTTTTCTTTCCTTTTTTTTTGTTAAATTATTATTTTTTTTAGAGACAGAGTCTCACTTTATTGCCCTTGGTAGAGTGCTGTCGTGTCACAGCTCACAGCAACCTCCAGCTCTTGGGCGTAGGCGATTCTGCTTCAGCCTCCTGAGTAGGTAGGACTACAGGCACCTGCCACAACGCCCAGCTATTTTTTTGTTGCAGTTTGGTCGGGGCCGGGTTTGAACTGGCCACCCTTGGTATATGGGGCTGGCGCCCTACTCACTGAGCCTCAAGTGCCGCCCCTTAGCTACTTTTCTATCATCAATAGGAGGCAGAAATAAAGTATGATCCAGTACTTTTATTTCCAAAACCAGGAAATGGGCTGATAATCATCCCCAAATTTCCTCAAAAAGTTAATCAGAAAATACTGTTGATATCCAAAAACATGGCCTAAAATACATATTTATGGGCAGAAACGTTGCAACTGATTGGAGAGAAATACATACCATGTTGTGTGAGAGCCTGTTCCAGGGGGGACACCACATTAGAAGGGGGTTTCAGCCGAATAACATTGTTGGTGACGGAGAATGCCAGTTTCACTGTCTTGATGAGCAGCTGGCCTTGGCCCTGGCCCTCTGCCCCATCACTAGGGTGCCAAATGGAAACCAAAGTTGATTGAGACAACATGACTTCACTTGCAACATAGGTGCTCTCATGAATTAGATAACAACAATAATTCCAGAGTTCAACAGCCTCTGTTAGAGGTCCCATTCCAAACTAGGAGAGAGGAGGAGTAATCAACTCCCTTTGCTATGTGTCAGTCTATTTAGCAGCCACTAGGTTAGATAACAACCTAACCTAGCTGTGTCCTAAGAAGAACAGGTTGTCTAAGAAACCTTCTGCAAGTTAATGTCAACTAGAGTTCTTAGAACACATAGGCACCATAAAGACAGAGGGCAGATGAAGAAGGAGCCCTACCTTCGGGGTTGAGCTGCCATCACCATGTCAATAGTGTCCACGCCAATGCCCATGATATTAATAACTGTCTGTCCTGCTTCTGTGTAGGCCAGACTGCAGATGCAGAGAGACTGTAGGCTGGGAGTGTGGCTGGAAGAATAGATGTTCAGAGTTACTAGGGAGCTGCCAAGTTTATCATTGGAAGGAAAAGGCACTATCCAGCTGGGCTAGGGTGGCAAACTTAACAAACTGGCTACTGGTGATACAGATCAACTCTCTGCAAGCTGAAGATACTCTGATCATTTTTCTGAAATAGACTTGATCCTAAAGATAACCTTGAGAAGCAATTTAAATGTACACCAATTAATATAGTTAATGAAATGAATTATGATTAATCCATATAATGGATTATACAGAACCAGTAAAACGAAACAGAGATATAGTTAATGAAATGAATTATGATTAATCCATATAATGGATTACACAGAACCAGAAAAACAAAACAGATCTGTACTCAATGGCATGGAAAGAAAGTTACAGAACAGTTACTACAGGCAGAGAAAAAAACCTAGAACATGTTAATGTTAACATCACCTGAGGGAAGGAGATATATGGGGACATTTTGCACTGAATATTTTCCAAATAATGTGCATACTTTTGGAAAGACCATAAAAAATGATTAATATATAAGCATACACAAATACACACATGCACACACGCACACACAATCTCGTTTCCACTTTATTTCTCTTCTCTTCACAGGGAGCAAAGATAAATAGGTCAGTGGAAACTAACTCACAATCTCAAGATATCAGAGCTCTCGGCTCAACCAAGGTGAGTTCTCTGGAAGAAATGAGAGGGCTTTGCATAGCAAAAGTCCATTATCTCCCTTGGTGAGCACTGAGCTCTAACAATCGTCCCCCTCATTACCTGCTGTGCAGGTCTGTCTCGTGGCACAGGTTCAGTATCGCGTGAATGAGCTCCAGGATCAGGCAACCTGGACCGCCCAAAAGACAAAGGAATAATGTGGCCTTGTGTGATATCCCTAGTCCCAAGAAAGGGAGAGAAAGATCTTCAGGAACCTAGAAATTCCCAGGTCTTCTCTGCCCATGCTGTCCTTACCTATTTGTTCCCTCACACCATGAGAGTTGTAGCGCCACTTGTGGTAGCTGGGAAGCATCTCCTTTAGCACGAACATTACACAGGGCACAAGTCCTTGGCTCTGCGTACTACCAAGCTGCCCCTAAAAGAAACTATGCTGTGAGGGCTTCTGACAATTAGGAAAAGTCATCTAGTTACTGAAGACTTAACTCCAAAACCCATGGGTGGGTCCAAAGGAATTCTGGGCAAGCTTTGGCCATCATTGAAAAACCAAAACATAAGCCCAAGTTGTGGGTTTCTTTAGAATAAAAAAAAGTGACTAAAAAGAGATATGAGAATGTCACAAAAGCACAAAAGGTGCTAACATGAAGAAGTGATGAAGGCTAAATCTGGACAGAAGAGAGATACTTTTTTTTTTGTTTTTGGAGAGACAAAGTCTCACTTTGTCACCCTCAGTAGAGTGCCATGGCGTCATAGCTCATAGCAACACCCAGCTCTTGGGCTTAGGTGATTCTCTTGCCTGTGCCTCCCGAATAGCTGCGACTACAGGTGCCTGCCACAATGCCCGGCTATTTTTTGGTTGCAGTTTAGCTGGGGCTGTGTTTGAACCCGCCATCCTCGGTATATGGGGCCAGCGCCCTACTCACTGAGCCACAGGGGCCGTCCCAGAAGGGAGATACCTTAAATATAAAGGTTATAAGATTAACAGTGATGAAGAATGCCAGCTTCTCTGTCATGGTCACCAGCCATCCCTAACCTCAACCCCATCACTGAAATATGAAAAAGGAGATCTGGTGCCTAAAATGTTTTGTCCTGATAATACTTGTTAACTTCAGTTTTCTCCCCCCCCCCTTTTTTTTTATTGAATGGTAACTATGTACATTAATGCACTTCTGGGGTACAGTGTGGGGTTTTCACATGCAATCTGAAATACTTCCATCAAACTGGTCAACACAGCCTTCATGTCATTTTCTGTTATTGCTTTAAAACGTTCACATTCTACTCTTAGAAAGATTCACCTGTACCCCATAAGATAAACCTGAGAAGTGATCCCTCCAAACCCCCTCCCTCCAACTTCAGTTTTCTTATCTTTAAAATAGGGACTCTTCATTTGCATATAAATATCTAAATTTATATCCCTAACTCTGTATACACTGCTTCTATCTTTTAAAGCAATCAATAATTCCTACAATCAGGAAATAGACCAAGTGCTTTGGACATAAGACTCTCAACCTGACAAGACAGACACCACATATCACTCTTATTTTGTAGAGATTCCGAGAAATTTTGTACTTGCCAGCTAGTTAAGTGGTCAACCTGAAATATAAACCAAATTTTATCTGACTCCAAAATCTATACTCCTAACTCATATGAAGTATTTTTCAAACTGAGTTGTGATCCATTAATGGATTAAGAGATCAGCTTATGGTCACAATTCTCTTAAAAAAAGGTGGAAGGGGCCAGGCATAGTGGCTCATGCCTATAATCTTAGCACTCTGAGAGGTTGAGGTGGGTGTACTGTTTGAACTCAGGACTTTGAGACCAGCCTGAGCAAGAGAAAGATACCATCTCTATCAAAAATAGAAAAACTAGCCAGGCATAGTCCCAGCTACTCAGGAGGCTGAGGCAAGAGATGATTTAAGCCCAAGAATTTGAGGTTGCTATGAGCTATGAAGACACCACAGCATTCTCCCCAGGAAAAAGAGTGAGACTCTGTCCCCAAAAAATTAAAATTAAAAAATAAAAACAAAGTTATAGGGGACTAAACAGAAAATGTCACAGGGCATCCTGTGTAGTAACAGTAAACGGTACACTGTGAAATTTTGATTTAGAAGTACATATATACACACACACATATACTGGGAAATAATAAACAATGTACCTATTACCTTGGGCTACCATGTAAATAGCTTGATGGCCACTGCATTACCTATATGGTCTCTTCAGCTCTAACTCATAAACTTCCTGAGCATTAAATAAATTCACATAATAGGCTCGGTGCCTATGGCTCAAAGTGGCTAAGGCGCCAGCCACATACACCTAAGGTGGCGGGTTCGAATCCAGCCTGGGCCCACCAAATAACAATGCGGGCTGCAACCAAAAAATAGCCAGGTGTTGTGGTGGGCACCTGTGGTCCCAGCTACTTGGGAGGCTGAGGCAGGAGACTTGCTTGAGCCCAGGAGTTGGAGATTGCTGTGAGCTGTGATGCCACAGTACTCTACCCAGGGCAACAGCTTGAGGCTCTGTCTCCAAAAATAAATAAATAAATAAATAAATAAATTCACATAATAAAGCTCCCATGATAGAATATACTGGCATTTGGCAGCGCCTGTGGCTCAAAGAGTAGGGCACTGACCCCATGTGCCGGAGGTAGTGGGTTCAAACCCAGCCCTGGCCAAAAACTGCAAAAAGGTACTGGCACATAGCTGGTGCTCAATGTGTAGAAACTGTAGGCATCATAACTTCAAGACAACTGTTCTGCCTACAGACAAAGTGATTATAGCAACAGGGGATAGAGATACTATTTCAGAACCATCTGATCAGACTATACCTTGACAAGGGTTGTTATCAAACGCAGAAAAGCAACAGTGACCCCATACTCGCCCTGAGGCTGTTCACTATTCATCAAAAGGTTTCCATATCCTCCAGCATTCATGCCCTCCGCACTGGGAAAAGACAGAGAGATAGAGGTAAAAAAAGAGGAAATTTCAAGTTTCAAGAAACGAGTCATAGTCTGGATGATTTTTAATGCAGTTTTTGGCAGGGGCTGAGTTTGAACCCACCACCTCCAGCATATGGGGCTGGCGCCCTACTCTTTGAGCCACAGGTGCTGTCCCATAGTCTAGATGATTTGAGCATAAAATAGGAAAGCTCAGCAAGAGCATTAATCAAATCCAGACAATTTTATACCCAGAGTAAACATTAAGATCATGTTTTATTGATGTACAACATCAAGAGATTAAAAAATCAAATGAACATCAGGAAACATTTTTGTCTTATCAGCAAGAGAAAACAAGGAGGAAATAGGTAATAAGATGGGGCCTGTGTATTGCCAAGTGGTCGAATGGGCGAGCTCAAGCATCCATGCAGAAAGATAAAGTACAGGATCGGCTCCTGTGGCTCAAGTGGCTAAGGTGCCAGCCACATACACCTGAGCTGGCAGGTTCGAATCCAGCCTGGGCCCACCAAACAACAATGATGGCTGCAACCAAAAATAGCTGGGCATTGTGGTGGGCGCCTGTAGTCCCAGCTACTTGGGAGGCTGAGTCAGGAAACTCGCTTGAGCCCAGGAGTTGGAGGTTGCTGTGAGCTGTGATGCCATAGCACTTTATTCAGGGTGACACCTTGAGGCTCTGTCTCAAATTAAAAAAAAAAGATAAAGTACAGAGTTACTGTGATTTAAGAACAGGAAAAGTCGGGCGGTGCTTATGACTAAAAGGAGTAGGACGCTGGCCCCATATGCTGGAGGTGGTGGGTTCAAACCTAGCCCTGGCTAAAAATTGCAAAAAAAAAAAAAAAAAAAAAAAAAAAGAAGAAGAAGAGTAGGAAAAGTCTCTGGATCTAGACACTTCTATATTCCTATATTCTTTAAGCTATAGAGCAAACTCCCATGTACCTAAAATGGAAGCAGCTGGATGAGAAATCTTTTCTCACTCTCCCACTTTCAGGCTTTAAAGACTACAAGCCACCAGTGCTGCCTTGAGAGGACAGCAGCTCTGGGCCTCATACCCCACCATCTCCTTTAGCCTGTCCTCACTCACTCTCCTATTTCCAGCCAGAGGGCTGATCAGGTAAGGACTACTCAGAGTAAGTGGACAGGCAAGCTTCCTTAAAACCTGTAAAGCGAGGCTAGACCTGAAACATATATGATTCTCTCTAGAAAATATGCTCTACCCACCCTAGGCCCTGGCTCACCTAATCATCTGACTCATGTTGGAAACAGGATGTGCCACAAATGGTAAGAAACCTGTGTGACGAAGATCAGTCCAGACCTGAGAGGAAAAAAAGATTAAGTCCACATTATCTTCAGGCATATATCAAGTGCTGCCTTTTTTGTCTGTTGGAAAGATGTGGTGTCTCACCTTTGCTGGATTCCTGGCAGCCAAAACAGTCAAACAGTTGACACAAGAAGCAATGACATCCACAGGAGGTGAGATCACTGTTGTTAACCTGGTTAGAGAACAATGTACTGTATTCAATAAAATGAAAAATAGGCTCGGCACCTATAGCTCAACCGGCTAAGGCGCCAGCCACGTACACCTAAGGTGGTGGGTTCGAATCCCCAGCCCGGACCCGCCAAACAACAATGATGGCTGCAACCAAAAAAAAATAGCCGGGCGTTGTGGCGGGCGCCTGTGGTCCCAGCTACTTGGGAGGCGGAGGCAGGAGACTCGCTTGAGCCCAGGAGTTGGAGGTTGCTGTGAGCTGTGATGCCACGGCACTCTACCCAGGGGGACAGCTTGAGGCTCTGTCTCAAAAAAAAAAAAAAAGAAAAAGAAAAATAAAGTACATACAATTGGTTCCATCACAAATCATTAAAAGCCCTCTCAGTCCTTCCTCTTAGGAGAGATATAAAAACAGGGAAGTCTGGCTTGGTGCCCGTACCACTATGGTTATGGCACCAGCTACATACCCTTGGTGTGACCAGTTCTAACCTAGCCTGGGCTGGCTAAACAACAACGACATCTGCAACAAAAAATAGCTGGGCATTGTGGCGGGTGCCTATAGTCCCAGCTACTTGAGAGGCTGAGACAAGAGAATCGCTTAAGCCCAGAGTTTGAGGTTGCTGTGAGCTATGATGCCACAGCTCTCTATCAGGGTGATAAAGTGAGACCCTGTTTCAAAAAAAAAAAAAAAACATAGGATAGCCCTCAGCTGGGGACAAATACAATACCAGGGCTTCCCATAGAAGAATGTGTGTGGACTTTAATTTGGTGGGCATGTGGCCACCTTCTGAAAACCAAGAGAACAACTGCAGAGAGTTCTGCCAGGCAGCCAAGAGTCAATCACAAGAGACTCACCGCTGCAGCAGCATGTAGATGCGGGACGTGATAGGCAGAAGACAGTCTGCTATGGATAGGTCTGTACTGATGACCTTATGGACCAGATCAATGATGGGTTTGACTCGCTGGCAATGCTGAATCACATCTGAGAAGAAAGACAAACTGTGACTTCATGGCAAACAACTCCTCTAAGATCATGAAGCAATGGGTAGGCGCAGGGGTGCACATCTCTAATCCTAGCACACTGTGGGGCTGAGGTGGATCACTTGAGCTTTGGAGTTTGAAACCAGCCTGAGGAAAATAGCAAGATCCTTTCTCTACAAAAATAGAAAAATTAGGGGCGGCACCTGTGGCTCAGTGAGTGGGAGCCAGCTCCATAAACTGAGGGTGGTGAGTTCAAACCCAGCCCCCGCCAAACTGCAACAAAAAAATAGCTGAGCATTGTGGTGCCACCTATAGTCCCAGCTACTCAGGAGGCTGAGGCAAGAGAATCACCTAAGCCCAAGAGCTGGAGGTTGCTGTGAGCTGATGCCATGGCTCTCTACCCAGGGTGACAAAGTGAGACTCTGTCTCTTAAACAAACAAAAAAAAACACCTAAAAATAGAAAAATTAGGCTTGGCGCCTATAACACAGTAGCCACAGCAACAGCCACATACACTGAGGGTGGCAGGTTCAAACCTGGCCCGGGCTGGCTAAACAACAATAACAACTGTAACAAAAAACAGCCAGGGGTTGTGGCTGGTGCCTATAGTCCCAGCTACTTGGGAGGCTGAGGCAAGACAATCGCTTAAGCCCAAGAGTTGGAGGTTGCTGTGAGCCGTGACACCACAGCACTCTACCAAGGGCAACATAGTGAGACTCTTGTCTCAAAAAAAAGAAAGAAAAATTAGCTTGACACAGTGGCAGATGCCTATAGTCCTAGGTAGTTAAGGTTGTAGTAAGCTATGATGATATCATTGTACTCTACCCAGGATAACATAGTAAGATCTTCTATTAAAAAAAAAAAATTGGCTTAGCGCCTATGGTTCAAGCAGCTAAGGCACCAGCCACATACACAAGAGCCGGTGGGTTTGAATCCAGCTCAGGCCTGCCAAACAACAATGACAATTACAACCAAAAAACAGTCAGGCATTGTGGTGGGCGCCTGTAGTCCTAGCTACTTGGGAGGCTGAGGCAAGAGAATTGCTTAAGCCCAGGAGTTGGAAGTTGCTGTGATCTGTGACTCCACAGGACTCTACCAGGGCAACAGCTTGAGGCTCTGTCTCAAAAAAAAAAAAAAAAAAAA
>NW_003852482.1:8242404-8244497 GCF_000181295.1 Otolemur garnettii
CCACATACACCTGAGCTGGCGGGTTCGAATCCAGCCCGGGCCTGCCAAACAACAATGATGGCTGCAACCAAAAAATAGCCAGGCATTGTGGAGGGTGCCTATAGTCCCAGCTACGTGGGAGGTGGAGGCAGGAGACTTGCTTAAGCCCAAGAATTGGAGGTTGTTGTGAGCTGTGATGCTATGGCACTCTACCCAGGGCAACAGCTTGAGGCTCTGTCTCAAAATAAAATAAAATTAAATTTAAATTTAAAAAATAAAATAAAAATAAAATAATTTAAAAAAAAGAAAAAAAGAACCTGAGATATGGCTCAGCGCCTGTAGCTCAAGTGGCTAAGATGCCAGCCATATAACACCAGAACTGGTGGGTTCAAACCCAGCCCAGGCCTGCCAAACAACAATGACAACTACAACCTACTTGAGAGGCTAAGGCAACAGAATCGCCTAAGCCTAAGAGTTTGAGGTTGCTGTGAGCTATGACACCCTAGACACACACAAAAAAAGAACCTGGGATATACATGAACTTATGTAATAACCGGTTACCCCTACATACTCAATGCCAGTTAAAAAAAAAAAAAAAGACAAAAAAACATTAAAACCTTTCTCTACAACTTAATTTGGCACAATCTAATCAAACATTTTTTAATTTTTTAAAGAAGTTGTGGTAAGGGGCCCCATAGATCTCTGGTTAGGGCACCGGCCACATGCTCCAGGGCTGGTGGGTTCAAACCTGGCCCAGGCCTGCTAAACAACAAAAAAGTAGCTGGGCACTGTGGCAGGCACCTGTAGTCCCAGCTACTAGGGAGGCTGAGGAAGAGAATCATCTGAGCTCAAGAGTTTGAGGTTGCTGTGAGCTCCAATGTTACAGCACTCTACCATGGGTGACAAAGTGAGACTGTCTCAATAAAAAAAAAAGAAGCAAGTTGTAGTAAAATATACACACCATAAAATTTGACATTTTGATCAAGTGTACAATTCAGTGGCATTAAGTACATTCACACTGTTGTACATCACCACTGTTAATCGCTGAAACTCTGCACCCATTAATCAGTACTTCCCCATTCTCTCCAACCCCCAGTCCTTGGCAACTACCACTCTATTTTTTGACTCTGAATATGGCTACTCTACATATCTTATATGATTAGAATTGTAACAGTATTTGTAATTTTGTAACTAGCTTATTTCACTTACATATAATATTTAAAACCTTCTATGTTGTAGCATGCATCAGAATTTCCTTTCTTTTTATTTTTTGAGACAGTCTCACATTGTTACCCTTGGTAGAGTACCATGGCATCATAGCTCACAGCAACCTCAAACTTTTGGGCTCAAGCTATTCTCTTGCCTCAGTCTTCCAAATAGCTAGGACTATAGGCACCTGCCACAATACCTGGCTGTTTTTAGAGATGAGGTCTCACTCTGGCTCAGGCTGGTCTTGAACCTATGAGCTCAGGCAATCTACCCGCCTCAGCCTCCCAGAGTGCTAGGATGACAGGTGTGAACCACTGTATCCAGCACAATTTCCTTTCTTTTTAAAGGCTAAATACTATTCCCTTTTATGTATATACCACACTGTTATTTATTTATTTTTTAGAGACAGAGTCTCACTTTATCGCCCTCAGTAGAGTGCCATGGAGTCTCACAGCTCACAGCAATCTCTAGCTCTTGGGCTTAGATGATTCTCTTGCCTCAGCCTCTGAAGTAGGTGGGACTACAGGCACCTGCCACAACGCCTGGCTATTTTATAGTTACAGTTTGGCCAGGGCCGGGTTTGAACCCACCACCTTTGGTATATGGGGCCAGCGCCCTACTCACTGAGCCACAGGTGCCACCCAACTTTGTTATTCTTAACACTGATCATCTGATGAAGACAGGAATGAGAGACTAATTTCAAATATATTTCTGCACTATTTACCTTGTTATAATGAAAATGCATTATTTTTGAAATCAAACAATCTAATGATGTAAAAAGGTTAATTAAAAATAAGAGAAACTGACTTGAATTACTTATGAATGAATGAAAACACACATGGTTGGAGAGGGAACTGCTTTAAAGGCACTTCACAGGGAAGAATAAAAATAGCAATAATTGGCTC
>NW_003852482.1:8244927-8246283 GCF_000181295.1 Otolemur garnettii
GCGGGTGCTGTAGTCCCAGTTACTTGGGAGGCTGAGGCAGGAGACTCACTTGAGCCCAAGAGTTGGAGGTTGCTGTGAGCTATGATGCCACAGCACTCTACACAGGGGGACAGCTTGTCTCAAAAAAAAAAAATTAGCAATAATGAGGTCTAAATAGAGGCTGCTGTGAAAGGGGCAAGGATCTCTATCTTACCAAGAGGGTAAAGAAGTTTGGGTGTTTGTCTCCGCCAAAGAGTTCCATCTTCATGGGAGATCACATCATGGGGCTTGTGCTTATAAAGTTCATTGTAGAAAGACATCTTATCCAAGAAACTATATACCTGGCAACACACAGAAAGGAACCATCACACATTCACCTCTAACACATGCAAGGTGGTCCCCCATCTGCTCTTCTGGTCTTTTAGCCAGACTCTTAACTCCTTACAAGCCCACCACTCTCATTCTTCTTGGCATTGCCTTCTGCTCTCCTTGCAAAATCTTCACTATCCTTTAATACTTAATTCAAGTACTCCTCACTCCAAAGAGACAGCTACCTCTATAGTCTTACTGCTCAAATGAAATTTAACTATGTACTACCTACTTATTACCCATTTCTTTCTTTCTTTCTTTTTTTTTTATTTGAGACAGAGCCTCAAGCTGTTACCCTGGGTAGAGTGCCGTGGAGTAACAGATCACAGCCACCTCCAACTCCTGGGCTTAAGCAATTCTCTTGCCTCAGCCTCCCAAGTAACTGGGACTATAGGCATCTGCCACAATGGCTGGCTATCTTTTGGTTATAATTATCATTGTTGTTTGGCAGGCCTGGGCTGGATTCAAACCCGCCAGCTCTGGTGTATATGCCTGGCACCTTAGCCGCTTGAGCTACAGGTGCCAAGCCAGCCATTTATTTCTTTTCTTTTTCTTTTTTTTTTTTTGAGATAGAGCCTCAACCTATTCCCCTGGGTAGAGTGCAGTGGCATCACAGCTCACAGCAACCTCCAACTCCTAGGCTCAATCGAGTTTCCTGCCTAAGCATCCCAAGTAGCTGGGACCACAGGTGCCCACCACAACACCCGGCTATTTTTTTTTTTTTTTTTTTTTTGGTGCAGCCATCATTGTTGTTTGGCGGGCTGGGCTGGATTCCAACCCGTCACTTTTAGGTGTATGTGGCTGGCGCCTTAGCCACTTGAGCCATAGGTGCCGAGCCCATTTATTTCTTATACATACAATTCTCTTCCAACTAGATCTTTTTTTTTTTTGAGACAGAGTCTCACTACATTGCCCTTGGTAGAGTGCTATGCCATGGTACCAGAGCGCACAGCAAACTCAAAACTCTTGGGCTCAAGTGATCCTCTTGCCCCATCCTCTCCAGTAGCT
>NW_003852482.1:8247826-8249621 GCF_000181295.1 Otolemur garnettii
GAGACTCGCTTGAGCCCAGGAGTTGGAGGTTGCTGTGAGCTGTGAAGCCACAGCACTCTACCCAGGGGGATAGCTTGAGGCTCTGTCTCAAAAAAAATAAAATTAAATAAAGTAAAATAAAATTAAATTAAATTAAATATCTCCTATTCTCCTCAGGCATCTGACTGAACAACTTACCTTTTTGGCAGTAGACTTCCCTGATACGAGGGCTCGGAGCAATTGCAGGAGTGGGGAAAGCAGGTGGGGAAACATTCCACATACACTGTCCAGAATTATCCCAAGACCAGAGGTTGGCTCCTATAGTGGAAGGATAGAGGTCACTGATTCACATTATCCACAAATTAACTTATCTTCAAATTGCCCACAAATCGTTAAGAAAATTTAGAGTTGATTCTGCCCATTAGACAGACATCATCCTTCCCTGATAATTTGAGACCTTCATTATTTCCACTGAAAAAGGTTATTAAACAACTGATTTCAGGATCCAAAAAGAGACGACTAGACTATTCTATCCAGTGACCTCCTCCTAACCATCTTTTCTAAAGGAAGACAGCATTGTTCACCTTTGTATTAAATGTTTCTACTAATGTAAAAACTACCCAAGGAAATTTCAGCACTTAGTCACTATAAACAAGCAATAGATGCTAAATTTAGACACTTTCATACCAGCTTCTCCCAGGAATACTATGGTTTTGTAAGATTAGACAGGATCTCAGGAAAAGGAGAGTAAGATACACAGGCAGATCAGTAAGATTACAGTACAAGAGAAAACAGACTTACCACCCAGACCTTGAGGTTTGAGGCTATTGCCAATGCTAACACTAATTACTGGTGAAAAACTGTTATCTCCAAAGCCAAATTCTCACTTGAAATAATCACAATGTCCTGACAACTCAATAAGATACAGTTAAAATGCCCTAGTAATACTTTCAAGAGCTGCAGGAACACTGGTGCCTAAGAGATTGCCAATGTGAAAAAAAGTTGGAGGTTTTGGAGAAGAAGCAAAAAACAAACAAACAAATAAACAAAAAAACCCAACTTGATGGGTAGGACAGATAATACCACTAGTTAATGATTTGGGCTACAGACTCAAATAAGACAAAACTAGGTATTGGCTATCTCCCTCTAGTTGTGTGACCTTAATAAGTAAATCACTTCACATCTCTAAGCACTGCTTGTCATCATATTAACAATGGTGACAGTATCTACTTCACAGATATTTATAAAGATTAAATAAATGAGAAAATATACAAATCCTATCACAATGCAAGTATTTGATAAATTCTTTTGCTTCAGAGAATGTCACACATTGACTTCCTCTAACATACTTACTGTTCCCCAGAACAGTTCTGGAAGAGAAGGGTCTGCCAGGACTTCACATGCTGTGTCAATTACATCCTGTTGTGGGGGGAGAAAATGGTTTATTTTCCCCAGTTTTAACCAGTCTTTTTTTTTTTGAGACAGTTTCACTATGATGCCCTCAGTAGAATGCCATGGCATCACAGCTCATAGCAACTTCAAACTCTTGGGCTCTAGTGATTCTCTTGCCTCAGCCTCCCAAGTAGTCGGGACTACTGGCACCTGCCACAATGCCCTGCTTTTTTTGTTACAGGTGTTGTTGGTTAGCAGGCTGGGGCTGGATTCAAACCTGCCAGCCCCGGTACATGTGGCCAGTGTCCTAAACACTGAGCTACGGGCACCAAGGCTCAAGTCAGGAATCATTAAAAATTAACACAATGGGCTCGGCACCTGTGGCTCAAGCGGCTAAGGCGCCAGCCACATACACCTAAGGTGG
>NW_003852482.1:8250597-8258167 GCF_000181295.1 Otolemur garnettii
GCCCTACCCAGTGAGGTACAAGTGCCGTCTAATTTTTTTTTTTAAGACAGAGTCTTATGATCTATGCACGAATTACTTAATTAACAGCAAAAAGAAAAAAAAAAGGAGTCCTAGTCTACCATGCTGGGTAGAGTGCCATGATGGTATCATAGCTCACAGCAACCTCAAACTCCTGGGCTCAAGCGATCCTCTTGCCTCAGCCTTCTGAATACCTAGGACTATAGGCACCACCCAAGATGTTCAGCTAATTTTTCTACTTTTAATAGAGAAAGGATCTTGCTCTTTCTCAGGCTGGTCTCAAACTCCTGAGCTCAAGCAACCCACCCACCTTAGCCTCCCAGAGTTTTAAGATTACAGGTGTTGAGCCATTGCACCTGGCCTGAGATTTCTTTTTTATGTGGCCCTGGGTAGCATGCTATGGCATCAGAGCTCACAGCAATCTCAAATTCTCGGACTTAAGCGATTCTCTTGCCTCAGCCTCCTAAGTTTAGCTGAGACTACAAGCGCCTGCCACAATGCCTGGCTGTTTTTTGGTTGGAGTTGTCATTGTTGTTTGGCAACCTGAGCTGGATTTAAACCCACCAGCTCCAGTGTATGTGAGTGGTCCCCTACCTGCTGAGCTACAGGCGCTAAGCACTGAGATTTTTTTTTAATTTTAGTTAATTTAAATTTAAATAGGCACATATGGCATGTGGCTACCATAATGGACAGTTATAGACTAAAAGAAACTTGAAAAACTTATCAACCTATTATAATATGTGGATCTTATTCAGATCCTAATCTAAACAAGGAAGCCTATGGCAAATTTATAACATTTATAAGACAACTGGAAATTTGAACCTTGACTTGACATCTGAAGACCCTAGGGTTTTTTGGCCTCATAATGGTTGTGAATTTAAATTTTACTGAAACAGTCATAGATTAAATGAGATGTCCAGTATTTAATTCAAAATAATCAAGGAGGCAAAGGACAAAATAAAATTAAGATTAGTCATGAGTTGATAACTGTTGGAAGCTGGTGGTGGGATCATGAGGGTTCATCACACAATTCTGTGTTCTTTGGTATAAGTAGAAATGTTTCATTTTAAAAAATGCTCCAAGGCTAGGCATGGTGGCTCATGCCTGTGATCTTAGCACTCTGGGAGGCTGAGGCAAGAAGATCCATTGAGCTCAGAAGTTCAAGACGACTTGAGCAAAAAATTGAGACTCTGTCTCTACTAAAAACAGAAAAATTAAGTCAGGCGTGGTGGCACATGTCTGTAGTCCCAACTACTTGGGAGTTTGAAGTTGCTGTGAGTTAGGCTGATGGTACAGCCCTTTAGCCTGGGCAACAGAATGAGACTCAGTCTTAAAACAAAAAACTGGGGAGGTATGTGTAGCTTAAGGAGGGCACTGGCCCTGTATACCAGAGGTGGCAGGTTCAAACCTGCCCCTGGCCAAAAACTACAAAAAAAAGAAAAAATAATAAAAATAAAGATGTATGTTTAAAACAAAAAAATTAAACAAAAACAAACAAAATTGTTGGCCGGGCATGGTGGCTCACACCTGAGCTCACAGGTTCAAGACCAGCCTGAGCAAGAGCGAGACCACATCTCTAAAAAATAGCCAGGCATCGTGGTGGGTACCTATAGTCCCAACTACCTTCAAACCCATTTATTAGCACCAACAGATATCCGGAACAGATGCACTACAGAGTGAAAAAATGTAGACACAAAACAGTATATTATATATATATATATAGACAAGAATAAATATATATATGTATACAAAACTGGAAGGGAACGAACGCATCAATATGTTAAGAAATTACCCTGTGATGAGATTATACTTTTTTCTTTTTATCAGCATCATCCAGTTTTCCCTACAATTAATGTGCATCGTTTGTAATATGGTAAATGAAAATGAACAAAAGAAGACAACACATGAGGTAACAGTATCAGATCAGATGGAGGTATTTTAGGGACTTGATTACAAAGCTGAACAGTACTAGGAAGCTTCATGAAAGCCTGTCACTAACCTGCTGATTGCCCAGTGTGTGAAGCTCCAGCGAGGTGAGAACGAAAGAGAGGAGTCCATAGACACACATGCATGCGGTGCTGGTGGTACACTGGAATGGCGAAGGAATCAGTGAATAATTCTCAATAACACAACTCTTCCTTAGATTCAGCATAATCCTACTGCATTAATATAATCTTTGCAATACTAGGACATTATTATAATAATGAAAAAAGGTACTGATAGTCCTTGTAAACAAATGGGAAGGGAATCTGAAGCTTGATAATTTTCTTAATTTATTACAAGATCAAGAAGACAAAGGGAGAAAGAAGCAGCAGAAACCACAAATATTATACCCAAGAATAAAATAAAAATGGAACGATTTTCAAAATGATCAAAGTTTATGTGGGGCAGAAAAAAACTCTATCTAGCTTAGAGAAAGAATAGAGTCAATATGTATTGACACAAATTGATACAACACCTGGACTGGCCACCAAGATAAACTAATCAGTA
Source organism: Otolemur garnettii (assembly GCF_000181295.1). Lineage (NCBI taxonomy): Eukaryota > Metazoa > Chordata > Mammalia > Primates > Galagidae > Otolemur > Otolemur garnettii. The sequence goes on from NW_003852482.1 coordinate 8,253,106, forward strand.
CTTATAAGTAGAGCCTTGTGGCAAAAGTTTCTTTTCTTTGATTTTTTTCTTTTTAGACTTGATTTTTTAGAGCAGTTTTAGGTTCACAGAAAAACTGAGCCGAAAAGTACAAATATTTCCAATATACCCCTTGGCTCCACACATAAAATAGCCTCCCCCAGCTGGGCACGGTGGCTCACACCTATAATCCTAGCACTCTGGGAGGCCAAGGTAGGTGGATTGCCCTGAGCTCATAGGTTCAAGACCAGCATGAGCAAGAGTGAGACCCCTCTCCTCTCTAAAAATAGCCAGGAGTTGTGGTGGGCGTCTGTAGCCCTAGGTACTTGGGAGGCTGAGGCAAGAGAATCGCTTAAACCCAAGAGTTGGAGGTTGCTGTGAGCTGTGACACCTTGGCACTCTACCCAGGTGGACAGCTTGAGACTCTGTCTCAAAAAAAAAAAAAAAAAAAAGTCAGACTGTCTCAAAAAAAAAAAAAAAGCCTCCCCCATTCTCAACATTTCCCACCAGAGTGGTAGCACTGTTAAAACCTAATGAACTAGCAGCTGCTGTGGCTCAGTGAGTAGGGCGCCGGCCCCATATACTGAGGGTGGCGGGTTCAAACCCAGCCCTGGCCAAACTGCAACAAAAAATAGCCAAGTGTTGTAGCAGGGGCCTGTAGTCCCACTACTCGGGAGGCTGAGGCAAGAGAATCGCCTAAGCCCAAGAGCTGGAGGTTGCTGTGACCTGTGACACCACGGTACACTACCGAGGGCAACAAAGTGAGACTCTTGTCTCTAAAAAACCTAATGAACCTACATTGAAGTTATCAACTATCCTCCAAAATTCATAGTTTACATTAGGGTTTGCTGTTAGTGTTGTACCATCTGTGGGTTTGGACAAGTATTATATAATGACATATATCCACTATAGAATCACGTTAAGTAATCTCTTTACCTATTCTCTCTCCTAACGCAACCACTGATCTCTTTACTGTCTCCATAATTTTGCCTTCTCCACAATATCCTATAGTTGGAATCATATACCACAAAGGCTTTTCAGATTGGCCTGTTTCACTTAGTAATATGCATTTAAGTTTCCTCCATGTTTTTTCTTTTTTTTTGAGACAGAGCCTCAAGCTGTCCCCCTGGGTAGAGTGCCGTGGCATTACAGCTCACAGCAACCTCCAACTCCTGGGCTCAAGCGAGTCTCCTGCCTCCACCTCCCAAGTAGCTGGGACCACAGGCGCCCGCCACAACGCCCGGCTATTTTTTGGTTACAACCGTCATTGTTGTTTGACGGGTCCGGGCTGGGGATTCGAACCCGCCCCCTTAGGTGTACGTGGCTGGCGCCTTAGCCGGTTGAGCTATAGGCGCCAAGCCCTTCCATGTTTTTTCATGATTTTATATATTTTTTGGAGACAGAATCTCATTCTGTCACCCTGGGGTTGATTACGTGGCATTATCATAGCTTGAGCAACCTCTCATGCTCAAGCAATCCTCACGCCTCAGCTTCCTGAGTAGCTGAGACCACGGCATCTGCCACAATGCCTGGCTAATTTTTCTATTTTTAATAGAGATGGGGTCTCATTCATGCTCAGGCTGGTCTCAAATTCTTGAGCTCACGCAACCCGCCCTCCTCAGACTCTCAGAGTGCTAGGATTGTAGGTGTGAGCCACCATGCCCAGCCATCTTTTCATAATTTGATAGCTCATTTCTTTTCATTTTAAATTTTTTTCCCACAGATCCAACAGAAAGAAATGAGAAGACAGCTCATTTCTTTTCAGCAGTAAATATCCCACATGTACCACAGTTTGCTTACACCTCCCCTGAAGGACATCTTAGCTGCTTCCAAATCTGGCAATTAGGAACAAAGTTGCTATAAACACCTGTGTATAAGTTTTTTGTGTGGACATAAGTTTTTAATTCCATTAAGTAAATATGAAGGAACATAACTGAATCTGAGGTTTAATTTTAGCATGTCAAAACAAGCTGACTAAACTATGCCACTGAAATTAAACCCCAAGACTCAAAGAGAATTTCTTATTTTCTTTTTTGGGACAGAGTCTTACTGTCGCCCTTGGGAGTATACTATGGTGTCATAGCTCACAGCAACCTCTAACTATTGGGCTTAAGTGATCCTCTTGCCTCAGCCTCAATAGCTGGGACTATAGGTGCTCGTCACAATGCCCAGCTATTTTTCTGTTGCAGTTGTCACTGTTGTTTAGCCAGGCCAGGGCTGGGTTCAAATCCACCTCCCATGGTGTACATGGCTGCCGCCCTACCCACTAAGCAATACGGGTCGCCCTCAAGAGAATTTCTAATTCATTGAGCTACAGTTGAGTAAGTCCCCTCAAAACGATTTCTCCAGTCAAAATGGCCAAACAAAGTTTCAGAAGATAAACTTTACTGGCAAAGAGTCAGACATAATGGGTTCAAACTATATCCACCACTTACAGGCTACTGTTTTACTTTTGACAAATTATATCTACCTGAGTCTCAATTTCCTAATATATAAAACAGGATGATAACCTTTAACACAAGAAAATATTATAAGAGTTAAATAAGGCTTGGCGCCTGTGGCTCAAGCGGCTAAGGCGCCAGCCACATACACCTAAGGTGGCGGGTTCGAATCCCCAGCCCGGCCCGCCAAACAACAATGATGGCTGCAACCAAAAATAGCTGGGCGTTGTGGCGGGTGCCGGTAGTCCCAGCTACTTGGGAGGCCGAGGCAGGAGACTCGCTTGAGCCCAGGAGTTGGAGGTTGCTGTGAGCTATGATGCCATGGCACTCTACCCAGGGGGATAGCTTGAGGCTCCGTCTCAAAAAAAAAAAAAAAGAGTTAAATAAGATATGTTCATAAAGTCCTGAACACAGTGTCTGGGCACAGCAAATGGTCAAAAAGGTTAGTTACAACATTATCTACTTCACCATTACAATTATTACACTATCATCATGCTTCTACCTGCTCTTTGCCCATTCTCATGTTCAACCACCAATATTCTTAAGACTTACATCATTTCCCCCACTGGCAAGAGATCGGAGCAGTCTGGTCAAGTACTGAAATACATTCAGCTGAATGGCTGTGCCACCTATTTTCCGGACTACACTGCTTGTCTCTTCTGGGTTCAGGGTGTGACGGAGGAGAGCCCAGGCCAAAAGCACTGGGGCATGATGTGGAATGTCCCCAAAAGTCAACATCAAACGGTCCATATCCTAATGAGAGGAGAAAATACATCTGTGTCACCAACAGAAAGGGTCAAGATTCCTCAACCAGATTCTTCATACTGCTCAGTGAGCCCTCAATCATACAGAGTGGCTTCACTCTCCCATTCTGATATTACACTTTTATCAAACTCCTAACCACCTCAATTATTCTTCTCTTTACCCACAATTTTTTCTACTGATTTTTAAGTAGTCTTAATTTAAGATTATAGAATATATATTCAAATGAAGACTCTTTAGAAATTTGACCTTGATACTTCTTGACTTTTCCATGATCTCTCGTTTTCTTTCTTTTTTTTTTTTTTTATTGTTTTTGAAACAGAGTCTCACTATGTCACCCTCAGTAGAGTGCTATGGCATCACAGCTCACAGCAACCTCAAACTCTTGGGTTTAAGTGATTCTCTTGCCTTAGCCTCCCAAGTAGATAGGATCACAGGTGCCTGTTACAACACCTGGCTAATCTCCCCTCATTTTCTATCTTTCTAACCATACCAGGTTAATATTTCTCCCCATCCTCTTCTTTCACAGGCCCCATAGTGCAGCAACCCCCAAGGTTTTACCCAAGGGCCCCATTTGTCCTTGTATCATCTCCACGAGTGGATCACTCTCACAGATTCAATTTTACCTCTATACAGATGACTAACAAATAGGACACTTCTTCCAGACCCAATAATCTATTTAACAACGTAGAACCTCTACTGAGCATTGTAGAATTATACAAGACTGAAAGTTTTATGCAGTACAATTGTTCAGTAGTTAAAAACACACTACTACTTACAAACAATTAAAAAAAAGAAAAGATGTTTTTCCAAATTTACCTGACAGATAAGCCCATCCTGGGCAAATTGGTGCAGTTCTCTCCTGTCATCCAAAGCACACTTATGTAAGGACTCAATATCCATACCTTCCACCAGGATGAGGGCACTGAAGAAGCTGGGAAGAAAAATGGTATCACAGTGTCACATATGTTGTTCTGAAACTCACTGGAGGCTAAGCTGAGATTTAAGAAATTTCAGTATCAAAAAAATTATTAATAAGTTATTAAACATTCTTTGTTCACGGTAAGGCTTCTGTATCTAATATGTATCTTATACTCCTAGCACATCTCAATTTGACTACCACATTCCAAGTACTTCATAGTCATATGCAGCTTGTACTTACCACATGAGGCAGTGTAGGTCTAATACTAAAGGTTTCTACAGCCACCAGTTTTATATGACCCAGGTGATCTGCCTCATTTCTCAAATGTGTATCTTTACTCAGTGCCTTTCCAAAGAGGAAACAGGCCCCCAAATGTGGATATATCCGTGCCCATAATTAGAGAAAAAAACGAGAAAGTCTAAATCCATAGACTATGACCTCAAAAAAACCAAATAGCACATATATCTTATTTAGCACTGTCTTCTTAGCATTTCCACAGTGCCTAGCCTACAAAAGCTGCTCAACAAATTTCTACTGAATGAATGAACCCTTAGATAAAGACTGTAAATAAAAAGCAGAATGCAGGGCAATGCTTGTGGCTCAGTGAGTAGGGCGCCAGCCCCATATAGCAAGGGTGGTGTGTTTGAACCTGGCCCCGGCCAAACTGCCACAAATAATAGCCAGGCGTTGTGGTGGGCACCTGCAGGCCCAGCTACTCCGGAGGCTGAGGCAGAGAATCACCTAAGCCCAAAGGGGGGGGGGGTTTGCTATGAGCTGTGACGCCACAGCATTCTATTGAGGGTGAAAGTGAGACTCTGTCTCTAACAAAATAAAAAATAAAAAATAAATAAAAATTAAAAAGCTGGTTCGGTGCCTGTGGCTTAAGTGGCTAAGGCACCAGCCACATACACCTAAGGTGGCAGGTTCGAATCCAGCCCTG
>NW_003852482.1:8259146-8263032 GCF_000181295.1 Otolemur garnettii
GGCATTGTCGCGGGCGCCTGTAGTCCCAGCTACTTGGGAGGCAGAGGCAGGAGAATCGCTTGCGCCAAGGAGCTGGAGGTTGCTATGAGCTGTGATGACAGAGCACTCTACCCAGGGCAACAGGTTGAGGCTCTGTCTCAAAAAAAAAAAAAACCCCAAAAACTCCCCAGAAGCAACCCCTATTAAAAGATCTTTCTTATCTCTTTTCAGCTTTTCAGCAATATACCATACATATTAACACATTCACTCTATCTACTAACTATCTCTAAGCCAAATACCATATTATAAAATCATCAGCACCTCATTTTTTTCACTTTACAATGTTAAAGATTATTTCCTATAACAATAAATTAAAAATTTCCTTACTTCCCATCCTGTTTTATACCTGCAGAGTAATCCATTACATAAATATGCCATAGATTATTCCATCAGTCCTCATTATTTTGAACATTGCATATGCTACAATTTATTTTAACTAGCCTACCTGGATGGGCATTTACCTTATCACCAATCTTTTGCTAATAAAATCACGTTATACAAATGATACAACAAGTAGACAAAGCTGGGCATGGTGGCTCACACCTATAATCCCAGCTACTTGGGAGGCTGAGGCAAAAAGATTGCTTGAACCCAAGAGTTTGAGGTTGCTGTGAACTAAGATGCCACAGCACTCTACAGAGGGTGACCAAGTCAGACTCTGTTTCACATAAATAAATAAATAAACTAGAAAAAAATCAGCAAAGAAAATGTGAACAATCTTGACCTGACTGATATTTACAGAATGCCACACTCAACTACTGCCAAACACACTTTTTTCCCAAGTATATATGGTACCTTCACCAAGAAAGATCATATGGTGGGCCATAAACCATGAGACAGTAAATTTACAATATTAACATGATACAAAATGCTGTTCACATAGGAAGAACATGAAATTAAAAACTGACAATAAGATAGCTAAGAAACACAAATTATCTTTGGAAATTAAACAACATACTTCTAAATAATACATGGGATCAAAGAAAATCATTAAGGAAAACTAGGAATCATTTTCAACTAAATGATAATGAAAATAAAATAGATTAAAATTTGAGCAATGCCACTAAAAGCTTAAAGTAACATTAACAGTTATTTATTAACAGCAATTATCTAAGTTGCTACCTTAAGAAATGAGAAAATTAGCAAATTAAATCCAAAGTAAGAAAACAGAAAGAGGCCAAACACAGTCGCTCATGCCTATAATCCTAGCACTCTGGAAGACTGAGACAGGAGGACTGCTTGAGCTCACAAGTTTGAGACCAACTTGAGCAAGAGTAAGACCCCAACACCAAAAGCAGTGGCTCATGCCTATAATCACAGCACTTTGGGAAGCCAAGGAAGGTGGAATGCCTGAGCTCAGGAGTTTGAGACCAGCCTGAGAAAGAGCGAGACCTGTCTTTTTTTTTAAAGAGACAGAGTCTTAGTTTGTCACCCTCGGTAGAGAGCCGTTCCATCCCAGCTCAGAGCAACCTCCAGTTCTTGCCAGTGGTTCTCAACCTTCCTCATGCTTCCTAATGCTGCAACCTTTAATAGTTTCTCATGTTGTGGTGATCCCCAACCATAAAATTATTTTCGTTGCTATTTCATAACTTTAATTTTGCTACTGTTATGAATCATAATGTTAATATCTGATATGCAGAATGTATTTTCATTGTTACAAAGGGGTTACAACCCACAGGTTGAGAACTGCTGCCTTAGGTGATGCTCTTGTCTGAGCCTCCCAAGTAGCTGAGACTACAGGTGCCCGCCACAGCGCCCAGCTATTTTTTTGTTGCAGTTTGGCTGGGGCCGGGTTTGGATCCACAACCCTCAGTATATGGTGCCAGCGCCCTACTCACTAAAACAAAGGTGCTGCCTGAGACCTGTTTAAAAAAAAAAAAAAAAAAAAAGCTCAGTGCTTATAGCTCAGCTGCTAGGGTGCCAGCCACATACACTGAAATTGGCGGGTTTGAACCTGACCCGGGGCCTGCTAAACAACAATAACAACATCAATAACAACAAAAGGGGGGCGCCTGGGTGGCACCTGTGGCTCAAGGGGCAGGGCGCCAGCCCTATATGCCAGAGGTGGTGGGTTCAAAAACAGACCGGGCCAAAAACTGCAAAACAAACAAACAAACAAACAAACAAAAATACCCAGGTATTGTGGTGGGCGCCTGTAGTCCCAGCTACTTGGGAGGCTAAGCCAAGAGAATTGCTTAAGTCCAAGAGTTTGAGGTTGCTGTGAGCTATGACGCCATAGCACTCTACCGAAGGTGACATAATGAGACTGTCTCAAAAAAAAAAAAAAAGATAGCCTGGATAGCCAGGTACTGTGGCGAGTACCTATAGTCCCAGCTACTAAGAAAACTGAAGCATGAGGATCGCTTGAGCCCAGGAGTTTGAGGATGCTGTGAGCTATGGTACTATAGCATTCTACCCAGGGCAATAGAGTAAGACCGTGTCTCAAAAAAAAAAAAAAAAAAGATAAAATTATAGTGACAGTTAATTAACAATGATTAAAATGAGCCAGGCTTACTGGCTCAGGCCTATAATCCTAGCACTCTGGGAGGCCGAGGTAGGTGGATTGCTTGACTTCAGGAATTCAAGACCAGCCTGAGCAAGAGCAAGACCCCATTTCTACAAAAAATAGAACTATCTGGAGGTAGTGCACAGGCCTACTATCACAGCTTCTCCAGAGGCTGAGGCAAGAGGACTACTCAAGCCCAAGAGTTTGAGGTTGCTGTGAGCTATGATGCCACAGCACTCTACCCAGTGTAACAGAGAAAGACTCTGTCTCAAAAAGGAAAAAAAAAAGGTTAATAAGGTAAATTTTATGGTATATATACATACATATATATATTTGGGGGGGTACAGTTGTTTAGTTGACCTGGGCTGGACTCAAACCTGCCAGCCTTGGTGTATGCGGCCAGTGCCCTACCCACTGAACTTTGGGCACTGCCTGTTATGTATATTTAACTACAATTAAAAAACCCATAATTAAACACACACAACTTTAGAGAATGCACATTACACATTAGTGGTTGCTGGGGGCCAGAGGCCACAGATTAGACATTCTACAGAGACAGAAATTTTCTCTATATTGACCATGTGATTTTTGCAAATAATTGTATGCAACCACCAAAACTCATCAAGCTGTACACTTAAAATAAGTGAATTATTTCTAGAACAGGGCTGCTGAAAAATAAAATAAGTGACTTTTACGGATGTAAATTATACCTCAAAAGGGGAAAATGATACAGATGTGTCATTAAACAAGTCATTTCAGATCAGTGTGAATGTATTTATAAAACAGACTTTTTTTTTTTTGAGACAGTCTCATTTTGTTGCCCCCGGTTGAGTACCATAGATATTTGGTGTTTCGGTCTCACTCTTACTCAGGTAGAAAACTCACAGCAACCTCAAACTCTTGAGCTCAAGTGATTCTTTTGCCTCAGCCTCCTGAGCAGCTGGGACTATAGGCACCCGGCACAACACCTGACTATTTTTAGAGGTGAAGTCTCACTCTGGCTCAGGCTGGTCTCAAATCTATGAGCTCAGGCTATCTACCCACCTCAGCCTCCCAGAGTGCTGGGATACAGGCGTGAGTCACTGCGCCCAGCCTATGACACAGACTCTTAAAGAACTGCTAGGCCAAGAGATAGGCAGTTTTTCAATTTTTAGATATTGTCATGATGCTCAGTATTAAAAAGTATATCTTTTTAAAGTATATCAATTTATCTTTCTAAGAGTAGAATGTGAATGTTTTAAAACAATAACTGAGAAAATGACATGAAGGCTGTGTTGACCAGTTTGATGGAAGTATTTCGGATTGCATGTGAAAACCCCACACTGTACCCCAGAAGTGCAT
>NW_003852482.1:8263563-8277367 GCF_000181295.1 Otolemur garnettii
GCTCAAGCGAGTCTCCTGCCTCCGCCTCCCAAGTAGCTGGGACCACAGGCGCCCGCCACAACGCCCGGCTATTTTTTGGTTGCAGCCGTCATTATTGTTTGGCGGGTCCGGGCTGGGGATTCGAACCCGCCACCTTAGGTGTACGTGGCTGGCGCCTTAGCCTGTTGAGCTATAGGCGCCAAGCCTATTTATTTTTTTGATAGAAACAAAGTCTTGCTCTGTAGCCCAGGCTGTAGATCACAGCTCACTGTACTTATAACTCCTGACCTCAAGTGTTCCCGCCCCCTGGGCCTCCCAAAGTGCTGGGACTATAATGTGAGCCACCATATCGAGCCTCTTTCGTAATTCAAATCATTAATCCAATGATTTTCTTTAAGCTGCAAGTATGAGGTAGAGATTTAGCTTAATTTTTCCTCCAGATGGCTTCTCAGTAGTTCCAACATCATTTATTAAATAATCCCAAGTTTCCCCACTGATTTGAAATGCACTTTTATCATATAATAATTCCCTACAAGTATTTGGATCTGTATCTAGACTTTCTATTATGCACTATTCAACAGTCTATTTATTCATGAGCCAATTCCATGGTTTAAATTATTATAGCTATATTACCAAGTAAGACTTATTTTTCTTTCAAAAGTGTTCTGGCTATTCTTTTTTATTATTCATATGAATTTTAAATCAGTTTGCCTAATTCTAAAATAAAAAGGCAAAGGTGAGCCTGAGCCAGAGCGAGACCTCATCTCTAAAAATAGCCAGGCATTGTGGTGGGCACCAGTAGTCCCAGCTACTTGGGAGGCTGAGGCAAGAGAATCGCTTAAGCCCAACAGTTTGATGTTGCTGTGAACGGTGATGCCATGGCACCCTGCTGAGGGAAACAAAGTGAGGCTGTGTCACAAAAAAAAAAAAAAAAAGGTAAAAGGAAATTAAATTTAAAAAATTTAAAAATAGAAAAAAGCTTATGTAATAAAGATGTAACAAAAGTGGCTCGGTGCCTGTGGCTCATACACCAGAGCTGGCAGGTTCGAATCCAACCTGGGTCTGCCAAACAACAATGACAACTGCAACCAAAAAATGGCCAGGCGTTGTGACAGGCACCTATAGTCTCAGCTACTTGGGAGGCTGAGGCAAGAGAATCACTTAAGCCCAGGAGTTGGAGGTTGCTGTGAACTGCGATGCCACAGCACTCTACCTAGGGTGACAGCTTGAAGTTCTGTCTCCAAAAAACAAACAAACAAACAAAAAAGATGTAACAAAAGAAAAAAAAAGGCAAAGGTGGGAGAACCACTCAAGGGCAGGTGTTTAAGGTCAGCCTGGGCAACACACTGAGGCATAGTGGTACACACCTGTAGTCCCAACCCAAGGGGTGGCGTACCTATGTACTTGTAGGTCCTTAAGTTTGACCTTTTTTTTTTTAATAGCTAGTCTCACTTTGTCACCCTCTGTAGAGTGCCACAGCGTCACAGCTCACAGCAACCTCCAATTCTTGGGCTTAGGTGATTCTCTTGCCTCAGCCTCCCAAGTAGCTTATACACAGACTCTGACCACAATGCCCAGCTATTTTTTTCATTGTTGTTTTCCAGTGACCACTGAACTCTTTATTGGTATAAGGACATGCTGCTCTACTGCCTCACTGTCTCAGAACTTTGGTGTTGTTGGTCTCAGACACCACTTTGCCGTCCACTATCCTGCAGGTGGTGGTCTTTTGGATGGTTTGCATGGAGCTGCTGCTGTCCAGGGCATTGCCAAGGTTGAAGTCCTCCCCGTCTTCCAGCAGGTGGCGGTAGGTGGCAATCTCAGCCTCTAACTTGACCTCGATGTTTAGCAGTGCCTCATACTCCTGGGCCTGGCACTGGCCCTTTGCCTGGGTCTGTGCCAGCTCTGACTCCAAATGATGTAGGACCCCATTTAGTTGCTCCATCTGCATGATGTAGTGGGCCTCCACCTCCCTCAGGCTGTCCTCTAACCTGGACTTCTGATTTCTCATTGAGTCCAGTTCGATCTCCAAGGACCGGACTGTATGTGTCAGCTCTGTGAGCATTGTCTCAGCAGCTCTGACCTCAGCAAACTGTGAGGTGACCACTGAGGTGCTCTCTTCAATCTGCTAGCACCAGGTCTTGGCCAGCTCTTCTTGGTTCTTCCGGGCCAGCTCTTCTTGGTTCTTCCGAGCCAGCTCATCATACTAGGCCCTCAGTCTGCCATGATCCTGCTCAGGTCCTGGGATGTGGGAGCATCTACCTCCACAGTCAACCCAGAGCTGGCAATCTGGGCTTGTAGGACTTTTACTTCCTTCTCATGGTTCTTCTTCATGGAGAGGAGGTCCTCTTTGAGAGCCTCGATCTCTGACTCCAGCTGTAGTCGAGTGATATTGGTGTATCAATGACCTTGCGGAGCCCATGGATGTCGCTCTCCACAGATGGGCGCATGGCCAGTTCTGCCTCATACTTGACTCTAAAGTCATCAGCATCAAGACGGGCACTGTCAATCTGCAGAACAATGTGGGCATTGTCCATAGAATTGGCAAAGATCTGAGCCCTCAGGTCCTCAATGGTCTTGAAGTAATGCGCCCAGTCTCTGACCTGGGGCCCCTTCTTCTCCAGGTGTTCCTGGATTTTGCTCTCCAGCCTCCAATTATTGGTCTCCAAGTTCCTCACTCTGTCCAGGTAAGAGGCCAGGAGGTCGTTCAGTTCTTGCATGGTCTCCTTCTTGGTCTGAATGCCCCCTATTCCTGCCAGACCCCCGGCCATCCCCATGGCGAGGCCCCCAGACCCCCAGCTGCCCTGGAAGCTGGCAGAGTGGGACATGGAGATCTGGGAGCCTGAGCCCCTGGTGCCTACATAGACGCTGGCTGTGCTGCTGGCAGGCTGGATGCTGTAGCTGGGCACCTGGACTAAGCCCAGGGAACAGTAATTGCTGGAGAAGGTGGTAGAACGAGTAGTAAAGGACATGATGTCAGAAGTAGAGAGGACAAGACGCGGGCGAGCTGGCTCCCAGCTATTTTTTGTTGTTGTTGTAGTTTGGCTGGGGCCGGGTTCAAACCTGCCACCTTCGGTATACGGGGCCGGCGCCATACTCACTGAACCACAGGCACCGCCCCTTAAGTTTGGCCTTTTAATTCAACCCAAATTTTATAGAACAAATCCTTTTATTTTTATCAATACCTTTTTGTTTGCCTTTTATATTTTTATTCTATTTTTAAAATGAACATTTAAAATACCAAAAAATAAAATAAGATTCAACAAAATAATCCTCCCAGATTGACCAGCACAATTAGAACATTAATAAGCCATAAGGACTAAATTGATAGCTGCTACACTCATAATTTAGTTCTAAATTCTCCTGCCTGACTGGCACCACTACTGCATGAGGCTGGTTTTGGCAAGAGTTTATGGGGGTTAAGTACACCAGTCCGTTATCAGCTTTTTTTTTTTTTTTTTTTTTTTTTTAGACAGAGCCTCAAGCTGTCCCCCTAGGTAGAGTGCCCTGGCATTACAGCTCACAACAACCTCCAACTCCTGGGCTCAAGCGAGTCTCTTGCCTCACCCTCCCAAGTAGCTGGGACCACAGGCACCCGCCACAATGCCCGGCTATTTTTTGGTTGCAGCCGTCATTGTTGTTTGGCAGGTCCGGGCTGGGGATTCGAACCCGCCACCTTAGGTGTACGTGGCTGGTGCCTTAGCCGGTTGAGCTATAGGCGCCGAGCCACGTTATCAGCTTTTAACAATGGTGCATTACACTTCTATCTGAAGTAGAATTTGTGAACAGTTACACAGTTCAACAATATTTTTTAATTCTGCCTGCAGAACAGCCCATCATGTCGAAGACCAAGAGAATGCTGATTTTGTAATGAGGACTGGTAATTTCAGTATTATCTTGTTTCTGCTAAAGATAAGATGGTTTGCTTGCTTTATGATGCTACCATATCAACATCAAAGAAATTCAGGGTGGCACCTGTGGCTCAAAAGGGTAGAGTGCCGATCCCATATGCGGGAGGTGGCAGGTTCAAACCCAGCCCCAGCTGAAAACTAAAAAAAAAAGAAATTCAATGCTCATCAGCATTATAACACTCATAAGGTCCACAAATATTTTAAATTAAAAGAAGAGACATGAATGGTTGTACTGCAGAAATCAAAAGATAAAAAAAAGCAAAAGGTAATTCTTTCAAGTAGCAGTAAGACCTGGATGTAATGCCAGTGAAGCAATTTACAAAGTAGCTTATATACTTGAAAAAAGGGAAGCCATTCAGTGACATTGAAACTGTGAAAGAATACATTGTCAAAGTTACAGGATGCTTAGACCCCTCCAATAATGTTTCAGAGTACAAACAACTGTAATGGGCATACTTATAACTTGGACTCAAACTGCACTAACGCAATTTATGTACATTTGTACCCCTATAATATTCTAAAAAATAAAATGAAATAAAATGGAGCAAAAGCTACAAGAAAAAAAAGTTTAATGCAATGATTGTTTCTTTTTTTTTAATTTTAAGACAAAGTCTCACTTTGTCGCCCTTGGTAGAATGCCATGGCATTATAGCTCACAGCAACCTCAGATTCTTGGACTCAAGCAATTCTCTTGCCTCAGCCTCCCAAGTAGCTGGGACTACAGAAACCCGCCACAATGCCCAGCTATTTTTAGAAATGAGGTCTCACTCTAGCTCAGGCTGGTCTCAAACTCACCTCAGCCTTCTAGAGTGCTAGGATTACATGCATGAGCCACCATGCCCAACCTAATGTAGTGATTAACACACTGACCATCACACTAGAAAAAAGGTCATGCTATAAATGCAAATTAGTTTAGGCTTTAGGATAAAATAATCAGACTATTATCACATACTTAAGAGAAAATGGTAATAAAGATGATGAAATCTTAGGTTTAGAGTTCCATTAACCACTCAGATATTATTTTAGGTAAGAAGTAAAAGTGACAAGATAAAGTCAAGGGAAAAGGTCAGAATTAAGTACCACTAATTAAAGCCATCAATGTTTTCATTTAAATGGCATATTTAAGTTTTTCTGAAGAATGATAATCTATACATGTTTTAAATTAATAAATAAATAATTTAACTTGGAACAAAGTTATGAGCAAAGGTATACCATTGTCCCAACAGCTATAAGAGAGCACGATAACCACATACCATGAGGTTTCCATGTGTCTCCCATGTTGGTGCTTCAGTTTTATAAAGCTCTTCAAACTGCTGCCTATATTTTGAAACTAGTTCCTTCTCCAATTTGTCAACACAGTCTGCATATTCAACCTTAAAAAAATCAAAACAGAATAACTTACACCTAGAATAAAAGGTAAACATTTGAATTAGCATGAATAAAATTATTATCACTTTTTTTAGAGACAGAGTTCCACTTTGTCACCCTTGGTAGAGTGCCGTGGTGTCACACAGCTCACAGCAACCTCCACTTCTTGGGCTCAGGTGATTCTCTTGCCCCAGCCCTCCAAGTAGCTGGGACTACAGGCGCCCACCACAACGCTCGGCTTTTTTTTTGTTGCAGTTTGGCTGGGGCTGGGTTCAAACCTGCCACTTCGGTATATGGGGCCGGTGCCCTACTCACTGAGCCACAGGCACCACCCAAGTATGAATAAAATTATTTAAAAGGTTAGATGATACAAGGTAAAAAGAACTATGGCAACTAAACAAGCTTACTCTATAAGGGTGTCTTTCATCTTGGAAATAAGTGAGAAGGTGTAAGACACAACGAAGAATACAGGTTCTTTCTTCATAGTAATAATCTGCAATCTGAGAAAAATCCAAAGACTCAAAATCAGTTGCTCACTTTTGTACCAAAGATACTCAATTTTAAATAAGATCACATAAAAATGTGAATGAAAAAATTCAATTTATGTAAATAAGCAATATAGAAATGCAAATATATTAAATTAGCCCAAAAGAAAGCAAAAGACCTTCATAAATCAGGATATAAGTTAAGGCATACAGGATCAACAGAATTATTAATGATATAAATAAATTTCTTTCTTTTTTTTTTTTTTTTTGTGAGACAGAGCCTCAAGCTATCCCCCTGGGTAGAGTGCTGTGGCATCACAGCTCACAGCAACCTCCAACTCCTGGGCTCGAGCGAGTCTCCTGCCTCTGCCTCCCAAGTAGCTGGGACCACAGGCGCCCGCCACAACGCCCAGCCATTTTTTGGTTGCAGCCGTCATTGTTGTTCGGCGGACCCGGGCTGGATTTGAACCCACCACCTTAGGTGTACGTGGCTGGCACCCTAGCTGATTGAGCCACAGGCACCGAGCCGATATAAATAAATTTCCAAAAATGTTTTCTAGTATGATTTCTGAGAACATTCAAGTAAAACACAATGCTATAAATGATTAGGCCAAGCACATATAAACAAAAAACACCAACACAGGTCCTCATTGCTTGTAACTACTATACTTCATTCTCACTAAATATCAAATAGGAAACATCTTCAGAAGTCACAATGAAATTCCATTTTGAAATGAGACCCTAAGTGAGAGGTTGGTGGAGCGAGGCTGAGGAATAAAGAAATACAAATTAACCCTGTTGAATTTAGACCTAGAGAAAAAATAGTTCTCACCACAAGTAGCTGAAGAATCTCCTTGGAATAACTTTTCAGCTTGGTCTAGTAGATAAAAGCCTCTTGTTTTACAAAGAAGTTAATATGCTTCTTCATTAATACCTCAATGCTTACCCTACAGAAGAGTTAAAATCCAGCAATACTCACAAAAATAAGATCAAGAAGCTGTCACCCAATTTTACATCAACAAATAGAATGGTGACTACTACTGACCTTCAGGATTAAGGCCTGGCTCTGTCTCTCATCTTGTAGTACCGTCTGAAGAAAAACAGGGTAGTTAAAAAGCCATCTTATAGGTCAAACTCAATTAACAAAGAAAAAGATACACATCTTCACCCCATCCTAAGATTATACATAACTGCACATTTGTTCCTATAAATGTTTCTCACCTTATTTTTCATCTAAGTTTACCCAAACCTGTGCTCAACTCCCTCTTTCCCTTTGGCCTCATATTTCCTCTTATATGAAATGAGGAGCTGGGCAGGCTGGACATTCTCTCAAATCCTTCTCAGTTGTGATATTCTATGATTAACATGTCAATCTTGATTTCTTCACCCTTCAAGTATGAGGACAGATCTCAGCTTAAGTATATGTTCTTTTTTAAGCCTTTAGAAAGTCTTTCCTGAGAATGGTTGATCACCTACCTCTTTTATAAGAACTGGTTGAATCTGATCACGTACCTCTTTTCTAAGAACTGTGCCAAACCCTACGTTACCTAAAACCAACAATGAAAAAGGATAAAGGCAGCAGAAAGGATCTGGAAAAAACAACAAACCTTCAGGGAGTCTCGAGTACCCCTGTAATCCTCTTGAAGGTAACACTGGAGTAACTGCACACTCTGTTCTTCATCAAGACCCTGAAATACAGAGGTATTAAGTGAGGAACAGCCACCAGAACTCATATATCATACATAGGACACAAAGCATTCTCTTTTTTTTTTTTTTTTTTTTTTGCAGTTTTTAGCCAGGGCTGGGTTTGAACCTGCCACCTCCGATATATGGGGCCAGCACCCTACTCTTTTGAAACACAGGCGCCGCCCAGGATACAAAGCATTCTAAAGTTGTCCACTGGAATGAACACAAGATTTGAGTAATAAAAATCCTTTTTAAAGATTTCGTACAACACAGCAATTTTGATCCCAAAAGGAGAAAAAAAGGGCTAGTCACTTACATGCGATTTGCATGACAATTAAATTTACATGCAAGAAAGAATTGTGCTTTTTTTTCATTGAGACAGAGTCCAGCTCTGTTACCCAGAGTGCCAAGGCCTCAAACTGGGTTTAAGAAATCCTCCTGCCTCAGTCTCCTGAGTAGCCAGGACTATAGGTACCTACCATAACACCCAGGTAATTTTTTTATTTTTAGTAGAGATGGGGTCTCCCTCTTGCTGAGGCTGGTCACAAACTCCTGACCTTAAGGGATCCTCTTGCCTTAGCCTCCCAGAATGCTAGGATTACACGAGTAAAGTACCACACCTGGACAGTACTGTGCTTATTTATCAAGCACATTAGCACAGCAGTTGGCATCATCTGAGCTTCCGAAATTAAAAGGAAACAGCTATATATATAAATACAAACTTAGCTTAAAGACCACCACATGCATGCTGAAGTAAACTCTATGGTAAGTGACCAGGCAACTTTGCTTTGTGACTTTTAGGGGAAAAAAGCTACACTTGGGTATTTCTGAAACACCGCATGTTCAATTGAATCCCTGAAACTTTAATCAACTGAATTTTCACTATCCCTAACCCAAAACTATGCACATCCATACTGCAAGTAATAAACTGAGCCAGTCCTAAATTTTCACTTACCAAAAATTTGCTGATTCTTAAACCCAGTTCCTTCAGTGGAGAAGCCACATCTTTATTAGCTTTCACTTTTTCAGCTGAAGTTGGGCTATGAAAAGAATAGTGAATCATTTCCTCATTCTCAAGAACTATGGGTATAAAATAAAAATATTCAAAGAAAATTTTTACTACAACTATTTTTTCTTACATGCCTTTATATGCCTACAAAATACACACACACACATACAAGTTCACCTCTACAGACTTTGTAACAAAGAACTGGTCATACCTAAGTAATAAAAAGTAGTATATGTCTGTTAAAAACTATAGTTGTAACAGTATTATTTGTAAATTCATTAATTATTGTTTTTTAGACAGAGTCTCACTTTGTCGCCCTCAGCCAAGTGCCATCGCGTCATAGCTCACAGCAACCTCAAACTCTTGGTCTCTAGTGATCCTCTTGCCTCAGCCTGCTGAGTAGCTGGGACTACAGGTGCCCACCACAACACCTGGCTATTTTTTTTTAAGAGATGGGTCTTGTTCTTGCTCAGGGTGGTCTTGAACTCCTGAACTCAGGCAATCCACCTGCCTCAGCCTCTCAGAGTGCTAGGATACAGGCATGAGCCACTGAGCCCAGCCTCATTAATTATTTCTGATCCTTAAACTACTATGAAAGGCAAATATTAATATTATTTTACAAATAATATTAGCAACACTTAGAGTAAATAACTTACCAAAAATCTCACAGCTAATAAAAAGGTGAGGTAAAATTTAAACCAGGTCTGTTTTTTGTATTGATACATATATTATCTAGCTCTGTCCACTGTGAAGTCCTAGAAATTACAACACTCCAGTAGCAATAAGCACAGCCAGCACCCAGATCTGGGTTTCTAATACCATTCTCTAATAAAAACTACCAGGACTTCTTGGAGAATTGACTAATTCTAGAGTTGGGGTCAGGGAAAATACAAGATAAAATAGAAGATAGTGCTTAAATAAAAAACAAAAGGATGGGGACATGTCAAAAGGACACAGAAGCCAACCTGCAAGTAATTCCAGCGGCCAAAGCTGAAACATAGTATAAACGAAGTATAAGATAAATGCATGAGTCCATACTGACATAAATGAATGAATGACTAAATAAATAAATGGAAGAGGAGGGGAAAATCTTCCTTACATAAGAATTCCAAATAATACCCATAGATGCTACCTCTGCCTCTAGGAAGTGGGAGTTTAATTCCATTAGCACTACACAAGGAGAATGGAGAATGGGCTATATACTTAGTACTCACTTCCAAAGGATAGATTAAGAAAGGGCGGGGGGGGGGGGTAAACCTGTACCTCTGTATGATATGATAAGAATGGTACCTTTCTCTCGTGTATATTCTTCCCCAAACCTCACAAACCAGTCTAACAATAAGAAAAACGTCAGACAAATCCAAATTGAGGTTATTCTACAAAATACTTGACCAGGCCTCCTTAAAACTACTGAAGGTCAAAAAAATCAAGGAAAGACTGAGATACTGTCACAGGTAAGAGGAGAACACAGAGATATGACAATTAAGTGCAGTGTGGTACTTTGGATGGGATCCTGAAACAGAAAGAGGACATTAAAGAAAAAACTAATTGAATTCCAAGAAAGTATAGAATTTAGTTTTGTTTTATTTTTTTAAGATAAAGTCTGTCAAGATGTTAAATCCCATGCTACTACAAAGGGAATTTTTCTCTTTAAATGCCACAAATGTCCATTCTGTGACCTACATCATGATGTTGTGGTTGTATTTTTTTAATAGAGACTCTCACATTCACAGAAAATCCATAACATAAAGGCTAGTTATAGGGGTAGGGAACCTGTAGCTGCAGGTTCTCCACCCCTGGAAGGATAAACAGTAAGTTATGAAAAAGGCAACACAGAATGATGATTAAGAACACAGACACTGGAGTAAGACTGCCAGGTTTGAATCCTGGTTCTACCACTTACTAGCTGTGTGACCTTGGGCAAGTTACTTAACCTCTTTGAGCATCAGTTTCCCCATCTGTAAAATGGAAACAATGATAAGAGTACCTAAATGTGTTAACATAGTGATTATCTTCTTTTTTAAAGTCCATATATCTTTAGATACTTAGTGAAGTATTTACAGATAAAATAACAAGATGTCTGGGAGTTACTTCAAAATAATTATGGGGAGAATAGGATTAGTACAGAAACAACTAAAACAAAAAATTCATCATTAATTAGGAGAATGAAGATGGAAAGTAAGAACATAACAGATTTAATAGATGTATGGAAGTATAAGAGAAATAAGGATGGCTTGGGATTATGATATGCCATAGAATAAGATCTGGACTGAGAATTAAGATAAATAAGTCTAGCCCTATGAGCTGTATTTTCTTCTTTTTCAACTATTTTGTATTTATTATTGTTGTTTGTCACTGCCCAGTAAGAAAACCAGTATCTTCACCCAATGGGCTCTTGTGAGGAATAATTAACTTAAGCCAAGTGCTTAGAATAACAATTGGTGCACAGCAAACACAAGACAAGTGTTAGCTGCTATTATCAAAGTTCACTGCTATATCTCAACATTTAGTGTTCACAAACACAGTGGACCCTAAACAAACATTAGAAATACTCACTGAATATTTAATAAAACTTCATCCCCACACCTAGGGTTATATATAATCTCATTCTACATAGTGTATTTCTATAAGGAATTTCTCTTTCTTTCAATAAACGGGAAAAAAGTACGCTATTCTTTTATACTGGTAACCAAATTATATTCTCTATGATTTACCTAACCTAGCAATATCACAAAAATATATGTGAGAATGGTTTCATCTATGCCTGCTTCCACAGGGGAATTACTCTAGCCAGATGCATTAAATAGCCATACCTGGGAGGTCTGTAGTAAGAGAGCCCCTCTAACAACCGCTGCCAATGTTTATTCAGTTCTGCCTCAATCTGGTTCTGGAAAAAAACAAGGGCAATTATACAAATTCAATTTTAATCAGATGACAAAATTACACTAAGGATCACATATTCCTTTGAGTATTTTTAATATGTATCTTTCCCCACAGTTGCAATCATTATGAATACAGAATCCTATAACCTCCTTTTTTTTGTTTAACCTTATTATGAAAATCTTGACAAACTTGATACACTTTTCAATGGCTGCATATTTTATCAAGGAGCTAGATCATAATTTATCATTCCTTTAATGTTAGACACTAACACTGAATTTAATTTTTTTTTTTTTGAGACAAAGTCTCACTTTGTTGCCCTCTGTACAGTGCCATGGCATCATAGCTCATAGCAACCTCAAACCCTTGGGCTCAAGTGATCCTCTTGCCTGAGCCTCCCTCATAGCTGGGACTACAGGCACCTACCACAACAACCGGCTATTTATTGTTGTTGTTGTTGTTTGTTTGATTAGCAGTCTCCAGTCAGGTTCGAACCCATCACTCCTGGTGTATGTGGCCAGCATCCTAACCACTATACTACAGACGCCAGCCATGCATTTAATTTTTTAATAATATAAATAATGCTGTGGTGAAGAGCTTCAAGTGTAAAGCTTTTTCTCTCACAAGATACATCCCTAGAAGTGGAATTATCAGATAAGGCAAATCAAAAACGTTAAGACTCTAAAAGGTCTAACATTCATTATGTTACAATAACAACAAGATTAAGGCCTAGTATGGTGGCTCCGGCGCCTGTGGCTCAAATGGCTAAGGCTCCAGCCACATACACCTAAGGTGGTGGGTTCGAATCCAGCCTAGGTCCACCAAACAACAATGATGGCTGCAACCAAAAAAATAGCCGGGCATTGTGGCAGGTGCCTGTGGTCCCAACTGCTTGGGAGGCGGAGACAGGAGACTCACTTGAGCCCAGAAGTTGGAGGTTGCTGTGAGCTGTGATGCCACAGTACTCTACCCAAGGGGGATAGCTTGAGGCTCTGTCTCAGAAAAAAAAAAAAGGCCTAGTATGGTACTTCATGCCTATAATCCTAGCACTCTGGGAGGCTGAGGCAAGAAGATCACATAAGCTCAAAAGTTGGAGACCAGCCTGTGTAAGGGTAAACCCTATCTCTACTAAATATAGAAAAATGAGGGGTGCCCATAGCTCAGTGGTTAGGGTGCTGATCACATATTCTGGGGCTGGTAGTGGGTTCAAACTTGGCCCAGGCCTGCTAAATAAACAAACAAAAAATAGCCAAGTGTTGTAGCCAACACCTGTAGTCCTAGCTACTAGGGAGGCTGAGGCAAGAGAATCACTTAAGCCCAAGAGTTTGAGGTTGCTGTGAACTATAATGCCCTAGCACTCTATCTAGGGTGACAAGGTAAGACTGTCTCAACTGAAAACAAAAAATAAAAAATAAATAAACAAATAAAAAAGAAACATGAGCTTGGTGTTGTGGCAGGCACCAGAAGTCCCAGCTACTCAGGAGGCCAAGGTAGGAGGATCACTTGAACCCAGGAGTCTCAGGTTGCTGTGAGCTAGGATGACTCCAAGGCACAAGCCTTGAGCAATACAGTAAAACTCTTTCTTGAAAAACAACAACAAAAACAAAACAAAATTAGTAATACTCGAATGTCATCTTAACACTTTATCCTCACATGGTCAGAATACCCAAAGATCAACATGGAGAAATGTCTGTTATTAATTATATACTTGGATGTAGCCTAGAAACCACCACCTCTATGACCTAAAGGAGGTAGCTAAATGGAAAAGGAAGAAAAGGCAAGTAAAGAATGAATAGAAAATGCCTGAGACTCTTTCTTAAGCTAAGATAGCAGAATGGGATTGGTCTCCCTGTTCTCAGCAACCAATCAGCACTGGTAGCTTTTCAGAAAAGGAATCATGGGCGGTGCCTGTGGCTCAAGGAGTAGGGCACCAGCCCCATATACCAGAGGTGGTGGGTTCAAACCCAGCCCTAGCCAAAAACTACAAAAAAAAAAAAAGAAAGAAAGAAAAGAAAAGAAAAGGAATCAACAAGGTACAAAGGTAGATTTAGAAAATTTCAGCAGTTAATCAGTAACATACATTGTCATTTCAGCACAGAGAAGTTGAGAATGTTTATAAAGTTCAGGATTTTAAAAATGTGTTTACCCACCTGTAATCCTAGCACTCTGGGAGGCCCAGGTGAGTGGATTGCTTGAGCTCAGGAGTTCAAGGCAAGCCTGAGCAAGAGTGAGACCTCATCTCTAAAAAATAGCTGGGCGCTGTGGCGGGTGCCTGTAGTTCCAGCTATCGAGGAGGCTGAGGCAAGAGAATTGCTTTGAGCCCAAGAGTTTGAGGTTGCTGTGAGATATGATGCCATCGCACTCTATTGAGGGCAACAAAGTGAGACTCTGTCTCAAAAAAAAAAGAAAAAAGCATTTGCTTCCTATGTCAAGGAGAAGGCAGGTTTTTTGGTGACAAAAGCTACACAAAGAACCCAGAGAACCGGCTC
>NW_003852482.1:8278960-8279961 GCF_000181295.1 Otolemur garnettii
AAGAGAATTGCTTAAGCCCAAAAGTTGGAGGTTGCTGTGAGCTGTGATGCCACACCACTTACCAAGGGTGACATAATGTGACTCTGTCTCAAAAAAAAAGAAAAAGAAAAGAAAAAAGAAAGAAAGAAACTGAAATATGGCCAAGGTGGGAGGACCACTTGAGCTCAGAAGTCCTGCCTCAGAAAAAGCAAGACACCCCCCCACTCTACCAAAAATTGGAAATATTTGCCCAGCATGGTCACTTCCACCTGTTCTACTAAGAAAAAAATGTTACCAATAAACTATGATAAATCATCAATAATGAATACTTCCCAAATACAAAGGTATAAAAGTATGACAAAATATATATTTTAGAATTAATGAAACACATAATGAACTGTAGTTTATCATATATGATAAGAAGATATATGACCCGGCACACACCTGTAATCCCAGCACTCTGGGAGACTGAGGCAAAGGGATTGCTTAAGGTCAGGAGTTTGAAATCAGCCAGAGCAAGATTGAGATCCCATCTCTACTAAAAATAGGAAAAATTAGGCTCAATGCCTGTAGTTCAGTGCTTAGAGTACCAGCCACATATACCCAGGCTGGCAGATTAGAACCCAGCCCAGGCCTGCTAAACAAAGACAAGTGCAATAAAATAAAAAATAGCCAGGGGGCAGCGCCTGTGACTCAGTGAGTACAGAGCCAGCCCCATATACAGAGGGTGGTGGGTCCAAACCCAGCCCCTGTCCCGGCCAAACTGCAATGAAAAAATAGCCGGGTGCTGTGGCGGGTGCCTGTAGTCCCAACCACTGAGGAGACTGAGACAAGAGAATCACCTAAGCCTAAGAGCTGTAGGTTTCTGTGAGCTGTGACGCTACAGCACTCTACCGAGGGCAACAAAGTGAGACTGTCTCAAAAAAAAAAAAAAAAGCCAGGCATTGTGGCAGGCACCTGTAGTCCCAGCTACTTGAGAGTCTGAGACAAGAGAATCGCTTAAGCCCAAGAGTTTGAGGTTG
>NW_003852482.1:8280820-8291691 GCF_000181295.1 Otolemur garnettii
TTTTTTTTTTTTTTTTTTGGCTATTTTTTGGTTATGGTTATCATTGTGGTTTGGTGGGCCCCAGCTGGCTTAGAACTCGTCAGTTCCAGTGCATGTGGTTGGCACCCTTGTTGCTTGAGCTATAGGCACTGAGCCAAGGCTCAATTTCTGTCTGTCTCTTCTCATTACAATGTAGTGACCAATAAAGAAGAATCTGAGTTCACAAAGAGAATGTATTATGAGCCAGAGTTTGAACCCAGATCAGCACTGACTCTGGAGTTTAATCATCACATTACACTACCTCGGCTGGGTGTGGTAGCTCACACCTGTAATCCTAGCACTCTGGGAGGTTGAGCCAGGTAGATCACTTGAGCTCATGGGTTTGAGACCAGCCTGAGCAAAAAGTGAGACCCCGTCTCTACTAAAACTAGAAAAACTAATGCAGAAGGATTGCTTGAGCCAGAGGTGGAGGTTGCTGTGAGCTATGACACCACAGCACTCTACCCAGGGTGACAGCTTGAGACTCTGTCTCAAAAAAAAAAAAAAATTACACTACCTTAAGTTGCACACAGGAATTCATCCTGCAAGTAAGGAAAGCTGTCCACCAAGGTAAAGCTTTCTGTTCTGCAATGGCAGACCATTAACACAATGGCTGGCACAGAGGAGGAGCTCAAAAAATACATGCTGAATGAACAAATATCAAAGGAGTGCCTTTTATTTATTGTTTTTTGAGACAGTCTCACTTTGTCGCCATCAGTAGAGTGCCATGGCATTACAGCTCACAGCAACCTCAGACTCCTGGGCTTAAGCGATTCTCTTGCCTCAGCCTCCCGAGTAGCTGGGACTGCAAACACCCACCACAATACCCGGTTATTTTTTAGAGACGGAGTATTGCTCTTGCTTAGGCTGGTCTTGAACCCAGGAGCTCAGATAATCCACCCACCTCAGCCTCCTAAATGCTGGGATTACAGGTGTGAGCCACTGCACCCAGCTTAGAATGAGTGCCTTTTATTTTATTTTTTGGCCAGGGCTGGATTTGAACCTACCACCTCTGGCATATGGGACTGGCACCCTACCCTTTTGAGCCACAGGCGCCACCCCAGAATGAGTGCCTTTTAGACCTACAATCTAATTGGAACAGAAAATTCAGAAAAAACCGGGGGAGGTGGCTCAGGCCTATCATCCCAGCACACTCTGGGAGGCCGGGGTGGGTGGATTATCTGAGCCAGGTCTGAGACCAGCCTGAGCCAGAGGGAGACATCATCTCTAAAAATAGCTAGGTGGGCGCCTGTACTTCCAGATACTTGGGAGGCTGAGGCAAGAGAATCGTTTCATCACTTTATAACAAAGATATTTACACCAGAATGTTTACTGCAGCCAAATTCATAACTGCTAAGTCATGGAAGAAGCCTAAATGCTCACTGACCCACAAATGGATTAATAATTGTGGTATATGTACACTGTGGAATATAATGCAGCCTTAAAAAAAGATGGAGACTTTACCTCTTTTATGTTTACATAGATGGAGTTAAAACATATTCTTCTTAGCAAAGTATCTCAAGAATGGAAGAAAAAGTATCCAATGTACTCAGCTCTACTATGAAACCAATATATAAGCACCCACACTTCCATATGAAAGCTATAACCCAACTACAGCCCAACCTGAAAGAAAAAGAGGAGGGTGAGAGGAGGGCAGGAGGGAGGATGAGAGGAGAGAGGGTAATGGCTTCGACCACACCTATAGTGCATTTCACAAGGGTACAAGTCAAATCTACTAAGTGTAGAATATCAACATCTTAACACAATAATTAAAGTGCTGGGTGGCACTTGTGGCTCAAAAGGGTAGAGTGCTGGCCCCATATGCTAGAGGTGGTGGGTTCAAACCCAGCCCCAGCCAAAGAGTAAAGAAAGTGCAGTGAAGGCTATGTTAACCAGTTTGATGTATTTCAAATTATATATAAGGCTCAAATTGTATATAAAACCAGCATACTGTACCCCATAAATACATTGATGTACACAGCTATGATTTAATCAAAAAAAAAAAAAAAAAAAAAGAGCAGTGCCTGTGGCTCAGTGGGCAGGGCGACAGCCCCATATACCAAGGGTAGCAGGCTCAAACCTGGCCCCTGCCAAACTGCAATAAAAAAATAGCCGGGGCTCAGCACCTGTGGCTCAAGGCGCTAGCCACATACACCTAAGGTGGTGGGTTCGAATCCAGCCCAGGCCCGCCAAACAACAATGATGGCTGCAACAACAAAAAAAATATATAGCCAGGCGTTGTGGCGGGCACCTGTGGTCCCAGCTACCTGGGAGGCTGAGGCAGGAGACTCGCTTGAGCCCAAGAGTTGGAGGTTGCTGTGAGCTGTGATGCCATATCACTCTACCCAGGGTGACAGCTTGAGGCTCTGTCTAAAGAAAAAAAAAAATAGCCAGGCGTTGTGGCAGGTGCCTGTCGTCCCAGCTACTCAGGAGGCTGAGGCAAGGGAATCACCAAAGCCCGGGAGTTGGAGTTTGCTGTGAGCTGTGTGACACCATGGCACTCTACTGTGGGCGATAAAGTGAAACTCTGTCTCTACAAAAAAAAAAAAAGAGAGAGAGAATTGCTTGAGTCCAAGAGTTTGAGGTTGTTGGTGAGCTATGACGCCACAGCACTCAGCGACAAAATGAAACTGTCTCAAAAAAAAAAAAAGAAAAGAAAAGAAAAGAAAGTTCAGAAAAAACAAGTAATATATACAGCAGTGTGAAGAGAAGGAAGAATAAAAGGAAATCTTTGTAAAAAATGTGTTACTGGGCTCGGAGCCTGTGGCTCAAGTGGCTAAGGTGTCAGCCACATACACCTAAGGTGGCAAGTTCGAATCCAGCCCGTGCCCGCCAAACAACGACAGCTGCAACCAAAAAATAGCCGGGCACTGTGGCGGGTGCCTGTGGTCCCAGCTACCTGGGAGGCTAAGGGAAGAGACTCGCTTTGGCCCAGAAGTTGGAGGTTGCTTGTGAGCTGTGATGCCATGGCACTCTACCCAGGGGGGCAGTTTGAGGCTCTGTCTCAAAAAAAATGTGTCACTGGATCCTCAATTACTACACATTTACTGGTCTAGAAATGAGCATACAAATAAATCTAAGATCTTCACGATGCTCATAAGCCTAGTGTCAGGACTGACAAAGGACGTTAAAGACACAATTGGCAAGGCTCGGCGCCCGTAGCACAGTGGTTATGGCACCAGTCACATACACCGAGGCTGGTGGGTTGAACCCAGCCTGGGCCAGCTAAAACAACAATGACAACTGCAACAAAAAATAGCCAGGTGTTGTGGCAGGCTCCTGTATAGTCCCAGCTACTTGGGAGGCAAGGCAAGAGAATTGCTTAAGCCCAAGAGTTAGAGGTTTCTGTGAGCTGTGATGCCACAGTGCTTTACGGAGAGCAACACAATGAGACTATGTCTCAAAACAAAACAAAAAAAAGAAAAGAAAGACACAATTGGCAAACAGAAAGTACTAAAAAAAAGGCCCAGTGCAGGGACTCACATCTATAATCCTAGTACTCGGAGAGGCCAAAATGGGTGGATTGCCTGAACTTCGGAGTCTGAGACCAGCCTGAGCAAGAGAACCATTTCTACTAAAAATAGAAAAAACTAGCCAGGCTTTGTGGCAGGAGCCTGTAGTCCTAGATACTTGGGAGGCTGAGGCAAGAGAATCACTTGATCCCAAGAGTTTGAGTTGCTGTGAGCCACGATGTTGCCATAGCATTCTACCCAGGGTGACAGAGTCTTAATCAATCAATCAATCAAGGAATCCTCAAACCTAGGAGAGTTGGAGGTTGCTGTGAGCTATGATACCATGCGCTCTACCCAGAGTGACAGTGAGTCTGTCTCAAAAAAGGAAAGAAAGAGAAAATGAACTAAAGGACAAGATTCTAACAATTAGAGACTACAAAAGAACATAAACCTATAGAACAGAGAGAGATCACTGAGAACTATCCAGTGACAGAGGAAAACTGTAACCTGAAAATTTGAGCAGGTGATTCTCAAAAAATACACCAGTATGACTGGAACGACAATTTGTCCAATCTATGTTACAGGGTGGCACCTGTGGCTCAGTGAGTAGGGCACAGGCCCCATATACCAAGGTTGGCAGGTTCAAATGTGAACTCAGCCAAACTCCAACAACAATAACAACAACAACAACAACAAATAGCCGGGCATTGTGGCAGACACCTGTAGTCCCAGCTACTAGGGAGGCTAAGCCAAGAGAATCGCCTAAGCTCAAGAGCTGGAGGTTGCTGTGAGCTGTGATGCTACAGCACTCTACTGAGGGCAAGAAAGTGAGACTCTGTCTCTAAAAAAATATAAAATAAATAAAAATAAAAATAAAGCCTCAGGAAAATCGTTTCTATATATATTTTCAAGAAACTAAATATGTGCTACAATTCTCTCATTTGCACAATTAACAAAGAAATTTGAGTTTAAGTATTTGAAAACTAAGAAATATAAATTAAATAACTTGCCTCAAAGGTAATGCTTTAACTTCCAGTCTAACATTCCAGAAGACAACATGGAACTCCATTTCAAAAAGAGCTGTAGTTAACTGACACTGGAAATTATCTTCCTCAGAGAGATTCATCTGATTGGAAACCTTTGGCTGAAAGCTACTGGAAGCTTATTAATAGTCATTTCTACAATTAAGTCCTGATACATGGTTTAGCAAAGTGGCTCACCTCTTTCATCCCAGCACTTTGGCAGTCCCAGATGGAGGGATTACTTGAGGCCAGGAGTTCAAGACCAGCCTGGGCAAAACAGCAAGACCCAGGCATGGTGGTGTGCAACTGTAGCCCTAGCTACACCTAGCCCTTTCACTCTGGAAGCTCAGGTGAAAGGATTGCTTGAACCAAGCATAAACCAAGCATTCAAGACCGCAGTGAGCTATGATCACATCATTGCCGTCCAACCTGGGCTACAGAGGGAGACTTCATCAGAAAGAAAGGAATAAAAAAAGAAAAAAGAGAGAGAGAAGAGAGGTAGCTGAGACACAGCCAAGCTACTCTAATGAGTAGTTCTGAAAAAACTGTTATACTCCACATAGAGATAATAAACAAAAGCAGCCATTACCCATGGATGCTCTGAATCCACAAATGAGGTATACCTCTCTTGTGTAAATTGAGATTTAAGCTTAGCAGCAAAAGCTTTCAAACTACAGAACTATTTTTTTAGCATACCTATACCATACAGCTACAAACACATTAACTGAAAAACAAAAAAGAAACCTACCCCAGGCTCCGCTCCTGTAGCTCAAGCGGCTAAGGCGCCAGCCACATATACCAGAGCTGGCGGGTCCAAATCAGCCCAGGCCTGCCAAAACAATAACAACTATAACCAAAAAATAGCCGTGCGTTGTGGTGGGCACCTATAGTCCCAGCTACTTGGGAGGCTGAGGCAAGAGAATCGCTTAAGCCCAGGAGTTGGAGGTTGCTGTGAGCTGTGATGCCACCATACTCTACCCAGGCGACAGCTTGAGGCTCTGTCTCAAAAAAAAAGATATCTACCCCAAACACCAATATTCAAACTTTCTGCCAAACCCTGAGTGATCATCCCAAAACTGAATGATTTGAGAATAAATATCCCATTTTTGACTAGTGTGAACTCATACATACTAACTAACATCAGAATGAACTTCCTAAGAGAAGACACACTTCACAACAATCCCTGTGAAAAGGATTCTCATTTGAAGAAACAAGAGGCTCAAAATGATAAGGCAACCTGGAATCAGCAGGCACCAGGAATAGAATTTACATTGTCTCTTATTCCAGAGCTCTAAGCATTTCAAACAGAAGGCTGCTGCTCAATATAATCCCAACCACTATGGAACATGTCTTCCAGCAATATAACACACCTCACTCTCCCAACACAGACCATGAGCAACCTCCAACCATAGTGCCTTGGAATCCTAATGCCAGTGAAATTCCATCTTCAGGGACGAGTCTGGTAGGTTCTCCAGCATGATCAAAACATGATAACCAACCAACGCATTCCTTCCCTTGCTCTCTTTTCATTAAAGAATAGACTCTCTATCCGCAGGAACTAAACTTACCTAAGCTCCAAAATTGCTATAAAACAGCCCTAATAAAATGAAGGCACAGTAATGACGACTCTGCCAGAAGTAAGGACCAGCAAGAAATGGCAGGAGTGGAAAAAGCAAACTGATCCTCACCAAGTTCAAACCTTGTCCAGTGGACATTCCAAAGAAGGCTCACTTCTAGCTGAGAGGATGATGGACAATACATATAATAAATGTTTACCGAGAACCGATCATATGCTTTTCTGGATGTCGGGAATACAGCGCGAACAACGTACAAAGAAAGTGGGAGAAACACTGTCGGTACAAGAAACAAGTGACACGGATGTTTAACTGTAGGAGGGAGGGCGGTGGCAAGGATGAAGAGCTACTTGCAGTGTGGAAGATGTAGGTGTCGCCCAGACTTCGGTTCGAATCCTCACTGTATTACTTGCCTAGCTCTGAGTTGGACTGAGTCATCTGTAAACTACAAAGCACCTCACCGAGTTGTAAGAATACAAGGCGAAAATGCACAGGAAGCGCTTCGCTGGGGTCTGGCGCTGGTAAGTGCTCCGTAAGTAAAAACTGTACCTTTCATTTTTAACAGTTCATCTTCTTGCCCCTAAACCCTAGAATCTCTGAGGATTTGCGCAAATCGCTGACGCATTCGATGCATTAAAAAAAAAAAAAAAAAGAACCGAGGCGCGGAGAAGGAGGGCAGAAACTGCAAGGTGGCTCGGCGCGATACGAAACAGTTCCTAACCGGAGCAAATGGGGATGACTAGGAACGCGGGCGAAGAGCACCCCAACCTGCACCGGGACGCAGGAGAGGGGTCTCCCGGAGATCGCGAAGCGCCGCGTCGCGTCTCGAGGGCGCGTCACGGCCGGACGAGGAAGAGCGGATGGGGGGCCAACGAGGAAGGGAAAAGGGATTTGGGTAAGGAGACTGGAGGCCCAGAGCGGAGGGAAGGGGTGAGCAGCCGGCCCCTCCAGGAGAAATCTCTTCAGATCCCCGCGCGCGAGGACCGTTTGGACGTAACCGCCTCCCGTCTCAGCACCCGTCCACCCAGCCGAGGTTCGCCCAGCCACCGCCACCATTTCTCGCTTCCAACACCCACCCTGCTTCCGCTCAGTTTCAACCCGCGCCTCCCAGCCACCAGGTCCATTCGGCCCAACCTCACCTCACACACGGCCCGCCGGCGGCCGCCGCCATCTTCGCGCGCGCGCTCCAGCCCCGCCCCCAGACGCCGTGTCCACGTGACGGCTCCTCTCCGTACCGGGTGGGGCGGGGCCTTTCGGTCACGTGACGGTGGCCCGGGGCGGTGTCAAGATGGCGGTGCCGGAGGAGGTGAGGACTTGGCGGCGGCGGGGGTGGCTGAGACTGTGAGGACAGCGGCGAGTGGCGACGTCTATGCCCTAGGTTGGAGGCTGTGGAGGGTAGCCGGGCGCCTTCTCCCTGGCCAGAGAGTGACCTGCAGTGGAGCTCAGTTCTTGCAACTGAAGAACGGAGGGAGAAGGTTGCTGACTGGGTGAACGTGCCGCCCTCAGCTTGGCGGTACTGAGGGGCCCAAAGTCCAAGGCCTCCCTAGTCACCCCAGCTTGGAGCCCCAAGTTTAGAGACATGACTCGAGAATGCCCACCCCCAGCTCCCACCCCGACCGCGACTCCGTTGAGTGGGTCGGTGCTGGCGGAGGCGGCAGTGGTGTTTGCAATGGTGCTGAGCATCCACGCAGCTGTGTGGGACCGATACTCGTGGTGTGCCGTGGCCCTCGCGGTACAGGCCTTCTATGTCCAATACAAGTGGGACCGGCTGCTACAGCAGGGAAGCGCCGTCTTCCAGTTCAGAATGTCCGCAAATAGTGGTCTACTGCCCGCCTCCATGGTCATGCCTCTGCTTGGACTAGTTATGAAGGAGCGCTGCCAAGCTGCAGGAAATCAGTTCTTCGAGCGTTTTGGCATTGTGGTGGCAGCCACTGGGATGGCAGTGGCCCTCTTTTCATCAGTTTTGGCGCTGGGCATAACTCGTCCTGTGCCAACTAACACTTGTGTTATCTCGGGTTTGGCCGGAGGTGTTATCATTTATATCATGAAACACTCCTTGAGTGTGGGTGAAGTGATTGAGGTCCTAGAAGTCCTGCTAATCTTTGTTTATCTCAACATGATCCTGTTGTACCTGCTGCCTCGCTGCTTCACCCCTGGAGAGGCGCTGCTAGTATTGGGTGGCATTAGTTTTGTCCTCAACCAGCTCATTAAGCGCTCTCTGACAGTGGTGGAAAGCCAGGGAGACCCAGTGGATTTCTTCCTGCTGGTGGTGGTGGTAGGGATGGTGCTTATGGGCGTCTTCTTCAGCACTCTCTTTGTCTTCATGGACTCAGGGACCTGGGCCTCCTCCATCTTCTTCCACCTCATGACCTGTGTGCTGGGCCTTGGTGTGGTCTTACCCTGGCTGCACCGGCTCATCCGCAGGAACCCCCTGCTTTGGCTTCTACAGTTCCTCTTCCAGACAGACACTCGCATCTACCTCCTAGCCTATTGGTCTCTACTGGCCACCTTGGCCTGCCTGGTGGTGCTCTACCAGAATGCCAAGCGGTCATCTGAGTCCAAGAAACACCAGGCCCCCACCATAGCCCGAAAGTATTTCCACTTCATTGTTGTAGCCACCTACATCCCAGGTATCATCTTTGACCGGCCACTGCTGTATGTGGCTGCCACTGTATGTCTAGCAGTCTTCATCTTCCTGGAGTATGTGCGCTACTTCCGCATCAAGCCTCTGGGTCACACTCTGAGGAACCTCCTGTCCCTCTTCCTGGATGAACGAGACAGCGGACCACTCATTCTGACACACATCTACCTGCTCCTGGGCATGTCTCTTCCTGTTTGGCTGGTCCCTAGACCCTGCACACAGAAGGGTAGCTTCGGGGGAGCCAGGGCCCTAGTCCCCTATGCCGGTGTCCTGGCTGTAGGTGTGGGTGATACTGTGGCCTCCATCTTTGGCAGCACCATGGGGGAGATTCGCTGGCCTGGAACCAAAAAGACTTTTGAGGGGACTATGACTTCTATATTTGCACAGATCATTTCTGTAGCTTTAATCCTAATCTTTGACAGTGGAGTAGACCTAAACTACAGTTACACTTGGATTTTGGGGTCCATCAGCACTGTGTCCCTCCTAGAAGCATATACTACACAGATAGACAATCTCCTTTTGCCTCTCTACCTCCTGATATTGCTGATGGCTTAGGTGTTGAACAGCAGCAGTGATAGAGGGCATGGGACCTGGGACATGGGGAGAATGAATGGTCTTCACAGCAGCCAGTGACCTTGGCGTGAAGAACCAAGAGGTGAAAAACAGATTTGATTTTTTCAGTTGATTCAGATTTAAAATAAAAAAGCAAAGCTCTTCTGGTTCTAGTTTTGTTGATATTTAAAAAGAAAAAAAGGCTTAAAATATAGTACACCTCAGGAGGCGCCTGTGGTTCAGTGGGTAGGGCACCGGCCCCATATACCAAGGGTGGCAGGTTCGAACCTGGCCCCCCGCCAAATTGCAACAAAAAGCCAGGCGTTGGTGGCAGGCGCCTGTAGCCCCAGCTCAGGAGGCTGAGGCAAGAGAATCGCCTAAGCCCGGGAGTTGGGGGTTGCTGTGAGCTGTGTGACGCCATAGCACTGTACTAAGGGCGATAAAGTGAGACTCTGTCTCTACCAAAATTTTATATATATATATGTGTGTGTGTGTGTATATATATATATTACCCCTCAATTTAAGTTTGCTGTAGACCCCTCTCTCTCACTTGCAGTCTCAGAGGGGGCCACAGTGGACACTAAAGTCAGTAAAGCATAATAGTTAATGATTTAGTTTCTGGTATCAAACTAATTTAGTCAGAATCCTTGGCTACATGACTTAACTGTGTGGCCTCAGGTGAGTCACTTGAACAATGTGAGCCTCACGTTTTCTGTCTGCAAGGTAGAAATAATGACACCCTGTACTTCATGGGATATTGTGAGAGTTCAGTGGGGTGAGGTGTGTGAGGTCCAACCTAGAGCTGGCCCAGGATGAGCAGTCAGTAAGGGAGAGTGTCACTGTTAACCCAAGACCTGTCCTCATCTTAGCAAAAACCCAAACGAACCAAGGGGTTTTTTTGGAGTTTTTGGCTGGGGCTGGGTTTGAACCTACCACCTCCGGTATATGGGGCTGGCACCCTACTCCTTGAGCCACAGGCACTGCCCAAACCAAGGGGTTTTATGGGTTATACTTGGAACCAGAGGGACCTTTGTTCTTCTGGCTTTACCTGGAGGCAGAGAACCCAAGAGGGAAAGAGTGGTGCGTGTGGTTTCTCTCACTTGAGCCAGGAAGAGCTAAAGGGAGAGATGGGGTCAGCTTTTTACATGCATGGAAGGAGTGGGGAAGAGGATCAGATAGATACTGAGCTGACATCCTGTTTCATCCAACCCCATCCCTGCCTCTGCTGCCTAACTGAGTAGTGCTGGTGGAGAAGGGTGGACTAAATAGCACTGGGTCCTTCTCAAAGGGTCCCCTTGACCCTTTCATATTCTAGTCCTATCTAAGCTGGTGTTTGTTGTGGTAGCAGAGTTTAGGAAAGACCCACAGGGGTTTGAGGGAGTTTCCTGAGAGTTCAGAATGGCTCTACTTAGGGGCCCATGCTTCATCTTACTCTTGGGGAGGATAGGCTCTAGGTCAGCCTGCTTCACCACATCCCACATTCCCCGAGGCTAGCACAGAGCCTGGCACAGAGCAGAGAGGTGAGAACTTTTTTTTTCTTTTTTTGAGACAGAGCTTCAAGCTGTCCCCCTGGGTAGAGTGCTATGGCCTCACAGCAACCTCCAACTCCTGG
>NW_003852482.1:8291796-8300500 GCF_000181295.1 Otolemur garnettii
GGCAGGCCCGGGTTGGATTCAAACCTGCCACCTTAGGTGTATGTGGCTGGCACCTTAGCCACTTGAGCCACAGGCGCCGAGCCAAGAACTTTTTATTGAGACAGGGTCTTGCTCTGTCTCCTAGGCTACAGTGCAGCCTCAAACTTTCCTAGGCTCAAGTGTTCCTTCAGCTTCAGTCTCCCAAGTAGCTGGGATTACAGGCATGTATCACCACACCCAGCTAACCTTCCTATTTTTTATAGAGACAGGGTCTTGACCTTGCTCAGGCTGATCTCAAACTCCTGGCCTCAAGCACTCCTGCTAC
Organism: Otolemur garnettii; assembly: GCF_000181295.1. Lineage (NCBI taxonomy): Eukaryota > Metazoa > Chordata > Mammalia > Primates > Galagidae > Otolemur > Otolemur garnettii. Next base: position 8,292,101 of record NW_003852482.1, read on the forward strand.
CTTGACCTCTCAAAGTGCTAGGATCATGGCTGGCGCCTGTGGCTCAGTGACTAAAGTGCCAGCCCCATATACCAAGAGTGATGGGTTCGAACCCAGCCCCAGCCAACTGCAACCAAAACAAAAAGCCGAGCATTGTGGCAGGCGCCTGTAGTCCCAGCTGCTCGGGAGGCTGAGGCAAGAGAATCGCCTAAGCCCAAGAGCTGGAGGTTGCTGTGAGCTGTGATGCCATAGTACTCTACCGAGGGCGACAAAAACTCTTGTCTCTACAAAAAAAAAGTGCTAGGATCACATTTACTGTGCCCTGCCAGAGGTGAGAAATTTGTCCTACTGAGGCAGAAGCAAGAGCAGAGCTGTAGGGAGCTGGAACCATTGCCAAGTCCTTTCCCTCAGAGAAGAGTATTGAGACATTCTTTGGAGCTCAACAGAAACCTTTCCCCTCTGTTACAGTCCACTGTACTGCTTGCCAAAGGAAGTGGCATAATGTTGGTGAAGAAACACCGCATTATACCCCCTGACTCCATAGGTGGCCTTGGGAAAGGGGTCAATCCTCTAGGCCTTGGATTGTCCATGGATGTAATTGGGGGATGGGCTTGGCACCTGTAGTTCAGTGGTTACAGCGCCAGCCTCATACACCAAGGGTGGTGGGTTCAAACCTGGCCTGGGCCAGCTAAACAACCGCAACAAAAAAATAGTTGGGCACTGTTGCAGGTGCCTGTAGTCCCAGCTATTAGGGAGGCTGAGGCAAGAGAATCGCTTAAGCCCTAGAGTTTGAGGTTGCTGTGAGCTGTGGTGCCACAGCGCTCTACTGAGGGCTACAGCTTGAGACTCTGTTTCAAAAAAAAGCGGGCGGCACAAGGAGTAGGGCGCCAGCCCAGTATACCACAATGCGGGTTCAACCTCGGCCCCAGGCAAAAAAAAAGAAAAAAAAAGTGGGATGGACTAAATCAGGGTCACAAACTCAAAACAGCTGCCAAGACCAGGCAGGTATCACAATGAATGAGGACAGGGCACTAGATGGCCTCTTAAGGAAGCAACTCCAACCAGTAGCTACCATGCTAGAATGTAGGGCTAGGGTTGTCGGTTGGGCACTTGTACAAGGAAGCTTAGAAACCTGGATTGCTATGGGAAATCTCCCAAATTTAAAAATTTTTTTCTGGCCAGGCATGTGGCCTGTAATCTTAGCACTTTGGGAGACAAAGGCAGGAGGATCACTTGAGCACAGGCGTTTGAGACCAGCCTAAGCAAGAGTGAGACCCCATTCCTACAAAAAATAAGAAAAATTAGTGAGGCATGATGGCTTATACCTACAGTCACAGCTACTCTGGAGGCTGAGGCAGACGATCTCTTGAACCGAGGAGTTTGAGGCTACAGTGAACTCTAGCCTGGGCAAAAGAGGGAGACCTTGTCTGTACAATTTTTTTTTAATTTTTTTTTTTTTTTTAGAGACAGAGTCTCACTTTATCGCCCTTGGTAGTGTGCCATGGCATCACAGCTCACAACAACCTTCAGCTCTTGGACTTAGCTGATTCTCTTGCCTTAGCCTCCCGAGTAGCTGGGACTACAGGCATCTGCCATAACTCACAGCTATATTTTTGTTGCAGTTTGGCCGGAGCTGGGTTTGAACCCACCACCCTCTGTATATGGGACCAGCACCCTACTCACTGAGCCACAGGCACTGCCCTTTAATGTTTTTGTTGTTGTTTTTTGAGACAAAGTCTTACTTTGTCGCCCTCAGTAGAGTGCTGTAGCGTCACAGGTCACAGCAACCTCCAACTCTTGGGCTTAAATGATTCTCTTGCCTCAGCCTCCCAAGTAGCTGGGACTACAGGTGCCTGCTACAACACCCGGCTATTTTTTGGTTGCAGTTGTCACTGTTTAGCAGGCCCAGGCCCAGATTCGAACCCCCCAGCTCAAGTGTACGTGGCTGGCACCCTAGCTGCTGAGCTACAGGTGCCAAGCCTTTTTTAATGTTTTTTCTTAGGTGCGAGGCCCTAGACAAAGCATATCTGCAGTTTTGATCAGCTAGTGGACTCCAGTTTACAGCCTCTGGGGCAGACCCCAGCTGAACAGTATTGGATTTGATAGTTGTTCCAGGAAGTCTGGGTGCCTGCCAAGCATGCTCAAGGGGCCCCTTTATTGTACAGACAGGGAAACTAGCCCCAAGAGAGGAGAGGGCTGGCCTGAGACCAGGGCCAGAACCTGAGACTATGTATTCTCATTCTTTTTTTTTCCCCCTACTTGGTTGCTCTGGGTAGAGAGGGTCATGATATCCTAGCTCACAGAACTTCAAACTCTTGGGTTTGGCAATTCTCTTACTTCAGCCTCCTGAGTAGCTGGGACTATAAGCATATGCCACAACATTCAGCTAGTTTTTCTATTTTTACTAGAGACGGGCTGGTCTTGAACTGAGCTCAAGCAACCCACCCACCTCAGTCTCCCAGAGTGCTGCATTCTCATTCTTAGCCCAGGGCTTCTTTCCCCTTGACAAGCAGAGGGCACTGGGCAGTGTAGTGGTCAAGAGCAGGGCTCTGGATCATGCTCACTCCACTGGGCCATGGAGTGGCTGTGTGGCTGGGGCAGGTTCTTTCCCCCTTCTTTGGCTGTAAATGTGGATGGTAAGAGCACCCTCCACCATGTGTGAGGATTCAGGGAGATAAGGCATGCACACCTCTCAGCACAGAGGGACCCCAGTGAGTTCCCACTAACATTTTTAGAATCCTATAAACCACACCAGGCAGGGCTGAGGTGCCTGGGATGATCTTCAGCACAACCCTCTGGAGAACAAGGCTGCTTGGGAAAGAAGGCTCGATCCAGAAGCTGTGTTCAGGAGTCATTTTTATTCAGTATCTTACACCATAACAACCAGAGTTCAATCGGAGAGGAAACAGGAGAAAGAAGAGACCAGAGCACTTTCATGTGTGAAATCTCCTCAAGGAGGAGATTGTGTTGGGGCAATGGGGAGACAGAGAGACAAAATTTGGGAAACATTCAACCTAGCCCAGGCTGCTGCCCCGTCACTTCTGTCTCTTGCCTGCTGTCCACAGGGCTGATATAATTTCCCTATTGTAGCCTGGGGGCCAAGCAAGGTGCTGGTGTTCATAGCTGAAGCCTCACTTGAGAGCAGATAGGGCCAGAGCCCTATGTGAGAGGCTTTTAGGTGTACAGCGGGGGGAAGGGCAGCTCAGCTGTTGGCTGGAGCCTGCACAGGACAGAGGAGATGACCTTGAGATGCCAGATCACTGCTCCTAAGCTCTAGGGCCTAAATCTTCAGGGGACCATTTGGGGCACACACCTCCACCTGCCACCTACCAGTTCTCTGGGCTCCATACAGTTCCAGCAGCATCCATGAGGTGGAACGTATACACATGGCGCGACCAGGCAGAGAGGTTCTGCTCGCTCTTGTGTACCACTTCTCCATGGATTAAGACCATGGCCCCTGGCCAGGAGACAAGCATATCAGGACACCAGCCCCACATTTCCCTTTCCCAGGGCAGGAAGGGACATGGGTAGTCCTAACCCAAGTCGTTCATGGCTTCCCTCCATTCCCATTCCCTTCCCTTCCCAGGAAGCTCAGGTGTATGCAGCCTGCTTCAGGGCCAGAGGTCGTGCTGCTGAGATGTGTGTTCCCTTTAAGTTCCCTCTGCTATGGTCATGGTAAGCCTTAGGAAGGGCCTCCAGTACTCTGGGACCATGCCAGTGACACTGAGTCAGACCTCAGCTTTCCCTTTTTCATGAGGAAGAGGGGGGACTCATGGCCAACATTTGCTGAGCCCTTGTGATGCACCATGTGGGTTCTATGTAAACATATTATATATATCATCTCACTGATTTCTACACTTTACAGCTGAGGATACTGACACTCAGCTAGTCAGCTATTTACCAAAGAAGCAGCCTGTACATAGCAGGGTATGGGTACCAACCCAATCAGGGTGAATGTGCTGGTAACCACATTCCTTCCTGACCTCCTAGTGCCCATCCAGCCATGCTTTCTCTTTTTGTGACTTCACCACCCTCAGATGACCCTGAGAGAGCCAGCTGGACATTGGATGGTGGAGCAAGTACAGACCCATGGGCACAGATAGCCCCCTGCCTCCCTACCCTCTGCATCTTGCCCACCTCTCCGGACAGGCGTGGCCACAAAGAGGCTGTTGTCCCGTTCAGGCTCAGACCCGAGGAAGCTGGTACCAGGCGCTGAGCCAGCAGGGGCCCAGACCATCCTTCTGGACACACCACCTGCAGGCCAACGTGGAGCTTTATGCCCTTTTCTCCAGGTCCCTTGGACCCTGGAGGGCAGGAGGAAGGGGGAGTTTGGGTGGGCAGGGAGAGACAGGGGTCCTCACTGGTGTGGGAGCCAGGGATGAACCAGAGACAGCCATTCTCCAGCGTGGCGTCCTCCAGCGCAAACCATATGCCCAGCACCCGGCCCAGTGGCTCCGTGTACAGGAAGGTAGTGTCCTGGTGAGGGGAAACTGTGGCAGGCCCGCCTGGGGGTGAGGATCTGCTCCCTTTACCTGGTGCCACCTCACCTGGGCCTTTCCCACTCCTCAGTCCTCAGTCCTCTCCAAGCCCTCCAGAACCAGCCTTCCCATGAGCAGTTACAGTCTCACCACATCCTGGCCCAGGAACTCTAGGCAAGAGGTTTCGCTCCTCAAAGCTTCAGTTTCCTGACCCATAAAGTGGCCACAGCAATAACTTAGCTCATGGGTTGCCAAAGTGATGTATGAAAAGTACTTAGTATGGGGCCCAACACTGTAATTGCTGTTGAGAAGTAGCTGCTCCTCTTCATCATTCCAGCCACGTAACTAAAGCCATTGTTTTGGTTGGGTTTTTTTTTGGGGGGGGGGTGCTTTGGTTTGGTTTTGAGACAGGATTTCACTCTGTCGCTCAGGCTGCAGTGTAGTGACATCGTCATAACTCACTACTGCCGCCAACACTGCTGTTGAGCTCAAGCCATCCTCTGGCCTCAGCCTCTGAGCAGCTGGGACTACAAATGTAAGCCACCACACCTGGCTAATTTATTTGTAGAGACAGTGTCTCCACATGTTACCGAGGCTTGTTTCAAACTCCTGGCCTCAAGTAGTCCTCCTGCCTTGGCCTCCCAAAGTGCTGGGATTACAGGTATAAGCCAACACACCAGGCCAGGTCACTGTTCTTAACCAGGACAAGCAGTCTCCAGCCACCAACCAGATGGTTCTCCCAGTGAGTAAGACTGGGAAATTGGGTAGTTGTTCCAGAAAGTCTGGGTGCCTGCCAGGCACTGATGTCCCACATGTCCCATCCATGCCCTCTGCTGGGCCCCACAGCTGGCTCTGAGCTCACCTTCGCCGCCAATGTGAGGTTGCTGCAAGAAAGAAGAGGAGGAGCCTGGTGAGGATGGGAGAGTGGGGAGGAGCCGGGCTCGCTGTGGGTGTCCCAGGATGCTGCTTCCCTGGTTATAGATATTTACCCCCCAGGATTCTATGTCAACACCAGCTACCAAGCACCTACTGTGTGCCAGGCCCAGGAGGGAAGCAAGCATAAAGATCACCCTGCCCAACATGGAGCCCCAGTCTGTGTGGGAGATAGCACACACATGCCCAAGATCGCAAGGCAGAACAGAGTGTGGGCTAGACAAGAAGGCTGGGACATAGGCCAGTGATAGAGCTATTCAGCCCCAGAGTGGGAGATGAGTTTCTCTTTTCTCAGGGGCTCTGGAGCCTTCTTGGAGGAGGTGGCACTGAGCTGGGCCTTGATAGCTGGAAGCAGAGCATTTCAATAGCCAAAGAAGGGAGGTGGGAGTCCCAGAGGTCCTCTTCCCTCTTACCACCAATTTTAACTAAGTGCCAATTAAGTGTTAGATGCTTTAGCCCAGTGGTTCTCAACATGTGGGTCAAGACCCCTTTGGGGGTCAAATGACCCTTTCACAGGGGTTGCCTAAGACCAGTTCATAATAGTACCAAATTACACTTCAGCTAGAGGGGCCAGTGTTCTCCCACGAACATAATAATTCCAACAGCAGTTTGTAAGGAAGGGCTTGGAGTGAGCAGTCTGCCCATTTTACAGACAGTCAACTGAGGCCTGGGGGAGACAAGGAGCTCACCTTAAAGATGTACATGCTCTGTACCACCACGGGCATCTGGAGGCCCAGACTTCTGGCCAAGGCCTGGAGGAGGACAGAGATGATGCTGCCAGCCTGCTCCCACACACATCTGGCCCACTGTCCTGCCCTCAGCTCCGCCTCAGCTCACCTGTACTTTGGGGGAGTGTGTGACACTCCTGAAGACAGGGTCATGAGCGTGCAGCGCTGCAGGACAGAGGCAAGCTGATGGCCAGTCACAGGCCCCATGTGTCCCTCCCACACCTAGCTCTTGGCACCCAGACTCAGGCCTCACTTTGACATTCTCACTTATTTTGTATGCACTGAACTTAATGCTATTTATTACCAAGTAGTGGGCCCCACAGATACCTTCGCCCCACCCCAGTTCCCATGCCACCCATGACCTTATTCTTGACCTCTGGCCATCTGAGAAGCTCACACCAGCCCTGATTTTCCACCCCTCAGTACAGCCACTTACTCTATGTGACCTCAGGTAACCATTTCTCTCCTCTAAGCCTCAGTTTCCTCCTCTCTCTAATAGGTATTAGAATTACAGCCTCCCAGGGCTGTAGTAGGACTCAATGGACTAAGGAATATGCACAGTAGCCCAGGGCCTAGTACCAAGTAGAAACTTCTTGTCACCACTTGCTAATTACTATTGCTATTACAAAAACCAAAGGAAGAATGTATTTAATGCTGCTGAATTACATAGTTTAAAATAGTCACAATGGTAAATTTTACATTATGTATATTTTACCACAACTTGTTTTCAAAGCTACCATAATAGAACTTCAAGTTTAAAAATAAGCAATTCAGACATTGTGGCTCACACCTGTATTCCTAGCACTCTGGGAGGCCAAAGTAGGTAGATTGCTTGAGCTCAGGATTTCAAGACCAGTCTAAGCAAGAGTGAGACCCATTTCTACTAAAAATAGAAAAACTAACCAGGCATCATGGCAGGTGCTTATAGTCCCAGATACTTGGGAGGCTGAGGCAGCAGGATCTCTTAAGCCCAAGAATTTGAAGTTGCTGTGGGCTATGATGCCATGGCATTCTACCCAGGGTGACATAGTGAAGCTTTGTCTCAAAAAAAAAAAAAAAGGAATCTACAAAACAAATTATAATGTATGAATGATCCTGAAAAAAAAAAAAAAAGATGAGGGTTTCTTCACATGGTTATGGGGCCTTGAATTAGGGAGGTATCAGCATGTCGGGTGTCCTGTCAGGAGGCTGCAGGAAGCGCTGGATCCAGAAGCTCCCCCAGTGCCTGGGCCTGGGGTCTGAGTCATCCCCTCAGCAGGTGTAGAGCAGAGGAGGCTGTATTTGCCCATCAGTGGGGGTTCATGTGGACCCCCTCTGCCCAGTGTTGTGGTGGCAGTGTCGTGTAATTAGCAAGCCCAAGACCAGAGGGGAAGCCTGCAGCTAGAAATGCCATTAGCCTGACCTCTAACTTACTATGGGCTTTAAGGCCCTTAAATGCTTCAGACCTCAGTTTCCCCATTTTCTTTCTTGTACCTCCCCAGGCCCCTGCTCACCATGGCCAATTTTGTTGATGGATTTCTCTGGAGGGACCAGGAAATTTCCTGTGGCACAAAGAATCAGTAAAGGCAGAAATAGAGTCCAGCCAGCCATGGACAGCTGGCTCAGCACCCTCCCAGCCCTGGAGTGGGGGGAACACTTAAGTCCAGCCCAGCCCACCCTCCCCCCCCAGAGCTCCTCCCACATCCAGCTGGCCCCAGCTCCAAACCTTTCTTGTCAAAAACGCCTTTCTCAAAGAAGAATCGAATCTTGTCGCCACTGCTCAAGAAATAGTCTGTGCTGCCCTGTGGAAGGGGCCAACAGAGGGAACGACAGAGCATCCTGGGGGCTGGGCCTGCCAAGGAGGGGAGAGTTCCTTCCCTCCCCTACAGGCCACAGAGGCCTGAGGAGGCTGCTCAACTTGTCCTTTTTGGCACAATGAACCAGAACCCAAGTGCCTGGAAGCACATCCCAAAGCTGCTTTTCTTGGAAATTGTTTGATATTGTGATTCAGAACACAGATGCCAGATCAAACAGGCTGGTTCCCAGGTAGCCTTGAACCCCACCTTTTACTTCTCAAAGCCTTGATTTCCTCATCAGTAAAAGGGGGACTGACCTCCCTGTGTTATTGGAGGCTTCTTCCAGAGACCAAAATTTTTTTTTTTGAGACAGAGTTTCATTATGTCACCCCCTCAGTAGAGTGCTGTGCTCTGGCATCACAGCTCACATCAACCTCCAAGCCCAAGTGATTCTCTTGCCTCAGCCTCCCAAGTAGCTGGGACTACAGGTGCCCACCACAATGCCCA
>NW_003852482.1:8302495-8305548 GCF_000181295.1 Otolemur garnettii
GGAGTTGGAGGTTGCTGTGAGCTGTAATGCCACGACACTCTGCCCAGGGGGACAGCTTGAGGCTCTGTCTCAAAAAAAAAACCCCCAAAAACCCTTCCCATTGAAAATTAAAAGTCATTTTCAACATTCTTAGCAACTCTGCAGCAGGATCAGGGTGTGGGAAACAAGTCAGGAGAGGACAGTTAATAGTAATATTAAAGAAAATGAGGCTAATGCTGTGTCCAAGATTTTACTTAACTCATTAATTCATGAGGGAACCAGGACAATGTTATAACTGGCTCAAAGGGAATCCCCAAAGTCACACATATATAGACAATAAGGAATGATGAAATGAATTTATAAATGGATACCAAACTGCTCTATCCACAGAGCAATAATTGCATTTCCTGGGACCCAGTTCACACCCACTTCTGTGGACAAGTATCACATGTTTTATTATCAGTTTTCTACACCTTACACAGTTGTACAGTACCTCAAAGACCACAAAGGGTGGAGGTAACCTGGAACAGGACAGACACAGGACACCCACCATTCTTTTTCCCCTACAATAACCATAGTGAATGTTGAGGGTTTTACTGAGTGCTGAGCCTTTATAAACTGAGACATAGGGCTGGCATGGTGGCTTACACCTGTAATCCTAGCACTGTAGGAGGCTGAGGTGAGTGAATCACCTGAGTTCAGGAGTTTGAGACCAGCTTGAGCAAGAGCGAGACCCTGTCTCTACTAAAAACAGAAAAAACTAGCCGGGCATTGTGGTGGGCACCTGTAGAACCAGCTACTTGGGAGGCTGGGGCAAGAGGATTGCTCAAGCCTAAGAGTTTGAGGTTGCCGTTAGCTATGATGCCAGAGCATTCTACCCAGGGCAAAAGAGTGAGACTCTGTCTCAAAAAACCAAAACATACACACAAACAAACTGAGACAGACACTTTATTCTCCCATTTTTCTACTGAAAACCTACTGAAGGGAGCTTGAAGGGCACAAGATTCAGCCCTCCTCAATCCTTGGAACCCTTGGGTGACCTGACTGTCCTTGGAAACAGGACCATCTCTGCTTTCCTCATCTGGAAAGCAGGCATGCAGCAAATGAGACCAGCTGTTTGTCAGAAATTGTCATCCTGTAACCCTTTTACCTGCTTGAGATACCATTCTGATGCAAGGTTTCTGGTTGCTGTAATTCCCACCATTCCCACCAGATGGCAGGCGATCCCCAACATGAGTGTGCCTGAGCCCCTTGGGGCCAAACCAGGGCAACGACAGGCTTTTTCTCTCTTTAAGAGAAGCTACTGGAAAGACAGATTCTTAAACTCAGACTGTGAAGCGTTAAGAGAACTGTACAGCAGATCCTGCAGTCTCAACTTACCCACCTCAAACTGAATTGCATCCTATTTTGTGACCTGTTAGGTCACTGGGAAAAGTAACCAGAGTCCTTATTCTTACTGGGGGCTAACAGGTGCACAGGTGGCCCCTCAGAAGCACCACACCCATTCTCAGTACCTGCCACAACTACTGAAGAAGTACAGCAGAGTGGGGAACACCATGGACTTGGTACCAAACAGATCTGGGCTCAAATCTTGACTCTATCAATTATTAACCATGTGTTTTGGGGAAAGAGCTCTGAGCCTTGTTTTCCTGTCCAATAGGACAATAAAACTTACATTATAAATTCATAGTGAGGAACGAAAGGAAGATGTGCCCGACCTTGGGGTCCTTCCTTCCAGGTTGCTGCTCAGGCCAGGGACTGAGCCCTCCATCACAGACCAGACCCCAATCCTATCGGCCCCAGGTGCCTACCTGGGCCTGAAGCTGCTCTTCTTCCTGGGTGGAAAATTCTGTGCGACAGTGAAGAGGGACATCCATCTCAGCCACTATCTCACCAATCCTCTGCTGCATGGCCACACACTCATCCTCAGACAAGAATCCTTCGAGCACCAGGAATCCATCCTGCTGGAACTGCAGGCAGGATGGAGACTCAGGCTTCCCCATCTTCCTTATCACCCACATTTGACCCCTTGCCCAAACCCAAGCAATGTGAAGGAGAGACCAAGTATCTTGTTGAATGCTCTGTCCCCTACCCTGGGCATGGTGTCTGGCACCCAGTGAGTAGCAATCCATATTGGCTGCTTGGGTGAAGGAAGAGGAGTAGGAGTGCTGTCCCTATCCTTTCCCTCCAGCGGGCTCAGGTCACAGGAAATATGACCTCATTCATCTATCCAACTAATATTGACCGAGCATCTATTGTGCAGGGGACATGTTTCTAGGAGCTGGAGGAATGACTCAGACCAAGCCAGCCATGACACAGGTGGTCCTGCAGCTCACAGTCTAGCAAAGGAGACCAGCATTACACGAATCATCACAGGGGTAAAGGTACCGACACCAACTGCAAGAGTGCAGGGTGGGAGGGGTGACTAAGAGTGCTGGAGGCAAAGCGGCCAATGCAAACCAGATGGGAAGGAAAGGAAGTGAAGTGGCATTTAAAGAGCAGACGACCAGCAGGATAAGGGAAGAGCATTCCAGACACAGGGAACAAGATATGTGAAGCCCTTGAACTTGGGAGGAACATGAGGAATTAGGAACAGATGGAGCACAGGGTGAGGGGAGGGTAGAAGAAGAGGTAGGAGGTGTGTGGGGCTGGGCCAAGTGGGGACTGGGCTTTACCCTAAGTGCAGAGGGGTGGGTCACAGCAAGTGGCTTATTCTGATTTGCCTCTAGTCCTCTTGTTCTGAGCCTTGTGAGAGAGATAAGGAAAGAATGAATGGCTTCATGCTGGTTTGCAGGACATTATGAAGTCTTAGTTTTAACAGGGACATTGGAAGCCACCTCTTGCTTCTACCCACACACTGTCTAGTTTCCAATTCCTGACACTGCTCCCTACAGTGGGATCTGACTTCCACATACTGAATGTTGAAACTTTCGTGACCACGCATGGGCTCTCCTGTCTCTGGAAGGCTATGCATGTTAGAAATGTACTCCTTGGCTCGGCGCCTATAGCTCAACCGGCTAAGGCGCCAGCCACGTACACCTAAGGTGGTGGGTTCGAATCCCTAGCCCGGACCC
>NW_003852482.1:8306410-8314548 GCF_000181295.1 Otolemur garnettii
AAAAAAAAAAAAAAAAAAAAAATTAGGAAATGGGAGATGCCGCTCACCTGCTTGGGCCACACGCCGCCTGTAGTTGATTTGGCTTTCAGAGGCATCACACCTTATGGTATTTCATCATCAGTGCTTGCAAAGATGGTAACCCTACGCCTCACCAGGGAGATACAGGAGACTGGATTGGAACGTTTGGGGGTCATAAAGGTGCTGTTTGGGGTGTAACTCTGAATAAGGATGCCACCAAAGCAGCTATAGCAGCTGCAGATCTCACAGGCAAACTGTGGGATGTTGTGTCAGGAGATGAATTGATGACCCTGGCTCATACACACATTGTCAAGCCAGTGGATTTTACACAGGATAGTAATTATTTGTTAACTGGGGACAAGATGAACTATTATATATATAACTTGAACAAACCTGAAGCAGAACCTGAATTAGTGGGCACACCTCTGGTATTAAGAAGGCTTTATGGTGCAGTGAGGATAAACAGATTCTTTCAGCTGATGATACAACTGTTCGATTTTGAGATCATGCTACTACGACAGTAGTGAAATCTCTAAATTTTAATATGTCTGTTAGTAGTATGGGATATATTCTTGAGGGAGAGATTTTTTGACAATCTATTGCTTTTCATAGTGCAGTAAGTTTGGACCCAATTAAATACTTTGAACCTCCTGCAACTATCAATTCTGCATCACTTCATCCTGAGAAAAAATTGCTTGTTGCAGGGGGTGAAGATAGTGGAGAAGAATAAGACTCCTACAGAGGACACTTTGGTGAGATTTAGTCCCTATGGAGAGCTCTATGCCAGTGGTTCTAAAGATGGGACATTAAGACTATGGCAAACTGTGGCAGGAAAACCATATGGCCTTTGGAAATGTGCACTTCCTAAAGAAGACAGTAGTGAGCCAGCAAAGCCAAAGACTGGTTTACCAGAGACAATGGAAGAAGAGCTTGAAGAAATTGCTTCAGAGAATCCAGATTCCCTCTGTTCTTCAACTCCTGAAGTGAAGGCCTGAGCCAGACGTGAGTCACAGATAGTATATACAACTTATGGAGTAAAACAAGCAAGCAGTGAAAGCATCAGCTTTCCAGAGTTACTCTCTGCTTAAGGCAAACAAAGAAATAAATAACGGGGAATGACTGGCTCAGCACCTGGAGCACAGTGATTATGGTGCCAGGCACATGCACGGAGGCTGGCAGGTTCGAACCTCACCCAGGCTAGCTAAACAACAATGACAACTGTGATAAAAAATAGCCGGGCATTGTGGGGGGCGCCCGTGGTCCCAGCTACTCTTGGTACCGGAGGCAAGAGTTGCTTAAGCCCAAGAGTTTGAGGTTGCTGTGAGTTGTGATGCCGTGGCACTCTACCAAGGGTGTCATAGTGAGACTCTGTCTCAAAAATAAATAAATAAATAAAATTAAATAAATAATGGGGAATGTATGAATTAGCTTCAGTGTGTGAACAACTAACTTGGTATTACCTGTAAGTGAAAACTGGAGAGTGTCAAATGAAGGCAGGGATCTTGTACAATGGCCTGTTGTCTTTTTAAAAATGAATATGTGTGGGTGGCACCTGTGGCTCACTGAGTAGGGTGCTGGCCCCATATACCAAGGGTGGCTGGTTCAAACCCAGCCCTGGCCAAACTGCAACAAAAAATAGCTGGGCGCTATGGCTGGCGCCAGTAGTCCCAGCTCCTTGGGAGGCTGAGGCAAGAGAATTGCCTAAGCCCAGGAGTTGGAGGTTGCTGTGAGCTGTACTCTACCAAGGGCGACAAAGTGAGACTGTCTCTAAAATAAATAAATAAATAAATAAAATGAATATGTGCAAGCCAACATCCAATTTCTCTCATTTAGATTTCTTGTAGCTGTTTATGTTACTATAAAGAAGAAAATTATACTGACTTATTTTTCTGACTTTTCCATTAAAGCAGAATGCCTTTTTTTTTTGCTTTAGTCATAAAGAAGAGGGAATATATGATAAAGTAATAGGTTTGATTTCTCTTTCATTGTACACTGCTTCTGAACATCTCATCATTTTTAGTTGTCTAAATAAAATGTCTTTAAAAAAAAAGATTAGGAAATAGGGGAGCAAAGACCCACAGGTGCCTGCAGGTGCCCACTGAGCCTCGCTCACTGGGAGCAAATAGTCCGGGAATAACCTAAGCCCTCAGCACAAGGGATTTGTTTAACCAAGCACGGTTTATCTGTCTGGAACACAACATGATAAAAATCATATTGTAGAAAAATATTTACTCACATGGGAATGTTTCTGATATACTGTCAGATTTTTAAAAAGATCAAATACAAATGATCTGGCCACTGTGAGAACTTGGCCAAGTGTGTTTCTCTCTCAGACATTCATACTGTCACATAGGGATAACAGTAGAAACTCCTTCGAAAAATTTGGCAAGACCAGACAAATGGTAGCTGTCATGATGGACATTGAAAGAAAGATTCTAAGGCTGTGTACCAAAATGCACAGTCTCAGCATAGAAATTTATAAGTGATTTTTTAAAAGCCTGTCAGTCTAATTCCCATGTATTAGCCCTTTCCTGTTTGGACCTTGACCTCTGCACCCACTCCTGGACCCCATCTCCCAGTCACCTGGCAGTGCTGGTTGATTTGGTCACACACGTGTCCCGCACCCCAACTTCAGGTCCTGTGACTTGGATACCCTGGGCTGTGTGTGCAGAAGTTGGAGGTTATTATTGGGAACCTATGCCTCAAGGCTTCAGGGTTTTTTTTGTTTTTGTTTTTTTTCAACTGAGACAGAGTCTTACTTTGTTGCCCTCTGTAGAGTGCTGTTAGGTCATAGCTCACAGCAACCTCAAACTCTTGGGCTCAAGTGATTCTCTTGCCTCACCCCTAGTAGCTGGGACTACAGGCACCTGCCACAACGCCCAGGCTGTTTTCTTTTTGTTGTTGTTGGTTTAGCAGGCCAGGGCTGGTTCAAACCCACAGTCCCCAGTGCATGTGGTCAGCGCCCTAACCACTAAGTTGTGAGCATCCAGCTTAGGTTTCAGTTTTTCTTCTGTAAAATGACAGGAGTGGGTTGAGTTCCACTAGGACCCCTCCCCTCACTCTTACCTGACCCTCCCAGCCCCCACCCTGTAGGCTCCTACCTTCTGGACCTGTGAGGGGCTCAGGCTGGCCATGGCGACAGCTCAGGGCACTTGTGGCTCTGGGTGCTGTTATCTGGGTGAGGGAAGAGGAAGTTGAGGAGTGGCTTGGCAAGAGCCTGGGAGGACTTAACTCTTCCCTACCCAGAGAAAACTCAATGCCCCCTCTGCAACAGACCAGACGTCCGCCTCCAGGTTGACCCCAGCCCCACACCCCCACCAGGGCTTTATCTCTGTCCTACCCCCTGCCTGGCCTCGCCTATCTCCTTCCTGATTTTTAACCACTCCCTCTGGCTTTCTTTCCAGAAAACACTCCTGGCTGCTGCTTACCAGGCACCGGGAAGTTGTCCTCAGAGACTGTCACATAGCTAAGCTGGCAGGAGGACACCTGAGTCCCAGTTCAGGTGGCGTCATTATCTGGAACTGCCCCTCCCTGGTGCTCAGTCTGGATAGGGTGGGGTGCCGGGTAGGGCTGAGGGACACAAGCCAGGCCAGCCCTGAGTGGCTCTGCATTCCCAGGGTGGAAGAGGTCCTGGGGCAATCACCAGGGTCCCTCCCAGCTCTGATGTCCTAAAACCCTCCAGGTCAGTGGTTCTCAACCTTCCGAATGCTGCGGCCCTTTAATACAGTTCCTGTGGGTTGCAACCCACAGGTTGAGAACTCCTGCTCTAGGTCCTGGGAGGATTATGGGAGTCAATGCACTAGGGTAGTAGAAGAGGAAGGGCTAGAGAGATGGGGCAGAGAGAGACTGTTCCTGTTCCTACAACAACCTCAGGTGTGGGGCCTGCCCTGCCCAGCACCTGATAGGATGGCCAGTGGTCTTTCCTGAAATGACGTGTGTTCCGAATAGCAAAGGGACGGAGTGTCTCGGGAATGAGCATGGGGACATTGCTCAGCCCTTGAGAGGTTTGGCCCTAAGTCAAGTTGTTTTCTGGGCCACCGCACTAGGAGCTATGCTGTTTTGTCCAGGCTTCCGGAGGGCCTAGGGGGAGGGATGAGTCCAGCCCAGGCTCCTGGCTCAGAGGGGTTAGGCTGGGTCAGGGGCAGGCAGAAGACAGAACTGAAAGACTCAGCGAAGGCAGGGCGTGACCGCAGCTGTCCTAGACCCTTCTGATGCAACTGCCCCACAAATACAAACACCTGCCATGTGCCAGGAACACATACTGAGCCAGCAACTCCCCTGGGAACTCCCACCAGAGGCTTGTAGAGGAGGCTCAGTCAGGCAGGCGGGGTTCAATTCCCAGAAGCTTAGGCCTTACTTTCCCCATCCGCAATTTGGGGATAACATCTGCTTTTCCTGTGAGCAGATGAAGATTGTTTTTAAAAGTGTTTTGGGCTTCCCCAAGTTGTTCCAAATTGCCATTATAATTAGAGAAAAGAAATCACTACTGTGGTAGTGAGTGTAGAGTGGAGCACCCTGGGTGGGGGGTGGGGGAACAGGAGAGGCTTGGCCTTCCACTATTTGTTCCTTCTGCTCAGCTTTAGGAAGTGGGTGGGCGGTGTTTCTACATGGTTGTTTTTTCCAAAAGCTAACCAGCTCCAGACCAACTGTCCTGCATTAGGCGGCCCCACAGCCAGGGCAGGGTGAGAGTGGGGTGGTGGTGGAGGTTGGTGGGAACAATACCAGACCAGCGAGGAAGGGAAGAACCAAGTAATGCAAAGGAAGGTCCTGGATGTGGGTAGAAGTCCAGTTGCTCAGCCTCCCTGTCAGGAAGTCCAAGCCAAGGGAAGAAGAGGGAGGGTCTTGGCTTAGGCCTGAAGTCACCTGGAGGGGCCAGAGTGTCTGTGGACCAAGGAAGGATAGACTCTGGTCTGTTCCAGGAGACGCCCAAGCAGCAAGTCAGGCCAAAGGCAGATCTGATGGCTTTCCTTCTTCCTTCACCCAGACTCTTGCATGTAATGTTGGCCCCGCGCAAGCCTCCCTGGTCTGGGATGGAGATATAAGACCATGTGTTGGGTGGGAGGAGCCAGGCCTTCTACCACAAACTCTCCTACTCACCATTCCTTGCAACAATCCTGCCTGTCTGCCACTATACCCTGATTTTACAAATTGAGAAAACAAGCCTCACATCAAACAGATGGCAGAACTTGGATCTGAAGGCAGCTCTGTCTCCCTCTTGAGTCCTTGAACCCACACCTCAGCAGACCCCAGCAGGGCGGAGAGTTGAGTCAGGCCATTGCGATTCAGCCCTGCCTCTGTAGAACCCTGAGATTTGCTGTTGGAGCTACAAAGGACCTCTGAGAGCACAGAGTGGAGATGCCCATTATACAGACAGGAAAAAGGAGGCCAGGGGAGGGAAGGGGTCCATCCTGCTTTAGTCACAGGACACTCTCCTGTCAGTGCCTCCTTTCCCAGCACTGCTCATCCAAACCCATGAGGACCCAAACCACATGTGGCTGGGATGGCAGAAAATATGCTGGCTGTAGGGTTCCTGGCTGTCCCCTAACGTGCTGCCTGGCTCATAGCCACCAGTCATTGCCTCCAGGACCCCAGTCTCACAGGACACAGATGAGCAGACTGAACTATTCTGTAGATGCCCGAGAAATGGTCACTCAGCAGGCCCCCCATGACAAGGAGACCTCCAAAGGCTACTTTTTGTTATAGATTTATTTGATATTGGAACTGAGTCTACAAGTTCAGACCCACATGTAACGGATTGCTTCGTGGTTGTCGGAGGCTAGTGTGCATTATTTCTGAGGATTACATCCAAGACACAATGCGAAAAACAGATGGACAGATGAACATAATTGTTGAGACAAGAGATGCTAAAATGTGCCTTAGTGTCCACATGATTGATCTAAGGCAGGGACCCTTCTAAGGTGGGGACCCAAGTGACTGATCTAAAGCAGGGTGGCTTCCTGCCACCAGGTGCTAACTGGCTATGTGTGTGTTAGGCGTCTGGGATAGAAACTGGCTTGGAACCAAAAACTGGGGAGCCTGCCTTCCCAGTGGTGACTTGCCCGTGCCCAACTCCACCTCCAGTTGTCTGCTCTTCATGAAGAACCAGGCGGTGACAGGGCTGATGTAAGCAGCAGAGGCCTATGGTGGCCCTAGGCATACCTGCGACACATGAGGTGGGGCAACAGAGTCCAGGTGTGGTAGCTCCTCTTGGCTCCTTAACACTGTGCATGGAGAGTGGTGTGGGTGCAAAGAGCAGGGGAGGATGAGCACCGTTCATCCAGGGATTAGCCAATCCAAGTCTCCTCCTTTCTTGGCAGCTCGGAGCATTCCCTTTGGCCAACAGCCACAGAAACGCACGCCTGCCAAGAGGCATGGAGGAGAAAGAAAACAAGACACACAAAAAAACCCCCAAACAAACAAAAAATCCAACCCCAGGAGAGGAGAGGAACAAACAGAACTCCTGGGACCAAGGTCACACCAGACTGGGGAGACAGCCTGCATCCCGCACCCCGGGGAAAGAAAACACAATCCATTGTCTCACTGCTGTGCTCAAGGGAAACTGCCACCCCACCCTGAGACCCCAACTCACTGGCCTTTAGTGTCTTTTTCATTTTTTTAGTATTTTTCTTTTTAATACCCAAATCATCGATTTTCAAAGCTTTAAAAAAAATGAAAAACTTTTCTTTTGACGTAAAAAAAATCTGCAATTGCCAGAAAAACTGATAAAGTAAGCTCTAAGCCTGGCCTTCCCACTTGGCTACCTGCTCTCCCACGGGCCGCCAGAGCCCAGCTCAGCACCACTAGGACAACCCTCCTGGGGCTGGTTCACCCTGGACTGCTCTGCTCAATTCTGGGTGGGCACTAGATGCTGGCGGCATCACTAAATAAGAAGGGGAAACAGACCACCCTTCCTCAAACACCTCCCATCTGGGCTGAACTTTCTTGGGAATGTATAAGTTATCTGGAGGAAGGAGGCGGGAGGTGGAGAAAAATAAATACCAAGAGCTAAGTAAGTGTCCCAGGACCTCCAGTGGCAGCTCAGCCTTTGGGGCAGAGATGGCCTCCACAGAAGAGACCCGATTGTTCACACACCACGCTCTGAGCCCAACGAGGTCTCTGGTCTCCCCGACAGGTGCCTACCCTGGGCGGGGCGTGAGTCTCAGAGGGAGAGAAGGGGCCAGCCCCGCAGATACTGTCTTCTCGCTCTGGCCCGACTCACATGTGGCCCCAGGCTCCTGCCTGGCCGAGACTTGGGCCTGCTTGTCCAGGAGCTCTGGAGGAGCAGGGCCTGGCCCTCCTGGCCTGGGGTCCCACTGCTGGCTGCTCTGGGCTGGCCACACTCAAGCCTGCTCCTTGTCGGCCCTCCACAGCCGTTCCTTCACCTCGGGTGGCAGCGTGTTGAACAGGTCCTCCTCCACCACCAGGCCGCTGCGCTTGAGCAGGGGGCACTCGCCCAGCTCCACAGGCAGGCACTCTAGCCGGTTGCCGCGAAGCTCAATCTGTGTGAGGTTGGTCAGCTCGCCTACCCTAGAGGGCAGCGACTGTAGCACATTGTTGCCCAGGTGCAGGGCCCGCAGCTTCCGGCACTGGAAGAGCTCTGGGGGGAGTGCCTCAATCTGGGGAGAAGGAGTAGGGGCAAGAGTGAGGTGGGTGCCTTTGGGTTCCCTTTCCTCCTTCCCATTTCTGATCCCCAGGACCCCAGGCACCAGCACAGCCTCTAGGTCAGGTCTTGGCTCTACAATCACTTCCTCTAGGAAGTCTTCCTAAACCTCCCGGATCCCATGGTAGCCACCCCTCCTCATAGCACCAATCCTTCCATTTGTCACCCCACAGACTTTGTGGCTCTAGGAGGGTGGTCCAAGCCTGCTTTAATCACCACCAGCTCCCAGGACCTGGCACCATGAGAAGCTATCACCCCTCCATATGCAGGGCTCACCAGGGGTGAGGCTGCTGCTTCTTCCCAGCTTAAGAATGACTTATAGGCTCGGCGCCTGTGGCTCAAGCGGCTAAGGCGCCAGCCACATACACCTAAGGTAGCGGGTTCGAATCCCCAGCCCGGGCCCGCCAAACAACAATGATGGCTGCAACCAAAAAATGGCCAGGCGTTGTGGCGGGCGCCT
>NW_003852482.1:8314793-8325201 GCF_000181295.1 Otolemur garnettii
AAAAAAAAAAAAAAGAATGACTTATAAAAGCAGACTAGCATGCTGAGAAAATGCTACCCTCTTAACTCTTCCTAAGAACTGGGGAGAGTTCATTGATAAGGTGAGACTCCCAGCTGCGTCACTGTCACTGTGTCCTCCTGAGCCTGTTTCTCCATATGTCAAGTCACAGGGTAAGCATGACTGCAGAAGACCTGCTACTGGCCATTCAGTGCACCTTCTGACTTTGTCAAATGTGAACACAGTAATTCTCCCTATGGAAAATTCCAGAAAGAAACAACTCATAAGTTTTTCTTGTTTCATTTTTTTAGACAAAGGATCTCACTTTGTTTCTCGGGCTAGAGTGCAATGGCATAATCACAGCTCACAGCAACTCAAACTCCTGGGCTCAAGTGATCCTCTTACCTCAGTCTCCCAAGTAGCTGGGACTAAAGATGCCCATCACAACGCCCAGCTATTTTTTTTTTTTTTTGGTTGCAGTTTGGCTAGGGCTGGGTTTGAACCCGCCACCCTCAGTATATGGGGCCAGCACCCTATTCACTGAGCCACAGGTGCCCCCCCCCTTTTTAAAGAGTTTTATTTTATTTTACTTTATTTTATTTATTTATTGAGACAGCATCTCACTTTGTGGCCTTCAGTAAAGTGCCAGAGCATCACAGCTCACAGCAACCTCAAACTCTTGGGCTTAAGCGATTCTTTTACCTCAGCCTCCCAAGTAGCTGGGACTGCAGGCACCTGGCTATAGGGTCTTGCTCTTTTCTCTGGCTGGTCTCCAACTCCTGAGCTCAAGTGATCCTCTTGCCTCAGCCTCTCAGAGTACTAGGATTATAGGTGTGAGCCATTGTGCCCAGCCCCTAATAAGTTTTAAATTGTGTGCCATTCTGAGTAGAATGATGATACCACACACTGTCCAGCTCTGTCCTGCTCAGGATCTAAATCATCCCTTTGTCCAGCATATCCACATTGCCTTTGATACCTGTCTGTTAAGTCACTTAGTAGCTCTCCTGGTTATCAGATCAACTGTCGCAGTATCACAGTGCTTGTGTTTGAGTAGTCTTTATTTTACTTACTAGCCCTGAAAGGCTCGGCGCCTGTAGCTCAGTGGTTAGGGCGCTGGCCACATAAATCAGGGCTGGCAGGTTCAAACTCAGCCCGAGCCTGCTAAAACAATGACAACTACAACAAAAATAGCCAGGCATTGTGGTAGGCACCTGTAGTCCCAGCTACTTGCGAGGCTGAGGCAAGATAATCGCTTAAAAGCCCAAGAGTTTGAGGTTGCTGTGAGCCGTGATATCATGGCACTCTACTGAGGGCAAAGTGAGACTCTGTTTCAAATAATAATAATAATAATAACCTCAAAGTATTACGAGTACTATGCCTAATTTTTAAACTTTATCACAGATATGTAGGAATAAAAGAAAAAATAATGCACATAGGGTTTGGTACTATCAGTGGTTGAAGGCATCAAAACTACCTGTGATCACTCTGTAAACACTTCCCATTTGACAGATGGAGTATCTGGGGGCCCTAAAGAAGCTAACTTGCCTTCAGATTCAGCCTGTAAGTGGTCGAGCCGAGATCTGAAGCTGGTTCAACAGCCCATACTCTGCTAACCATCCACACTGCTGGTGGAGCAAGGAGCAAACCGCGGGCCGCCCGCACTGTCTCCTGCACACAGAAGACCCTCGTGAATGCCAGCTCCTTCCCGCACTTCTGTGTGTATCAGCTATAGACCTAAGCTTGGTGCACCTATTTGCCTTCCCAGAAAGGCCCCACTCCCACCCTGTGGCCTCCTCTGATGACACAGACAGGGCTCACGGACAGCGGGAAAGGCATGGCCAATGAATGCCAGAGTTGGGGTGCATGGAGACCAGTCTGGCTCCAGAGCTGCCTCCCTGAAAGTCTCCCTCCCCTCAGCCACCAACTCGTAGTTCCTCCCCACAACACGCTCTGCCTAGAACCAACACGCTCTCTACAGATTGCACGAAGACAAGCTCCCCACTATGGTCACATCTGTCCTCTGGACTCGTCCTTCCCTGCTGAAGTATCACGTGCCCACTGAAGGCTTGAAGAGTTTCCCATTGCCCAACCCCATGATCTCCTCTCTCCTCAGGGACCACTGCAGTGGCTCCCCCATCAGCAATGAAATGGCCTTGGTGAACCTGGGTGTTGGAGCAGACAGCCCTCCATGAGCCTTCTGGGGCTGCTCCCTGGCTCCCAGCCTTCCTGACCAACCATCCAGAAAGATGCTGTTTCTTTCAGCACACCACAACCCAGACCCTGCCCCCATCCTTCCTAGACTGTCTGGCCAGAGATACCTGCATCACAACGTTCCTCATCCACCTGACCCCCTGTGTGCTGTGAGCCTGCATGCTCTGCCCTCCCTGCTCCCCCTCCACCCCACCCACCCCCGTTGTCTATACGGGAGGTAACTCTAGTCCTCCTCTCTTCTCTCCCTGGTGATCCTGTCCAGGACCCTTATTTCCCCATGAGCCTGGGGAGAGGATGATGTTTCAGGCCAATTCCAAAAGGTTCCTGGGATATCCTAGGGCCCCAGACACCTATATGGGACACATCCTCACTTCTCTGAAAACCAGTGCTTGTTCCAGCATCTGTCTCAACAATCCTTCATCTACCTAGGTGGCCAAATGAGAAACACCAAGTCACCCAGACCACCCTTCCCCCACCAACTCCCATGTCCTGTGGATTCTACCTCCAAAATCTCTTCACAATCTGCCCATAACACTCCATCCCTAGCAGCCTTGGCCAGGTGAGGACCCGGGCCCTCACCTAATGAGTAATCATGATCTCCTAATTGCTTTTGACCTCTCCTGCCCCTCACGTCTACCCTCTCTGTGCAGCAAGAGGAACCAAGTCAAACCATAGATCAGCTCAGTCCCTCATCCATAGTTAGCAAGGGTTCAGCAAACACTTGCTATTCATCAGGCCTCAAACAAAGAGCCATGATCCTACCAGTCAGAGCTTATGGCCAGCAAGGGGATCAGACAAAGGAAGAGACACCAGAAATGAAGTGAGGACAGGCTCCTCCTACTAGCCCTGGGCATAGCTGGACCTCTGCCCTCAGGGAACCCCCATATTCCAGGACCTCCACTCAGCTACCAGCTCTTAGTTCCTCTGCCCTCAAGGAACCCCCATATTCTACACCTCCACCCAGCCACCAGCTCTTAGTTCCTCCCAGCAAGAACCTACTAGAACCTGTGGCCTTCTGATTTCTAGACTGTTCTTTTTTTTTGGCCGGGACTGCATTTGAACCTGCCACCTCCGGCATCTGGGGCCAGTGCCCTACTCCTTTGAGCCACAGGTACCGCCCTAGATTGTTCT
Source organism: Otolemur garnettii (assembly GCF_000181295.1). NCBI lineage: Eukaryota > Metazoa > Chordata > Mammalia > Primates > Galagidae > Otolemur > Otolemur garnettii. The sequence continues at coordinate 8,318,133 of NW_003852482.1, forward strand.
TTTTTAAGCATCAAAGGAGGCAAGGAAACCTCATCTTTCTCTGCTGTACCCCTCTTAAAAAAAGGATTTGTTCTGTAAATACCTGGCTGCCTCCTTCTGGTTCTTCAAGGGTCTGGTGAAATGTGCTTCACGCTAAGCCCCAGGCTACTCTTTTGTGTTCCCAAGAATCTTGCGTGCCAGCAGGGCTCTGTGGGATCGTGTTCTAACTGCCTTGTTCATTCCCATGACCCTAGCACCTCCATGTACAGCTGGACAAGTGAGTGAACAAATGAACACCTGCCTTACCAACACATTCATTAGCAAGGGAAGCAACACCCAGGGGCCTGGGCCGGCCGCACTCCTCCCCACCTGGTCACCACAGATCAACGTGGCTTTAAGGAGCCATCAAGCACCAGGGGGAGGAAGGAGAGGGGCTCAAGCCTCTAGCTTAAAAGGAGAAACCCGCCTGCGATTAGCTCAAGTGAACTTTTCCCCTATAAAGGCCTCTGGTGTTCCATGGAGTGGGGACAGGACATGATTAAGCAGTATGCTAAACAAGGTGTCCAGAGAATCTCCTTCCTCTGGGACAGCAAGCCTGCCGCCAGCTCCTTTCCTGAGGGGTGACCTCAGCCACCAGGCACGACACTAACAGCCAAGCTTGGTGTGAGGGGGTGGGGGGACAGGATGGGGAGCCCAGCTGCAGGCTGCCCCTGCCACCCACAGTTGGAAAGCCCAGCACAGCAGAGAGCAGGTATCACAGAGCTGTGTATGAAGTCTAAGCAAACTCTAGGGGCCATCTGGCTGCAACACTGCTGTAGGGAGGCGCTGGGACACCCCTCAATACTAAAGAAGGGGTTAGGTTTGTCTGGTATGTTCTTTTTTTTTTTTTTTTTGAGACAGAGCCTCAAGCTATCCCCCTGGGTAGAGTGCCGTGGCATCACAGCTCACAGCAACCTCCAACTCCTGGGCTCAAGCGAGTCTCCTGCCTCAGCCTCCCAAGTAGCTGGGACCACAGGTGCTCGCCACAATGCCAGGTGGCATTTTTTCTTGCAGCGGCATTGCTGTTTGGCGGGCCCGGGCTGGATTCGAACCTGCCACCTTAGGTGTATGTGGCTGGCGCCTTAACCACTTGATACACAGGTGCTGAGCCTGTCTGGTATGTTCTAAGCCTGGCTTCCCCCTGGGGGAAACCAATTTTCCTAATTAGTGGGCCTGCCCTAGACCTATAGGAATAAAATAACCTGGGATTTGACCCTTACCCTGGTACACTCTCATGTATACCCATCTCATCATGTGATCACGTAGGGAGACAAGGACTTGCTAGAGTCCCAAATGCAGAGGAGATAGGCCATTTGGCATTAAGACTTTGAGGAGGGCTCGGCGCCTGGGGCTCAAGTCGGTAAGGCACTAGCCACATACACCTAAGGCGGCGGGTTCGAATCCAGCCCAGGCCCGCCAAACAACAATGACGGCTGCAACCAAAAAACGGCTGGGCGCTGTGGCGGGCGCCTGTGGTCCCAGGAGGTTGCTGTGAGCTGTGATGCCATGGCACTCTACCCAGGGGGACAGCTTGAGGCTCTGTCTCAAAAAAAAAACACTTTGAGGAGGAGGATCGCTTGAGAGGATAGCTTCTGAGCTGTCAGAGGTCTGGAGGGCCCAGACCCTTCAGTATGAGTGATGCTAGAGAAGGCAAGTCCTGTCCTGGACCCATGAAGGACTGGAGGGGCATTTTAGGGACCCCTTTCCTCCTCATCTAAGACTGCTACAGATGGCTCCTGCTGCGAGGACTCAGCAGTGTTTGGGGGAGGAAGATGGGAGTGTCATACCTGACACAGCAGGGACACAGAGTAGGTGCTCAGTAAACCAGTAGGGGCTGCCCTAGGGCTGCTGTGTCATAGGTACAAATGTGATGGCTTGGCCTGGCACATTAAGAAGCCAAGATGGGAGGATTACTTGCGGCTAGGAGTTTGAGGCTGCAAGGAACTATGATGATGCCATAGGATTCTAGCCTGGACAACAGAGGAAGACCCTGTCTCATAATTTTTTTTTTGTTTGAGACAGAGTCTTACTTTGTTGCCCGCGGTAGAGTGCTGTGGTGTCATTGCAGTTGTCATTGTTGTTTAGCAGACCTAGGCTGGGTTTGAAACTGCCAGCCTGGGTATATATGGCTGGCGCTATAACCACTGTACTACAGGCACCAAGCCCTGTCCCATTTTTTACAAACGAATCAGCTCTCCCCTGTCTCCCAGACCCTGGCCTTGGGATTCCATCACTACCTCTCACTGCAAAATGTCCACTTGATAGTAAGGTCTAGGAAGACCTGTAGGTCTCCAGGAGGGGTACACGGCGGGTGGGGTAGATAGGGGTAGGGAGGTCTTCCCAAGTGGTTAAGGCTTAATTTCCTCTGTGGAGGCACAACCACAAAGCCACAGGAGTACCCTACCCTCATCTGCCTTCACCAAGAGGCTCTTAGATAGAGCTTCTCCAGCTGGGCAAGGAACTGACACATAGGGGCCACCAACAGTTTCAAGGGCATCTTGAAGGTGTCTCAAGGGCGTGGCTTCCCATACTGCCAGCAGCAATGGTCTGCACAATTTCCTCTTCACAAAGACTGACAAGTCAGCCCCATGTAAGCTCAACTCTGCCCTTCTCTACCCTCAGTGCAAAGGAGAGGGGGCAAGAGCCATGCTGAGAACTGCACCACCTGGTTTCACCTCTGCCAACACTGGCCACCCACAGTTTCTATTTCTGGTGCTTGCAGACTGGCCCCTTTGCTCCAAATCTCATCTGCAACAGGCTGAGGACGATACCACCAGCTCCAGCCTAAGTCCTGTCTCTACCAATTGCTCTCAGAGAGAACCAAGGCCTTGGACCTCTTGCCCATGCACATTCAGGCCAAAGAAGAACCGAGCTCAAGGGCTGGTGATAGGCACTCTCTGACCACACCTGACAAGAGAACTCTGCAGCATTTTGTGGCCCAGACAGGCTCCCTACCCCAGAGATTCTGATTGGGCAGGTGTGTGGTGGGGCCTGGGAGTCTGCATCTTGAACAAACTCCCTCCTGGTGGTTCTGAAAACCTCAGTGAGGACTCCATGCCCAGAAGTATCAACTCTCCTGGGCACTGGGCTCCCTGAGCATCTCATCCTGAGCCACAGCCAATCATCCACTAGCCCACATGCTGAGCTGTGGCTGGGCCACTCACCCGGTTGGCCGTGACGGCCAGATTCTGAAGGTTCTGCAAGAGACCGATGTCAGCAGGGAGGAAGGTCAGGTTATTGTGGCTGAGGTCCAGGTAGCGCAGCTTGCGGCAGTAGAAGAGCTGGGTAGGGATCTTCTCAATCTTGTTGCGGTTCAGATAGAGGCGCTCCAGGTTGGTAAGGTTGCCGATCTGGATGGGGATGTAGGCGATGTGGTTGTACCACAGCTTAAGGCAGGTGAGGCGGTGCAGGTGCTGGAAGCTGATGATCTCCTCAATAGTCTTGAGGTTGTTGTCCTTGAGGTCGATCTCCTGCAGGTTGTGGAGGCTGAAGATGGAGTGCGGGATGCGCTCCAGGTCACAGCGGATCAGCTCCAGCTCAGTAAGGTTCACCATCTTCTTGAGGCTGTTGAGGACAATCAGCTTGGTGCCCTCATTGTTGATGGACAATTTCTGGAGGTGCACACCCACATCCGTGACCACCTGGGGCAGCTTGCTCAGGTTGCTCTTGAGCCGGAGCACTTTGAGGCGCTTGAGCTCCCGAAGCCCATCGATGACAATGTAGCGGTTATTCTCAGCGCTCAGGTTGCCTGTTAGGTGCAGCTCCTCTAGTGTCTTCAGGCTATAGATCCACAGCGGGATCTCCTTGATGTCGGTGAACTTGATGTGCAGTGCCCGCAGGTTCTCACGCAGGAAGGCCAGGGCAGGAGCCTCGATCTTGGCGGCTGTATGGTAGAGCCACAGCTCCTTGAGGCCGGTGAGCTGTGCGATGCTGGGTGGGATGGTCACATCGGGGATCAGCTCCAGCTTCAGAACCTCTAGCTCAACCAGGTCAAACACAGTGTCAGGGATGCCACTGAGCATGAAGAGGTGCAGCTCCAGCTTGTCCTGTGCGTTTTTGGTGAGCCGCTGGCGCAGCTTGTCCAGTGTCCACTCGTTGTTGAGGTTCAACTGCCGCAGCTTGTTCTCACTCACCTCTGACAGGAAGACAGCGAAGCGCTTGGAATACAGCGGGTCATACTGGTCAATTAGGTGCAGCATGAAGGCAAAGTCGTTCTTAACATCAGGGATGTCGCTGTAGCTGCTCTCCTCACGGATCGACTCGAATGAGTACTTCTTGAGGGAGCGCCGCAGCATCCACCAGAGAGTGTACATGCAGATGAGCCCGTAGAAGATGACCAGGCTGATATAGAAAGATGCCAGGATCTTGAAAAGTGTGGCCAGAGGGTGGGCACACCGGTAGGTACGGTAGCCCGTGAGGCTCTCAATGTCCACGGTGCAGTCCACATCGAACTTGATGTTGTGCACGTAGTAGACAGTGTAGCAGATGATGAGGATGAACTTGATCACTTTGATGATGGTCTGCCGCATGTAGAGGCGGTACACAATGTCCCCCTCCTCCACGTGGGTCCGAAACTTCTTCACCTTCTCAAACAGTGCCTTGGCCTGCTCCCCCTCCTTCTTGTCCAAAACACCTGTCTCCGAGCGGTCCACAATGCCCTGCTCAATCCGAGACTTGGTCCGCTGCAGCATGGGCACCGTGGCCTCCACATCCTCGCTGACTGTTGATGATTTCTTGTCCATGGAGCCGTTCATCTTGCTGAAAGCTGGCTTGGGGTCACTCTCTTCCACCACTGTTTCTGACAGGGCCCGTGTGGTCCAAGGCGAGTCGAAGCACTTAAGCAGAATAGACACAAAGTGCTCCAGCTTTGAGCTGGTGCGTGGGAACTTGAACCAGAAGTTGCTACAGGCCAGGAAGATAAGGGTGTGCAGCAGCACCAGGTAGGGGAAGTATTTGGCGAACCAGTGCAGCCGGTTCTCATAGCACACGGCATCCACATAGTTGTACTGGTGCCTGTCCAGGTCATACTTGATGCCCGTTGGGCCTGCCTCAGGGCTCGGCAGGATCGTGGAGTTGGGGTAGGTTGGTTCTGGGCCAGGGGCCGCCCAGCCCCGGAATGAGTCGTTACAGGAGTCCTTGGTGACCCATTTACAAGGCAGACAGATCATCTTGTCCTGGGTGACCTGCAGTGTCCCCCCAAAGACGGCAATCATGAGCATGACAATGGAGATATAGTCGGTGAACACATCCCACCACGGCTTCAGGATCCGGTACGCTGGCTGTGTGTCCGCAAAGTAGCGGAGCTCTGTCACTGGAATCATGATTCAACCTGAAAGGGACCCACAGGAGGGGATTACCACAGAGTGGCCTGGCTCTCTGGTGACCCAGAGTCCGCGGAAGAAGACAATGAGAATTCTACCATTGTTCACATTTCCACCTCAAATCTAACTGAGAGTCAAAGCCTGACCACTCCACAGGCCAAATGCCCTTCTACAGAAACCATGTGGTCACCCGCTGGCTGGGAAACCACACTGGGGGTGGGGTGGCAGTCTACCACCTAACATGTAGGAAGACTAAGCATGTGAGCTTAGGGCTCCCCCAACATCCCTCACACAGCCTCCCTGCCCTCTGCCCTGCCCCACCCCTGTATTCCAGTAAGAGCATCTGGGGATTCCTAACTGGAGTCTGCCCACTGAATGATGAGAGTGAGCAGAAGGGCCTGTGTGAAACTTTCAGTTTATTCGGAACTGGCCACTGTCAAGCTGCAGCAGTGACCTGAAGGGGTGTCTGCAAAGTATGAGGAAAGCAAAATGCAGAGTGGGTATAACACGGACTCACTTTTATGAAACAAATAACTAAATTTAAAAGCTATCCAGGTATGGCTGGGCACAGTGGCACTTGCCTGTAATCCTAGCACTCTGGGAGGTTGAGGTGGCTATACTGCTTGAGCTCAGAAGGTCAAGACCAGTCCAAACAAAAGCGAGACCCTGGCTCTACTAAAAATAGAAAAACTAGGCTTGGCACCTGTAGCTCAGCAGCTAGGGCACCAGCCACATACACTGGAGCTGGCAGGTTTGAATCCAGCCTGAGCTTGCCAAACAACAATGACAACTACAACCAAAAAATATCCAGGCGTTGTGGCGGGTACCTATAATGCCAGCTACTTGGGAGGCTGAGGCAAGAAAATTGCTTAAGCCCAAGAGTTTGAGGTTGCTGTGAGCTGTGATGTCACAACACTCTACTGAGAGTGACAAAGTGAGACTGTCTCAAAAAAAAAAAAAAAAAAAAAGAAAGGAACAAAAGGAAAGAAAAACCAGCCAGGCATCATGGTGGGGGCCTGTAGTCCCAGCTACCAAGAGTCTGAAGATGATGCCACTGCACTCTATCCAGGGCAATAGAACCAGTCTCTGTCCTTTAAGAAAAAAAAAAAATTCTCCATGTGTGCACACACTTGCACGTGTATAGGATTCCAGGAGCTCTCTGAGAAGACCAAATGTCACACATGTGGGCCTAATGACAGGCTTCTACAGGAGGGGCTGAATAGAGAGAGGACAGAGAACACTGCTGCTCTCTACTCCCAGGAGGCCTGGTCACACTGAGGCCTTCTTGGAAAGTCACCTCTGGTTGTGCTCATGTAGAGGAGTGAACAAGGGCAGCAGTAGCCACAGCAGACTCTCCCCTGCAGGGTCCAACTTGGCTAGTCTCCAGCAGAGCCTGGGAATCTTATTTTTAACATGTGACTTTGGTGACAGTAATGATTAGCCACTTTTGGAAAGCACTGGATCAGAAGCCACATTCAGGAAATTCAGCCTGTGCCACACAGGAGGCCTGCCACAAGATCAGCGTGGGAAGGGCTCTTGTCTTTGGTCATCCATGCTCAGCCTGCCAAGGCAGGTTATTCTTACAATGGTCTAGAAGACTATAAGGAGAGGAAAAAGCTACTAGATGTTCACTAGGGAACATCTGGAAAATACAAAAAAGCGGCTCGGCGCCTGTGGCTCAAGCGGCTAAGGCGCCAGCCACATACACACCTAAGGTGGCGGGTTCAAAT
>NW_003852482.1:8327454-8330119 GCF_000181295.1 Otolemur garnettii
CAGAATGGGTCAGCTTCTCTTGGGAAAGGAAGAGGGTACTGAGATGATGGGACTGGGCCACCCTACTCTGATTATTGATAATATTAATAACCACGATAGTAACGATCCCTTCAAGTACAAGACCCCTCTACAAATGCCAAATGCTTCCTGTTCCCAGTCTTTCTAGGAAGTGCTGAGATAGAGGAAAGCAGACCAGGACCCAGGTGAGGCAGGTGGAATTGGGGCACTCAGTAGAGTCAGGATGGTCACAGCAGTTGCTGAGGGCCTGGACATGTGCCAGGCACTGGGCAAGCCTTCCTTGCAGGCTCTCTCCTTTTTTGTTTTTTTAATTGAGACAGAGTGTCAAGCTGTCACCCTGCATAGAGTGCTTTGGCATCATAACCCACAGCAACTTCAAACTATTGGGCTTAACTGATTCTCTTGCCACAGCTTCCCAAGTAGCTGGGACTACAGGTGCCTACCACAACACCTGGCTATTTCTTTTTTTTTCTGGCCAGGGCTGGGTTTGAACCTACCACCTCTGGCATATGGGGCTGGCACCCTACCCCTTGAGCCATAGGCACCGCCCAACACTTGGCAATTTTTTTTTTCTTTTCAAACAGAGCCTCAAGCTGTCCCCCTGGGTAGAGTGCTGTGGCATCATAGCTCACAGCAACCTCCAACTCCTGGGCTCAAGCGAGTCTCCTGCCCCAGTCTCCCAAGTAGCTGGGACCATAGGCACCTGCCACAACACCCAGTTATTTTTTGGTTGCAGCCATCATTGTTGTTTGGCGAACCTGGGCTGTATTTGAACCTGCCACCTTAGGTGTATGTGGCTGGCGCCTTAAACACTTGAACCATAGGCGCCGAGCCACACCTCGCTATTTTTTTGTTGTAGTTTTCGTTGTTTAGCAGGCCTGGGCTGGGTTTGAACCTGCCAGCCCCAGTGTATGTGGCCAGTGCCCTAACCATTGAGCCACAGGCACTGAGTCCCTCCCCCCTTTATCTTTTTCTGGTTTTTTCTGAGACAGGGTCTCACTTGTCATCCAGGCTGGAGTGCAGTGGTATCATCAGAGCTAACTGCAACCTCAAACTCTTGGGCTTAAGTAATCCTCCTGTGTAGGCTCTCCTGGCGTTCCTGATGCCTGGGAGGCTGCCCTCTTTAGCCCCATTCCTCAGATGAGGGAGCTAAGGCTTCAGGCAGGGGAGTTACCTGTCCAGCACTATCCTGCTACTGAGTGGCAAAGCTGAGGTCAAACCCAGCAGGCCTGTTCTTCCACCACTGAGCTTGGGTCCTCACTGCTGTGTGGGACCTGCTCTCCACCTACCTGAGGTCCCCCACAGGTGGTACCAAGAGGAATGGGCCCAGGAGTCCAGCTTCCTGGCCCCCTGGGATTCCCAGAGTTCAGGTCACCGTGGAGCCAGCAAACACTATCTCCCACCTTGGGCTGATGACCCAGAGGGTCAGCACTGCTAGTGAGGCGAGGACTCAAGGGCCAGGGTAAGCACGTGCCCCACAGAATGACTGGATAGCTGGACACAACACCCACACTCCTAGGAGAGACTGGCACTCAGGAAGGGACAGCGGAATCACAGCCTCTTCTACTGAGATACCATCTGTCCCTTGCTTCCTGGCCCCTCGGAGTCCTCATCTAGGACAGGGGTCCAAAGATTAGGGACCAGAAGTGAGGAGGGGCCAAGACAAGAAGGCCTGAGCATCTGCAGCAGCCTAGCATGAGGTCAGAATGAGACTTCTAAGGCCAGGGAGCAGTCATTTGGGGGTGTGGGCACTTAATGAGTAGACAGGATGTGGCTGCAATACAATAATCCCCTTGATTTCCGAGGGGGGCGGAAAGTGCCTCCACATAGGGAGGGGCCATCTCAGCCCTGCAGCCCCAAGGCCTAACTCCTGGTGCTGGGCAGGAGGCCTTCACAGCCCTGCTGCAGGGGTCACGGGACCAGCAGCTCAGAGGTAAAGCAACCTGTCCAAGGAGGGAATGATGTGTCCTATTCAGGTCTATCTGACTCTTACCCCTCTTCTTGGTCTTGAAGCACATCCTGGGCTCTGTTCAGCCCTTGGCTAGGTCCTGTGGGGAAGATAAAAGTGACCAAGGTATATGCCCCACCTCAGGGTTATCTTGGGCCAGTGTCAGTGTGTGGGGAAGAAGACACGGAGACTTAGGGAGGCAGAGCTAAAAGAGGCCAGGACTGGAGTCCAGAGCAGGCCACGGTCTGGCTCATGCCTGGGCCTACCCCATGAGGGTGACTTGTCCACAGGGGTCACTCTCAGCTGCACCTGTGTTTCCTCCTCCCTTTTGATATGTGACCCTGGATGCATTGCTGCCTCTCTTCTGGGGCTTTGGGAGGATCAGGAAAGAAAGTGCAGGCACCAAATCCAGGGCTTTCATCCCCAGGACTATTGAAGAAGAACTGCCCTAAAACCAGGCCCCACAAGGAGATGGCCAGGTGGCCAGAGCATCTTGACTGACCCCAGCCTGGGCTGACTGCCCTCTCTCATAGCTTTGCCCATTAAGGCAGGTACCTCAGTGGAAGGAGCCTGGGCAGGCTGCTGGGAAAGACTTGGTGCAGAGTGGGGTGGGCAGTCATATGGGGCTGTGTTTTCATCCTTCCTCAGCCTCCTTATCACCTTGGTGGGGCAAGATGCTCTCTGAAGAGCTGGGTCTAG
>NW_003852482.1:8330437-8333604 GCF_000181295.1 Otolemur garnettii
AGCTGGGTCTAGTGCACATAGTAGGTGCTCAATAAATTCAGATGTCCTCCCAGAGAAGGCCTAAAGAGCACAGGGTAGGGTGGGTGCATGCGTGCAGACACAGGCCCCAGGTGTGGTGAGGAGGCTGCAGTTTCAGGTGGGTGTGGGCTGGGGTGGAGGAGGAAGCTGAAGCCAGCCAGGCTCAGGCCTGCCTGCTTCCTGCCCAGGCCTGGAGGCCCCAGGGCAAAGAGGGGATCCCCGATACCATAGGAGGGAACCCCAGTGCAGGGACCTACCCAGGAGCTTAGTGACTCAGGTGACCAGACACCTACAAGAGAGCAGCTTCCTGTCAGACCCAGATGACAAGGGCTGAGCCCAGAATCCTTGCAAGAAGCCAGGAGGTGCCCACTGTTCCCATACCTATTCTTCTCAATATTTTTATATTGTGGCAAAATACATATAACACAATTCGCCATTCTGACCACATTTAAGCACACTGTTCAGTGGCATACATCACACTGACACCGTTGTGCAGCCACCACTACCATCCTTTCCACCTTGTGAAAGTAAAACTCTACACTCCATTAATCACTGACCTCCCTGCCCCACCCTCTGGCAACCCCCATCTACTTTCTATCTCTATGAACCTGACAACTCTAGAGACCTCATGGAACTGGAATCACCAGGTATTTGTCTTTTTGTAACAGGTTTACTTCATTTAGTATCATGTCCTCAAGGTTCACCCATGTTGTAGCATCTAAGGATTTCCTTCTTTCTTCTTCTTCTTTTTTTTTTTTGGTTTAATTTGAGATAGGGTCTCCCAGACTGCAGTGGCATCATTACAGCTCACTGTAGCCTCTGACTCCCAGGCTCAAGTGATCTTCCTGCCTCAGCCTTCCCAGCAGCTGGGACTATAGGCGTGTACCACCATGCCTGGCTTTTTTTTTTTTTCTTTTTTTGTGGGAGACAGAGTCTCACTTTGTTGCCCTTGGTAGAATGCCATGGTGTCATAGCTCATAGCAACCTCAAACTCTGGGGCTTAAGCAATTCTCTTGCCTCAGCCTCCCAAGTAGCTGGGACTACAGGCATATACCATAGCACTCAGCTAGTTTTTTTCTATTTTTAGTAGAGTCAGGGTTTCACTCTGCTCAGGTTGGTTTCACCAGCCTGGGCTCCCAAGTTCTGGTATTACAGGTGTGAGCCACTGTGTCTGGCCAATTTCCTTCTTTTTTAAGGATGAATAATCTTCCTCATGCCCATTTTATTTATTTATTTATTTATTTTTATTGAGACAGGGTCTCATTTTGTTGCCCTCAGTAGAGTACCGTGGCATCACAGCTCACAGCAACCTCAAACTCTTGGGCTTAAGCGATTAAGCCAATAATCGCTTGTTGTTGTTTAGCAGGCCTGGGCCAGGTTTGAACCTGCCAACCTTGGTGTACATGGACAGCACCCTAAGCATGAGCTACAGGCGCCAAGCCCTCATGCCCATTTTATAACCAGGTAAACCGGTTTAGAAGGGAGAAGGCACTTGTCCAACTTATACTGACTAGAAGTGACAGAGGCAGCCTTTAGACCCAGATCTTGGGGGAGAGGGCAGACAACCAATACCTCTAAGGCAGGTCATTCAGATGCAGACCCCACCTGACAGCCACCCTCAAGGTGCACCTGTGTGTAGTCAGAAAAGCCCAGAAGGGGAGAAGGCAGATGTGGGGACAGGGGCCTTTCTCTAAGTTATGAAAACTACCCTTTTGAAATAAGTTTCCCACAGCTGTACATTTGTCCCTTTCCTGTAATTAGCCCTCCATAGATGGCACTGCCTCCTAGCAAAAGTGTAAAGCAGCTCCTCTCCTAGGCCTGCTTTCTAATCCCTAAGGGAGCAGAGAAATTGCTAGAGATGTCCCCACACTGTGTGAAAGGTAGATCAAAATACCAAAGGGTAGTGCCTAGGCCTCTGCCCAGCTGGGACTCCTCCTTCCCTATCACCTGCAGCCTACCCCAAGGTCAGATAGCAGGGCTATGGTCCCAGAACCAATGCTGCACCACAGATACCCCCCTTGGGGAAGGTTCCTCATCCATAACACAAGGATGGTGACAAATGCCTTACAGAGATCTCAGGACTATTGTGACAATCACAGATATGGGGTTTCCCAAATCCCCTGTGCATGGGACCTTGGACAGACTGGTGGAGAGCCAGAACCCGCAAGCCATGAGGACATGTATTTGAAAGTGGGGGGGACTGGGCAGGGCCAGCCTGGGCTCTACTACTTGTGATCCAGTGTTGGTGACTTCACCTCTCAGAGCCTCAGTTCCCCCACATATGGAATGAGGCTAAGGAGAGGCCCCGCCTCACAAGGCTGTTCAAAGGCCAGAGCCTGGGGATGGGAGTGAGATGAAGGTGAAGAGCAAACCAGACCTGGCCAGTCCCCTCAACCCTAGAGAAATCCTGACCTCAGCAGTGTGTGTGAATGAAAAGTGCCTAGGAGAGAGAGTTAAGGCAGGATATGGAAGAGCGAAAACCACCCAAAGGGTTCCTAGACACCTGGCCAAGAGCCAGAGTTAGGTAGAGCCTGGCATACAGTAGGTGGGCCACCTGGCAAGTTAAAGAAGCCACTGGAATGCAACAGGGCCTTTCCAGTGGAAGGGTATAGCTCTTTACACATTGCCATTTTAGAAAAAAGTGAGATCCATAAAAATAAACAAACACAATTCCACATGATAAACCGTTTGAATCACAGCAAGGGGCTCTCTCAGAGAGAAAATAGGAAGCAGAAATCTAAAATGGAAACTAACTTTAACCAGCATGCATTATCTTGGTGATTAAAAAATAGTATGGAATGTTAAATAAACATAGCCTTAGAGAAAACAAAAAAAAAAAAAAAGAAAGAAAGAAAGCAGCAGCTGCCGGGCACAGAGATTGAGTTAAATGTCCATTGTAGCTTTGAGAGGCAAGAAGGAGGCAGGCCAGGTCAGGTCTCTGCCTCAAGAAACAGGGAATTCCTATAGGATCCTGAATAGAAGAAAAAGATTAAAGGGTTCGAAATCAGGGTGGCTGAGAAAAGACAACAAAGATGGTGAGCTCTGCTGTCCTCTGTCTGGGCTCCAGTCTGGCTATTTCTTCCCTTTCAGAACAGATGTATCAGTTTCTGCTGGAGAACGGGCCCTTAGAAATCAGGGGTTAGGCTCGG
>NW_003852482.1:8334591-8335645 GCF_000181295.1 Otolemur garnettii
AAAAAAAAAAAAAAAGATTCAGTCACAGGAATGTTCATCAACAGGGCTATTTACAGCCAGAAAAAGTGGGGGGAAACTAGGTGCCTCTTATTAGGTGATTAAATATTTATTAAATTTTACAAGTATGAAATATTAATAAATAATGAAAGCACATTAGAGCAAAACATTTGATGCCATGAGAAAATGTTCAAAATATGGGGCAGCGCCTGTGGCTCAGTGAGTAGGGCACTGGCCCCATATACTGAGGGTGGCGGGTTCAAACCCAGCCCCGGCCGAACTGCAATCAAAAAATAACCAGGCATTGTAGTGGGCGCCTGTAGTCCCAGCTACTCAGGAGGCTAAGGCAAGAGAATCACTTAAGCCCAGCAGTTGGAGGTTGCTGTGAGCTGTGTGATGCCACAGCACTCTACCAAAGGCAATAAAGTGAGACTCTGTCTCTATAAAAAAAAAAAAGAAAGAAAGAAAATGTTCAAAATATGTTAAATTGTGGTAGAATAACTGCTGCTCGGCCATAAGATATTCTCATTTTTTCTCTCTCTCTCTCAGTAGGGCTGCTTATAATCCTTTTCCACCCCCAAACATACCTCTGTTTTTTGTTATAAAAAAGGTTACTCTGGTAATTAATGAAGATTTTTTTCTTAAGAGCCAGGGTCTTGCTCTGTTGCCCAGGCTAGAATGCAACACAATTATAGCTCACTGCAGCCTTGAACTTCTGGGCTCAAGTGATCATCCCAAGTAGCTGGGATTATAGGTACACACCACCACACCCACCTATATTTTTTTATTTTTTTGTAGAGACAGGGTCTCACTACATTGCCCAGGCTAGTCTCAAACTCCTGGCCTTAAGTGATCCTCCCACCTCAGCCTCCTAAAGTGCTGAGTTTACAGGCATGAGTCACAGCACCCAGCATAAAAACAATTTTTTTAAATCACTATTTCAAAGAATCAAGAATAGCTAAGACATTTGGGAAAATAAGAAAGGAGGAGACATTATTCCAGATATTAAAACTTACTATAACACCATAAGAATTAAAGCAATTGGCTCAGCGCCTGT
>NW_003852482.1:8335856-8337395 GCF_000181295.1 Otolemur garnettii
CAGGGCAACAGCTTGAGGCTCTGTCTCAAAAAAAAAAAAAAAAAAAAAGAATTAAAGCAATTTTGGTGTTGATGTAGGGATAGAGGGGTGGACCAAAAGAACTGAAGAACCTGGAAATAGTTCTCCACTGTTAGACAAGAGAGTATATGTTTTGCAGGTTAAGGGAAAAGAACAGGCATCCATATTCAGTGTGGGTTCTCAGGCAGTCACACAAAAAAGGCATAGCCCTATCTCCCTCCTTATACAAAAATAATTCCAATGAATTAAAGCCCAAGGCAAAACTTAAAAGTGTTCAGAGAATAATCTAAGAAACTATCTTAATGTCATTAAGACAAGGAAAATTATCTTACCATAAAATGTATAAACCCTTATAGGAAAAGATTAGTTATACTGATCACATTAAAGTTAAAACATGAGGCCAGGCATGGTGAAATCCTAAAACTCTGGGAGACTGAGGCAAGTGGATCACCTGAGGTTAGGAGTTTGAGGCCAGTCTCAGCAAGATCCAGACTCTGTCTCTAAAACTAGCCAGGTATTGTGGCAGATGCCCACAGTCCCAGTTATTTGGGAGACTGTGGCAAGAGGCTCTCTTGAGCCCAAGAGTTTGAAGTTGCTATGAGCTATGATGCCACAGCACTCTATCGAGAGCAACATAGTGAAACTGTGTCACTAACAAGAAGAAAAAAAAAAGAACACTCACTGAATAGTTATCTGTGACAGCAAAAAATCAACAACAGCCTAAATTTTCAACAGGAGAAAGAAAAAATTCTTCTGTTTACGCAATGGAATGCTTTATTTTATATATTTATTTGTTTGGACACAGAGTCTCACTTTGCCACCCTTGAAACTCTTGGGCTCAAGCAATTGTCTTGCTTCAGCCTCCCAAGTTGCTGGGACTACAGGCGTCCACCATAACACCCAGCTATTTTTAGAGGCCAGGTCTCACTCTGGCTCCGGCTGGTCTCAAATCTGTAGGCTCAGGCAATCCACTCACCTTGGCCTCCCAGAGTGCTTGGATTACAGGCATGACCCACCATGTCCCGCCCTATGGAATGCCTTAAATCAATTAAAGTACATTAACTGTAGCTACACATATCAGTATGGATAAACCTCAAAACCAAATGTTGATCCATAAACAAGCTATAAAGGATGAGTGCGGTGGCTCATACCTATAATCCCAGCACTCTGGGAGGCTGAGGCGTGTGGATTGCTTGAATTCAGGACATGGAGATCAAACTGAGAGCCAGAGTGAGACTCTGTCTCTAAAAATAGTCAGGCACTGTGGTCGGCACCTATAGTTCCAGCTATTTAGGAGGCTGAGGCAAGAGAATTGCTTGAGCCCAAGAGTTTGCGGTTGCTGTGAGGTATGAATCCATGGCACTCTACCAAGGGTAACCAAGCGAGACTCTGTCAAAAAGAAAAAAGGAAGGAAGGAGGAAAGGAAGGAGGAAGGGAGGGAGGGAAGGAAGGAGGAAAGGAAGGAAGGAAGGAAGTTGTAGAAAGATAAACACAGTCTGTAAGGTTTTCTTTTTTTTTTTT
>NW_003852482.1:8337619-8338567 GCF_000181295.1 Otolemur garnettii
GGCCTGGGCTGGATTCAAACCTGCCACCTTAGGTGTATGTGGCTGGCACCTTAGCCACTTGAGCCACAGGCGCCAAGCCTATAAGGTTTTCTATAATGTACATACCCAAGTGCAGTGAAGGTACAAAACTTGTGTGGGAAGTCCCCAAATCAAGATAGTAGTAATTTCACTTAGTGATGGTAGAAAATAGGACTGGGAAAAGGCTTCAACTTTGCTTGAAATATTTTATTTAAATGCCTGTGTACCTGCAAGTATGTGTGCAGGTACACAGTAAAGAAATTACTACAAAACATTAAGGTCTGACAAAGCTGACTTTTGGATACAGCGATGTCTGTCCTAGTTTTTGCTTGTTTTCTGGAGATGGTCTCATTCTTTTGCCTGGGCTTGAGTGCAGTGGCACCGTCATACCTCACTGCAACCTCAAACTCCTGGGCTTGAGAGATCCTGCTGCTTCAGTCTCCTGAGTAACTTGGACTACCGGCATGTGCCACCACACCTGGTTAATTTTTAATATCTTTTGTAGAGATTAGGTCTCACTGTGCTGCTTGGGCTGGTCTTTAACTCCTGGCCTCCTCCTGTCTCGGCCTCCCAAAATGTTAGGATTACAGGTGTGAGCCACTGTACCTGGAGTATTCTAGGCTTTATATATTTCTACATGCTTAAATTACTTCTCTTGTTAATTTTATTTATTTTTAACTTTTTTTTTCTTTTGAGATAGGATGCTATTCTGTTACCCAGGCTGAAGTACAAAGGTATCATCATAGCTCACTATAATCTCAAACTTCTAGGCTCATGATCTTCCTGCCTCAGCCTCCTCTCACCCTTAGTAGCTAGGACTACAGGTGCACGCCACCATGGCCAGCTAAGTTTTTAGCTTTTTCATAGAGATAAGGGTCTCATGATGTTGCCAGGCTGGTCTTGATCTCCTAGTTCCTTTTTTTTTTTTTT
>NW_003852482.1:8338662-8341072 GCF_000181295.1 Otolemur garnettii
CCTGCCACAATGCCTGGCTACTTTTTGGTTGCAGCTGTCATTGCTGTTTGGTGGGCCTGGGCTGGATTCGAACCCGCCAGCTCAGGTGTATGTCGCTGGCGCCTAAGCCGCTTGAGCTACAGGTGCCAAACCGAACTGAACTCCTAATTTCAAATGATCTACCCTCATCAGCCTCCCATAGTGCTGGGGTCACAGGCATGAGCTGTGTGCTTGGCCTATTTATTTTTTCAAGAAAGGGTCTTGCCCAAGGTAGTCTCAAACTCTGGGGCTCAAGCAATTTTCCTGCTTCAGCCTCCCCATTACAGGTGGCCATCACTGTGCCCAACATGCTTAAATTATTTCTTCACATAAAATTTACCAAAACAATCATGCATTTCTACCCTGCATGGCTAGTCTTCTCCTTGTCCTCACACCTGGAAATTCTCAGCAGTTAGCCACTGCTGTACCATTTATCAGGTCACCAGGGCAGCAGCTGCTGCTTCTCCTTCCAGCCTGCTCGCTCCTCAGTCTCTGAGAACAGTGCAGAATGAAGGAGAACCCACTGCCTGGACCTGCCCTATACCCAGGAAGACTCAGAAGAGGGTTCAGTGCAGGCCCTTCCCACAAGAAAGCTCAAGCAGATGGGAGATGCAAGACCAAGTTCCTACTACAGCAGAGCTGGGGCATCCCTGCCCCTCAGGGGTCAAATGAGCAACCCAGAGAACCTCCATCCTTCCCGTGGGGGCAAGAAGATCTGGGTAAGTGCAAAGAGCAATAATTTTGGACTTGCGGACATGGGTTCAAATCCAGCTCCAGCAATTCTGTGACTGTGGGCAAGTTACTTAGCCCAAGCCTCTGCCTTTGCAACTTTAAAGCAGGAATAGGGGCTCAGCGCCTGTGGCTCAAGTGGCTAAGGCGCCAGCCACATACACCTGAGCTGGTGGGTTTGAATCCACCCCAGGCCCACCAAACAACAATGATGGCTGTAACCAAAAAATAGCTGGGCATTGTGGCAGACGCCTGTAGTCCCAGCTACTTGGGAGGCAGAAGCAGGAGACTCGCTTGAGCCCAGGAGTTGGAGGTTGCTGTGAGCTGTGATGCCACAGCACTCTACCCAGGGCTACAGCTTGAGGCTCTGTCTCAAATAAATAAATAAAGCAGGAATAGGTGGACTTGGTAACTTACACATACAAGCCTAGCACTCTGGGAGGCTGATGTGAAAGGACTGCTTGAAGTCAGGAGTTCAAGATCAGCTTAAGCAAGAGAGACCCCATCTCTACCAAAAATAGAAAAATTACCTGGGCATGGAGGTAGTGCCTATAGTCCTAGCTACTTGGGAGACTGAGACAGGAGGATCACTTGAGCCTAGGAGTTTGAGGTTGCAGTGAGCTAGGCTATCATCATGGCACTTTTTTTTTTTTAATTTTTATTGTTTTTTGCAGTTTTTGGCAGGGGCTGGGTTTGAACCCGCCACCTCCGGCATATGGGATCAGCGCCCTACCCTTTGAGCCACAGGCACCGCCCATCATCATGGCACTTTAGCCAGGGCAACACAGTGAGACTGTCTCAAAAACAAAACAAAAATTCAAAAACAAAAAATTCAAGAAATCAACAACAAAAAAATGAAAATAATAGTACCTGCCTCATAGACCTATAGATGACCCAAAGGAAACCTGAGACATTAATTAAAAAAAAAAAAAAAAAGCTGTTGCTGGCCACAGTGATTTACGCCTGTATAGACCCAGCAGTCTGGGAAGCCAAGATGGGAGAATCACTTGAGTTTGAGAACAGTTAGGCAACATAGTGAAACCTTATCTCTACAAAACCTGTGAAAAATTAGCCAGGCATGGTGCTGTACACCTGAAGTCCCAAGTACTTGGGAAGCTAAGATGGGAGTATCACTTGAGCCTAGGCATTCAAGGCTGCAGTGAGCTCTGACATCAGACAAGGCACTGACATCCAAACTGAGTGACAGTGAAGAACGAGACCCTGTCTGTCTGTCTGTATGTCTGTCTCTCTCTCTCTCAATCTCTTGTGTTTTTTTTTTTTTTTTTTGCAACAGAGTCTCACTTTGTCACCCATGGTAGAGTGCTGTAGTGTCATAGTTCACAGCAACCTCAACCTCTTGGCTCAAGGTAGCGCTTATAGCTCAAGCAGCTAAGGCACCAGCTACATACACCAGAGCTGGAGGGTTTGGATCCAGCCTGGGCCTGCCAAACAACAATGACAACTACAACCAAAAAATAGCCAGGTGTTGTAGCAGGCACATGTAGTCCCAGCTACTTAGGAGACTGAGGCAAGAGAATCGCTTAAGCCCAAGAATTTGAGGTTGCTGTGAGCTGTGATGCTGTGGCACTCTACCCAGGGCGATAGCTTGAGGCTCTGTCTCAAAATATAAAAACAAAAACAAAAACAAAAACAAACTCTTGGC
>NW_003852482.1:8342605-8359670 GCF_000181295.1 Otolemur garnettii
TTTTTTTTTTTTGAGACAGAGTCTCACTATATCGCCTTGGGTAGAGTGCTGTGGCGTCACAGCTCACAGCAACCTCAAACTCTTGGGCTTACGCGATTCTCTTGCCTCAGTCTCCCAAGTAGCTGGAACTACAGGCACCTGCCACAACGCCCCACTATTTTTTTGTTGCAGTTGTCACTGTTGTTTGGCAGGCCCAGGTTGGGCTCAAATCCACCAGCTTCAGTGTATGTGGCCGGCGCCCTATGGGCACTGAGCTATGGGCACTGAGCCATGATCTCATTCTTGTTTTAAAAAATCATATCAGTAACAAACTTATTACAGTACACATACAAAAATCTAGAAACCTATACATAGAACTATATGTAGTTAAGTCTAAGGCTGGGTAAGACTGCAGCAGGTTATCTACATTTTTCTATTATTTAAGTATGATATATTTTTCTAAGTAGAAAAGACACTTGGAAAAGAACTCAAAAGGCCTTCCTCACCATGTGGTTTTTCAGGATTACAGGAGAATTACAAGGAGTCACTGCTGTCCTCCTGCTCCACCCTGAAGCACACTCAGTGGGGCATGGTCCCCACTTCATGGGAGCACAGAGTGGGGAAGAGCCCAGACCCCAGAGTTGGGCAACTCAAATGCCAACTCTATCACTTCCTTTTGGGGCCTCAAAGACCCTGTTTCCTCAACTGCAAGATGGAAGTGCTATAGCTGTACAATGGGTTACTGTGAGAATTAAAAATAAGATAAGATATTATGTACCAATACAGCACCTGCACAGTGTAAGGCTGTCATTCCCAATGTCACCTGCCACTGCAGAAGACCCTCCTGGAGTTTGGTGGAGAAGAGAGGTCTCACCCTTCACCTGGCACACACAGCCCCTCTCTAAGTGTGAACTGCACCTCAAGTGTCTCTGAGCAGGGGCCAGATCACCCAGAGGCTCCCAGGACCTCCTCACAGATCCTCAAACTCCTAGTGACCCTTCCAGGCGTGGGACCCCAGGAAAGGACTGAGGGTGGAGTTCACTATCTGTTCTCCTTTTGTGCAACCCCAGTCCACAGTGTCAATGTCCTCATGGGGCTTCTTATAGACGGGGAAGAGAGTCAAAGAAATGACATGCTGAGAACACCCAGGCATGCCCCAGACCCCACTCCAGGCTGCAGAGATTTGGCATGGCTCCCTCACCTGGGCGGCGGTGGGCAGGCACGCTGTGGGTAAACAGGGCACAGAGAGCCTTTTGTTATAGCACAAACAGGGCCAAAACGGGAAGACTTCCCAGGCAGGAGGGGTGGCGGGAGGCTGGCGCCCCTGTGTACCACAGATGGGAAGGCTGTCCCTCCAACACTATCCCAGGGACGGGGGAAGGGCCGTTCTCAAGAGGTCCTGTCCCAGGAGGGCTCCGGGCCTGTGAATCTGCTCAGCCTTGGGCTTCCTCCCCTCCCAGAGCCAGGAGGGGGAGAAAAGGCCTCACCCCTCATATGGCACACACAGCCCCCACCCTCCCCAGAGTGGGGCACTGGCCTCCAGGCCCCACACCCAGCTGGGGTGAGTCAGAGGCTGTGGGCTGGGGGTGCTGCCTGGCTTGGGACTCACCCTGTGTAGAAGGGCACGCCCTTACTTCCTGGGGAAAGGAAGAGGGGAGACGGCCAGGCTGGAGGAGGAGGGGACAATGGTGAGTTGCAAAGTGCTCTCACTTAGGCTTCAACAGGTTCATCCTCATGCCAGCTGGTAAAGGCATGGCCTGCCTTCCAGAGTAAAGGGTGACAGGCCAGGGACACCTACCTGGAGCTTCCCTCACCAGCTCCCTAAGCCAAGCACACAGAGGTAGCAGGTCAGCTGGAGGCTCAGGCTGAGGGCAGCTCTCGCCCCGCCAGGCTGGTGCTGGAGTGGCCAGCCACTGACTAAACCCCAGCACATCCAGGCCTCAGATCCCAGTCCCCGTGCAAGCCAGGAATAGGATCCCTGTATCACCAGTGTGATATGTGACCTTGGGAAAGTCTCTCACCATCTGTACAATGGGCTGACAAGTCAATTCCTCATAGGGTTATGGTTAGTACTGAGTGAGGTAGTCCACATAAAGCCTGGACCAGTGTCTACCACATAGGTAAGACTCTATAATGCTAGCTACTGTTTCTATTACAGTACATTCTATTAGAGAAGTTAAGCAACCTGCCTAAGGCCACACAGCTAGGAAGTTCCACCCCAATTCTGATGTTCCACTATGCCAACCTGCCTCAAGGGCAAACAGTTTCCTGGGCTTGCGTGGGTGTCTAGGGCCTTGGAGATGCTTCCTGGGACAAGACCCCTTTTCCTGAAAGGCACACAGAAACAAAGGCTCCGCAGGGCAGCTCACCAGGCCATACCCAGATGCCTCTGGTCTCCTAGGTTCTGCTTTAAGGAAACTTTGGAGGGGAGCCCAGCTCTGGGCCTGCACCCCTGAGGCAGAGAGACCTGGGAGACAGGCACTAACCTGGTATGAACACCAGCACTGCCCTCCTGGACAGGTTCTGAAAAGTGCCCACAAGCACCCTAGAGAGGCTGTGGAGGTTTCTGCTGAGATGCCAGGCACTGGCCAGGTCCAGCTAGATGAGGGGAAAGAGTGAGGGTCTGGCTGAGAGTGAGCCAGATACCTGGGGGCTGCCAACCCAAGGAGCCAGCTGTGAGGTACAAGGTGCCCCCACAGGGGCAGGGTTCCCGTGCAGCCCGCCCTGCTGCTGGCCAGTGCATTCGTTCCGCTGCCTGTCTGAGGGTGCAGGTTTGGCAGCCGCACTTCTAAGGGTGTCCAGGTAGCGGGTGAAAGCCATGGAATTTTACAGCCACTTTTACTCCAGTGGAATGAAGCTCTAGGCATGAGGCTATATTGCAGCAGACAATTTAATTTTGAGGTTTTAAGCCCTCAAGAGACATTTACATGTAGAAGAACTTGCTGTGAGGCTCGAGGTGCAGTAGAGATGCATCAAGGAAAGACAGCTGGGAACATTTGTGGCTGGGAGTAAAAGTCTTTCTAGAAACCTCAGCCCTGTTACATGTCCTTGAAGAAGGAAGATTTAGTCCCCCACTTCCCCCCACCTCTCCCCCACAGTAAAGTCACTAAAAAACAATGGTTCAGCCCCAGTCCTGGAGGGGAGCTCAAGCCCTGCTGGTACCCCAAGGGCGTCAGTTCTGGTAGCAGATGGACTCATTCTCCAGAGGTGGGCACCGGAGCCTCTGGTCAGTGTTTCTCAGCATGGTCTGTAGCCTGCCAGCCTCCCAACTGCCAAGGGAGCTTCCCCACAGTACAGACTCCTGGGCCCAGCTCCCCTGGACAGACTCTGTGGGTCTGTGGTGGTGGGTCCAGGGTGTAGAGCATTTTAAACAAGCTCCCAGGTGCTCTGAAGCACCCCTCAAGCCTGAGAACCTACAGAAAAAGCAGCAATGGAGAGGAGAGTAGAAAGAGCACAGACTGCCAAGCCAACAGACCTGGGTTTAAGTCCTGGCTTTGCCACCTGTAAGCTCTACAATTTTGGGCAAGAGGGCTTGTCACACTGGGCTTTGGCCTCCTTGACTGTGAAATGGTGAGGCAACCTCACATGCAAGGCAGAGGTCGAGGCTAAGATAAGCACATGCTCGCAGCGACCAGCTTGCCACCTGGCACTCAGAACACAGTGCAGAGGATGACCCACGAAGTGAAGGCACTGCTGCTGGGAAGAAGTCGAAGATGCTGAGTGTCACCTACATAGCTGCCTATTCCAGGAGCTCTTTGCCAGAAGCATCTCTTGTGAGCAGGAAGAGACTCCTGGGGAAGAATGGGAAGAGGAAACACGCAAGAGGGAGAGGGCTAAGACAGTGAGCCTGAGAAAAACACCAGGTGAGGAGAGACATCAGGAATTCCAGCAAAGATCTCATTCCCAGCTCAAACCTGCCAAACAACCCTCTCCTGGCTCCACAAAACAAGGCTGCCAGACCTAAAATCTTTCTTTGCCAAAACCCATCCTGAGGTCATCTATGCACCTTTTGACCCAGGTGGCAGGGTGGGTCCCCATGTTCTCCTCAGCTGCCCACCCTCAGAGCTAAAACCTGAAAGCAGCATCTCAAACAACCAAGACGAAAGCCTCCTCTGGGTGTTGCTAAGGTAAACTGAGTCAGGGCCTGGCTCAGGAAGAGCCAGGCTCAAACACAATGACTCAGACTTTGATTCGACTCAACCCCCAAGCCCAAAACTAGGCCCCCCCTCAGGCAAATAGCAGCAGCCAAAACCTGGAGGGCAGAACTCAGGCTGTCCCAGCTATCCCTGGAAAGGAGGAAGAATTCTGATCTTAGATAAGCAGGACCTGCTGTGTTCTGCTCATCGCTGCCCAGCACAACAGACTTCAGCTCAGGCCTCTGCTCTCCAGGAGACAAAGTTCCTTAGAACCAACAGGAAACTCCTACAGGGCAGGGCCAGGGTTGGCTGACCTTGTCCCAATAAACAGGAGAGTCGACAAAATCACACACTAGGCATTTCCCACCGCCCTCAGCTGCTGTCAAGGCCCAGACAGCTCAAGACTCCCAGCATGGTGGAGGGAGAGGAGGACATGAGGTGGACAGTTCTGCCCCGACCACACACAGACCTATCTGCCTCCTACCTGGGAAAAGGTCCAGGGGACACCATTAAATGAAACAAAAGCAAGCAGTGAATCAGCAACTCAAACATGACCTGATTTTTATAAAAATAAGCAACAGTAGTAATAGATGTGGAAAAATGTACCTGTCCCTATTCATGTCTCTGCAAATGGGGACTAGAGGACACGTTCATTTTCTATACGACATTAAAAACAGAAGCAATTCAAGAACAGTTCTTTCTGTTTGTCTGTTTTTCCAGACAGTCAGTCTCACTATGTCGCCCTTGGTAGAATGCCGTGGCCTCACAGCTCACAGCAACCAGCAACCTCAAACTCTTGGGCTTAAGAGATTCTCTTGCCTCAGCCTCCCAACTAACTGGGACTATAGGCACCTGCCAAAATGCTCAACTATTTTTTTGTTGCAGTTGTTATTGTTTAGCTGGCCTGGGCTGGGTTTGAACCCACCACCCTAGGTGTATGTGGCTGGCTGGCACCGTAACCACTGTGCTACAGGTGCCAAGCCTCAATAACAGTTTTTGAAAAAAAAAAAAACAGAAGCAGTGCAAAAAACATAAAATGAATATGCAATTATGTTAGTAATTACCCACATAATAATAAGTTAATTATTTCTTTTCAAGTCCAGGTGGGGAGGCTCAGGCCTTCCTTCACAAAAAACTGAATGGGGGAGGTAGAGGCAGGGAAACCTCAAGGCTGAGAACAAAGGATTTCAGGATCTGGGTTCAAGCCCTAAGTCCCTGCTTTCCTTCTAGATGAGTTTGGGCAAGTTGCTTCCTCACTCTGAGCCTCAGTGTCCCTATGGGGGATAATGCCCATCGTCCAAACTTCCTCAAATGATCAATGAGAGCAAGGATGCAGACATGTTTTGAAAATTATATTGCAGCCTGTACACATTAGCTGTGATTAGGGGCCACTTTCTGGGATGTGTACTCTGCCAAATTCCTTCCGTACATCAATATATTTACTTTTCAAAATGCTCTAAAGGGAGAAGGTGTTAATATTATCTCCTATTAAAAGATGAGGATAGGAGGCTCTGAGAGGTATAATGACTGGCCCACAGTCACTCAGCAAGCATGGGTCAAACCTAGGGTCAAAGCTAGGGCTTTGCCAAGGGTCAAACCTAGGGCTAACTTCAGAGCTCTGGTCCTAATCAGTATACTCTTATGCCTCTGGGAACTGTTCTCCAAAGGATAGGCCAAGGAACTCCAGTCCCCAAAGATGTCTACGTGATCAAACAAGTGTGGGGAAGTATGACCTGCCAGCTCCCTCTCAGCAACTTACCATGCTCACCTCAATACATTTAAGACTCCTGAGAAGTCCTGCAGCAAGAACAGCAAGAAGTAGCTATTTCCCAGAATTATCTAACCATTGTGACCAAAAAGAAACTGGTGTTCCACAGAAATTTCTTTGAGAAATGTAGTCACAAGGCAACATTAGCAACCCAGACTGATAAGATCTGGAGCAAGGGAGAAAAAACAGAAGTTTGCAATGAAACAACATTGGCATTCAAAGAGTACAACAAGCAGACATTACTCAGCTGGCCAGTAACACAGGAGAAGGAAAAGAATGATTCTGTTGTCTGACACTTCTGCCCTGGACCCCCTGGACCTACAGTGAGAAGGGCAAAGGATTGTGGAGACGGAGGTGCTGCCCTTTGCTCCCCAGGCTGGGGAAGGCACCTGACCAGAGCTGCAGCTGGCCTGGAGGTAGAGGGGCCCAGTCCTTACCCCAGGACGGCTCTGCTATCTGTGCGTTGGCTGTCGGTGCTGAGGCCGGCCCACGTCTGTCTGGGCAGGGTCCTGGCATTCCTTTCGCTCCATGGACGCTGCCTCCCTACAAGGAAGTGAGAGCTGCTGTCAGCAGGCGAGTGTGTGGCCATCAGAGTTACCTGCTGTACTGCCAATGTTCTTTGAGAACCTGTTTGGTGCCAGGCCCTGGTCTGGGCTCTGGGGTGACAAGAGAGATTCAGATAGAGTCCCTCCCTCACAGAACTTGGTCTACTGAGGAGATGGCAAGTAAGCAGTTACAATCTTAAGAGCCCAGGGCTCTGCTGGGGGGAATCCAGGAGGAGTATTAGATCCAGACTGGCATGGTCAAGGAAGGCTTCCTGGAGGAGCTGCCTGAGTTGGCTCCTGAGGAAGAGCAGGAGTTGGAAAAAGAGCATTCTAGGCAGGGAGATGAGCACATATTTGCCTGTAGGGGAGAGGTTGTGTCATCTAGAGAATGCCAAGTGGTTCAGCATGGCTAGGTCCAGAGCTGAAGATAGGAAGTGGCAAAAGATGAGCTATGGTGGGGTGAGTGGGGTGGGCAAGGACTCAGCCTCTGCTCAGACTCCAACCAAAACACAGAACCCACCCAGCACCTCTACCACTCAGTAAACACCCAATAATATTTCTGTTGTAACACCAGCCAAAGTATATCAGAACCTACAGCCAAGCACCTTGCTCAGAACTGTTCACAAGGTTGAAAAAGCTGGAGGGGTGGAGAGTGAGAGTGATCACCTACAACAGGGGCAGCAAGGAGCACCCAAACCAACCAGGAACTGGGAGTATGGCACAACCTCTGGAGAGAGGCAAAAGACTCATAGTAGTTAGCCAGGAAGGAGGGCAGACAGAGAGACCGGAAGGGATCTAGGAGGAACTGTGGAGCCTTTCAATCACTTATGCTGATGAGTATTTGTTAGACCATCTCAGGTCCAGGCACCATGCTGGGAAGAAGGAAGCAGAAAGTGGTCTCCACTCTCACAGGGAGAAAGGTGAATTGCCCAGGGGTGGTGACAACTGGACAGTAAATCACTCACAGCTGTACAGGTACAGAGGCCATCTAAACCAACCTCTACTCTTGCCCCACCCTCCTTGAGGATGGGGCACCCACTGAGGCTAGGTAGTCCAGTCACTTGATCATAGCAGAGCGAGGACCATAACTTGGGCCTCTGGACTCCCTATCGCTGATTGTTCTAGTCTGTCCTCTTCCAGGAAACATAAGCTGACCATCCCCTACATGTATTCACCCAGAGCCAATTCCTCCTTCCTCTGGGCCAAAGTATATCAGAACTTATGTGTTTTCCTGTCTACCTCTCTTCCCAGACTGCAACTCTCAGAAGGCCAAGGACCACATTTTCCTAGCATCATTCTTGGCCCAAGCTCTTACTAAAGGATGGCTAAATGAATAAATGAATCGAGGGATGGAAAGATGGTATACTGGGCTCTAGAGCCCCACATCTATCCCACTCAAATCTGAGAGGTCTGAGGCCAAACCTGGAATCACCTCTACACTCTGGAAAGGAAGTCAAGAACCAAGCTGGTTCCTTCCTGCTAATTCTTGCAGTAAAGGGGCAGGCCAGGCCAGACAGCAACCCAAAGCCCAACCACCTCCTCAAGTTCTGACCCACTGGGAAAATCCTCAGGAGCCCCCACTGTTCAGAAAAGCCACTCAAAATCTACACACACAACTGTTTCCTACTAGTGTGTGCAAAGGATGAAGAATACACACGTCTCCTAAGTTCTGGGGGGTGGTCACAAACATTTCTTGGGTCCCTGCTCTGTATCCCACAGTCCCTAGAAAGTAGAGGGGTGTTCATTTTCACCCCAAAGAAGCTCTAAGACTGGGAAGACAAAGAGGCAGAGGCCAGGTATTCATCCCCAGCATCTCCACAGCAGCCAGCCCTCCAGAACAAGTCAACTGTCCTTTTCTCCCCTCATGAACCAGAGGAAACCTGACCTTCATAGAAGCAATACCAATGTGGCACTGTCCAGGCCCTCCAAACAAACTCCCACTGCCCCAGCCCCCCTACAGGAGTATCACCATCAGCCCATCTCCTCTCCTTTCTACAGTCTTTCTAGAGGTGCATCTGCTCCTGAGGGCAGAATGCAGCTTGGAGGGGTAAAGAATACTTCTCTAGAAAAGGTGAAAGAGGCCCTTGGGAACTTTTGCTCCCCCAAATCCTCCCTCCTCCACAATTTAGGCCCAAATTCCCTTTACCTGGCCAAGTGCTCTACCTCCATAACCTCATCCTCAAAAGGCTTCCTGAGGTAAGGCAGGGGAAGAGGAGTCAGTGGAAGTGTGGCTCACCCAGGAGCCACCCACCCCTCCAGCCAAGCGCCCATAGGAAGGAGGCTGCCAGACAACCCCTAACTCATCACTCCTTCCCAAAAAAGGCAACAATTGCATCAGCTGAGAACTGACCCATCTTGGTTCACTCCAGTCTAGACTAGGGGAAAAAGCTGTTAGCAAAAACAGTGGAATCATTGGGATTCCTCAAAGATCCCAAGCTATGCTCTTTCATCCTGAAAGCCAACTTTCCTGGATTGCCAGCTCACCTATAGCTGGACTGGGCCCGGACCCCACTAGATCTGGCTCTCAGGCCCATCTGGACGCACAGAAAGGAGCAGGGTCTTGTGTTTCAGATGCCGAATGGGTCTTCTCAGAAATCCCAGCCCAGACAGGCCCCAAGAGTGTAGCCAAGGAGTCTGTCCCCAGGTCAGGGCACTGTCCCCGCCAGATCAAGAGCAGAGAGGCGTCCAAGGGAAGAGGAGGGGGCCGGAAACCCAGGAGAAGACAGCTGGAAGAACCTTCGAAAACGTAAAAGAACTGGCAAGGAAAGAACCAATAAGTGGAACCTCTAGGAAAGGGAGACTGTGTGTGGAGGGGTGAGGATCCGGGGGACCCAGGGAATGACAAGGGGACATGGGGGAGCCGAGGCGGAAACTCGGGGGTGCCTGGGAGGGGGCTCGCGTGCCGCGGCACCGGGAGAGGGTGGGGTCCCGGAGACCCGGGCAATGAGGGAGCTCGAAGGCAAGCCGAACAGAGAAGCCACGAAAGGCCCCCACGGGGTCAGCTCTGGCCAGCAGAGCCCCAGCTGACCGGAGCGCCTAGGACCCGGCAGCTGACTGGGGGTGTGTGCAAGTAGGTTTCTGAAAGGTGACAGCGCCATCCCTTTCACCACCCCACCCACTCACCTGGGCTTGCCGCGCCCGGCCGCCCAGCGGGCAGCGCCAGACCCCGGCCACTCCGTCCCGCCGCCGGCCGCAGCGCTCCTCCGGCGCCTCCTTTTGTTTGTCCCTCACTGCACCACTCAGCCTCCTCCGCCCCGGAAGTGACGTCACCACCGGGCGCGACCGCGGTGGTCAGGACGTCGCCATCTTTATGAGGGGAGCTTTCTCTTGCCTTCGCCCTGTTCTCGCCTCCACGCCAGCGCCATGTTGCTTCGGGGCGGAAGTAGGGGTGCTCGGGGTTGGCCCCCTTAAAGGGACAGGGATAACTGCAACCTTCAGAGAGTGCTTAGGGACAAGGCGGGAAGCTGCTGAGGTGGAGGTGAGTAGTTGGTGCTTGAACGAGGCTGACACGAAATCGGGTGCTGAGGCTGGGAGGACCAGCTAACGGTTCCGAGCTTGGTTGTGCCAGAGTACTCAATGCGTTTGGTGCTGCTTGTTATAACGGAGTGGCTGTGCCGAGTGATCGAGCCGCCGGTGAAAGTCACCTGCGTGCACTACTAGCTGGTCCGTGTTGGGACACTGGGGCTTGTCCCCTCTGTACCCTTGTCATCTCGCGAGCGTACCAGGGAGAAGATGAAGCCCGAGGCAACAGGGAATTCTGAGCAGAGTGGAGGTCGGAGCCGGTTCCCTGGACTCCAGTTCTACAACTGCGTGGTTCCTCCCAGGTCCCCGCAGTTCCCAGATTGATGATAGTGACGGTAGCCATGGTAAAAGTAATACCTTGCAGACGTTAAAACGATAAATGTTCAATATGCACAATTTCCAAGATACCTTCGGTTAAAAAAAATGGAAGAAAAATAAGCATTGGTCAGGGCATTTTTGTGAAAGGACGCACGAGGGTGTGGGTGTCTGTGGCTGTGCGCCTCAGCTGTCTGATAAGATGCACAAGTTACCTGTGGTTGCCTCGGATAGGGGAAGTAGGGTCCTGGGTACTGGGACAAGAGGAGAAGAATTTACTACCATGTGCAGAAGTTGGTTATTAAAAATAGGGCCAGGCACTGTAGCTTACAAATATAATCCCAGCACTTTGGGAGGCTTTGGGTTACTTGACGCCAACCTAGGAAACGGAGATACTGGCTCTACAAAAACAAAAATGTGAAAATTAGCCGGGCGTGGTGGCAGGCGCCTGTAGTCCCAGCTACTGGGGAAGTTGAGACTGGAGTATCCCTTGAGCCCAGGAGTTGCAGGCTGCAGTGAGCTACGATCACACTGCACTTCAGTCTGGTTGACAGGGCCAGACCCTAACTCTCAAAACAATAAATAAAAATAAGATTGTGTCTTTTTTTTTTTTTTTAGAAGAAGCACAGCTTCCCTTTCTTTTTTTTAGAGACAGAGTTTCACTTTATAGCCCTCCATAGTGGCATCACAGATCACAGCAACCTCCAGTTCTTGGGCTTAGGCAATTCTCTTGCCTCAGCCTCCCAAGTAGCTGGGACTACAGGTGCCTGCCACGCCGCCTGGCTATTTGGCCGAGCCGGGCTTGAACCCACCACCCTCAGTAAATGGGGCCGGTGTCCTACCCACTGAGCCATAGGCACCGCCCAGGTTGTGTCTTCTTTTTGACATGTCTTGTCTTGAGCCAATGCCTGATTTCAGCTCTCCTGCTATGTGGTCTTATTTTTTCCTTGATAAAAGAAAAACCTCAGAGAGATAGGCAACTTAGCAGTATCGTAGCCAGGAGGTGGATACGCTGGAATTTGAGCTCTAGAGGATTTTACACTAATGCCTACCATCTAGCTTATCCTACTCCCCATTGAGAAGATTTTTGTTGTTGTTGTTGTCAGTCATACAACCCAGCCTGGAGTCTAGCACACAACAGGCATCCAGTAACTGTTTATTGACTGAACATGTGGAATAGATGGAAGAGACAACCTGAAGGCAGAGTGAAAAGAAGCAAACATTGAAGGTCAGAACCCAGGATAGAGTCCAAGGCTCACTCCTCTCTTTCCGACCTTGACACCCAATCTGGAAAGCAAACTACCACAACTACAGTAGTGGACACTGAGTTCTCCCGTGTGTTTGCATACTTTATTTGCAGATTAGCCCCATTTTACAAATGAATAAATGAGGCACAGAGAGGTTAAGAAAGTCACACAAAGAAGGTTCCCATGAGGCCTCACTCCCCTGCTCCCTGGGACAGGTTGAGCTCCTTGATCTCCTTTGGCTTCCCAGGGTCACCAGCTCTAATCTTTGGGGACCTACTGTGTGCTGGGCGAGCTGTCAGAGGCTGAGGGTCTGGTGAGGATCTGCAAGAGTACACAGTTCCTGTCCTTACAGTCCAGTGCTTCTGTGTTGGAAGCAGAAGCCCAGGACCTTGGGACCACAAAGAAGGGGGCACTTAGCTTAGACTGAATGGAATCAGGAAGAGCTTCTCCAAGGAAGTGACTTAATCTGTGGCTGATTAAAGGAATGTCTGGAAGGAGAAATGATGGGGCTAAAGACTCGAGCAGAGATGGATCCCTTCTCCAGACTCTGCTTCGGAGT
Organism: Otolemur garnettii; assembly: GCF_000181295.1. NCBI lineage: Eukaryota > Metazoa > Chordata > Mammalia > Primates > Galagidae > Otolemur > Otolemur garnettii. The sequence continues at coordinate 8,354,677 of NW_003852482.1, forward strand.
CAGTCCACTCAGGAGTTGGGAGTAACTGGAATAATTGAAGAAAATGCAGGTTAGAAGCTTTCCGTCTGGTCTGTGGGATTCTTCTATCCTCCATTAGGTGCTGACTTCTCCCCCCACTCCCAGACAGCCTCAAGCCATCGCCCTGGGTAGAGTGCTGTGGTATCACAGCTCATAGCAACCTCCAACTCCTGGGCTCAAGCGATTCTCCTGCCTCCGCCTTCCAAGTAGCTGGGACTACAGGCACCCAGCTGGCTATTTTTTGGTTGCAGCCGTCATTGTTTGGCGGGCCCAGGCTGGATTTGAACCCGCAACCTCAGGTGTACGTGGCTGGTGACTTAGCCACTTGAGCCACAGGTGCCAAGCCCAACTCCACATCTAACTCTCCAAAGCCTGGGAGAGAAGGGCTCAGATTTTATCATCCAGGTGGGGGCGACAAAGAGACACATGAAAATTAATAGTTATGAGGAAGTCACTGTTAACTGGGTCCACATCCCAGTTCTGGATGGCACTGCCAGTTCCCTGAACACTGGTGAGCTTTGGACTCCCAACTGCCTCCTGTGCTGTGCTGAGACTGACTTTGGGTAAGTCATTTCCCCAGCGCTAGGGGAAACATCACCCCCTAGGAACACTCCGCCTCAGCGTCACCCCCTCTAGGGTTCACACCAAGCTATCTACCTACCTACCTGTCTGATGTGGTTTTTTCTTGCATGAAACTCCCTATGGGTATGAGATCTTGGTTTTAGATCTGGATCCTGTGCCAGAGCAGTAACGGGTGGGATACCTACCATTCGTCTCAGTGTGGGCTCTGGAAGTCGTTTCTCTTTCCTCTGCCAATTCCGAAGCCAAGAGGGACGGGCCCTCGGTCCCTCAGGGTAAACCCTTACCTCAACAACAAGTTTTCACCGAACATTTGTCTTATACTTTGGACTCTAGGTTTTTTTAGTTAAAAAAAAAAAATCCGGATTTATTATCTGACAAGAGACTTTTTTGTCTTTCTTGGTTAATTTTTATGGGAAACCTTACAGTTGTCAAGGTGAGTAGCACATTATCAATGACGGATTACTGTGGGCCAGGACTCACAGTGTACTTTCCATGGGCTACTATTATCCCCTTTGCACAGATGAGGAAGCTAAGCCTCCGAGAGGCTGTGGTATGGTGTATTCACAGACCTATAGTTAGTTTGTGGTGGAGCTAGGACCATGCTATTCAAGCCCAAGCTTTTTTTTTTTTTTTTTTTTTTTTGAGACGGAGCCTCAAGCTATCCCCCTGGGTAGAGTGCCATGGCATCACGCTCACAGCAACCTCCAACTCCTGGGCTCAAGCGAGTCTCTTGCCTCCGCCTCCCAAGTAGCTGGGACCACAGGCGCCCGCCACAACGCCCGGCCATTTTTTGGTTGCAGCCATCATTGTTGTTTGGCGGGCCCGGGCTGGGGATTCGAACCCACCACCTTAGGTGTATGTGCTGGCGCCTTAGCCGCTTGAGCCACAGGTGCCGAGCCCAAGTCCAAGCTTTGATCTTCTGTGGTTGTTTGTGTAATGGACCAGTCTTTCTTGGGCCTGTTATGTCATTTCCAGCCCCTCCTCATCTAGAGGTGCCATGGTTTGTGTTTTCTCAGTAACTGAGGGTATCCTGGCATTTGGAGCCCAGGGGTGATAAACATCCTTCAAGACACCAGATAGCTCTCCCCAGTGAAGAACCAACTCACCTCAAATACCAACTGCGCCCCTGATTAGAAACACCAAAACCAATTGTCCTAATTTACTTGGATAAAGTGACATGGGGCCAGCCTGGGAAGCCACAGTCACCTTGTTCCATGCAAGGCGGAGCTGGATATGTCGTATGTCATAACTTCTGTAACCCAGGGGCTGGTAGGTCTCCTGCAGGCAGAGAGGCTGATAGGAGCAGCAGGACCCACTTCCTGAGAGAAAGGCTTGTGGGGAGAAGGTTGGAGTTTGGAAACAGGCAAACCAGGGTCTAAGTCCTGGCTCAGGCCCTCTAGGCTGAGTGAACTTTGCTTATTCTTGTCTTGAGCAGAATCAGGGCAATAATATCTTCCTAACAAGCTGTGGTGGGGATTACAGACTTTAGCATGGGAAACAGGGAAGCAGTCGGACATATAGTAGATGCTCTCTGAGTTCAGAGGGGGATCTGGGTGGAAGAGGTAGAGCTGGGGTTAAGCTCTGCCAGGAGGTTCAGATTGGAGAACATGCCAGGCAGGGGGAACAGCTTAAGCAAAGGTGGGCAATGTTTGCTCAGAGACAAAGGACATGGATTGTACCTTTGGAAGAGGAGAGAGTGCTGAGGCTTCCAGGTCTAGATTCAGACTAGCTCCAAAGGCCAAGCTGAGGAGGCTGTGGACTTTGGTGTCACCACGGCTGTTCAGCAAAGCAGGCACAATGGGATTGAGTGGGGGTGGGAGGAGTAGGGACATAGCTGATGACAGCAGCATAGCTGATAGCTGATGACAGCAACCAGGTTATTGGTCACTGAGCCATTTCAGGAGGTGAAGAGTTATCCACTGCCTAGTGATCAAGCACATAGCCAGTCATTGTCCAGATTGGAGGGGCTGACAGCCAGGAGGCCTGTGATCATAGGTACTTGGAAAGCTGCTCTGGAAGGTGTCCTAAGGTTATTTGGTACCGTTCTCATCCCCTGCCTGGCAGTGTTGGGCCTCCTTGGTGCTGCCAAAGCGTCTGGGCTCCCTCCATTGCAGCAGTTCTCCCACAGATTTTTTAAAATTTTTATTTTATTATTTATTTATTTATTTATTTTTGTTTTGTTTTGCGATAGATTCTCACTATGTTGCCCTCAGTAGAGTGCTGTGGCATCACAGCTCACAGCAACCTTAAACTCTTGGGCTTAAGTGATTCTCTTGCCTCAGCCTCCCAAGTAGCTGGAACTACAGGCACCCACCACAACACCTGGCTATATTTTTTGTGTGTGTGGTTGTTATTGTTGTTTAGCAGGCCTGGGCCGGATTCAAACTTGTCTGCCTCAGTGTACATGGCTGTTGCCAAGCCTATTTATTTATTTATTTATTTATTTTGAGACAGAGTCTCAAGCTGTTACCCTGGGTAGAATCCCGTGACATCACAGCTCACAGCAACCTCAAACTCTTGGGCTTAAGTGATTCTCTTGCTTCAGCCTCCCAAGTAGCTGGGACTACATGTACCCACCACAAAGCCCAGCTATTTTTTGATTGTAGTTGTCGTTGTTGTCTGGCAGGCCCAGGTTGGATTAGAACCTGACAGCTCCGGTACATGTGGTTGGTGCCCTAGCCGCTTGAGTTACAGGTGCTGAGCTGTGTATTTATTTTTGAGACAGAGTCTCACTCAGTCTCCCTGGATAGAGTACCATGGTGTCGCCATAGCTCATAGAAACCTCAACCTTTGGGGCTCAAGTGATCCTCTTGCCTCAGTTTTCCTATTTTTAGTAGAGACAGGGTCTTGCTCTTGCTCAGGCTGATCTTGAACTCCTGACTCAACCATCCACCCACCTCAGCCTCCCAGAGTGCTGGGATTACAGGCATGAGCCACCATGCCCAGTAAAAATTTTATTCTAATTAATTTTTAGAGATGGGATCTCACTCTGTTGCTCAGACTGGAGTGCCATGGCCTGATGATAGCTTACTGCAACCTCAAACTCCTGGGCTCAAGGGATCCTCCTGTCTCAGCCTTATGAATAGCTGGGACGACAGGCACTGGCCACCATGACTAATTTGTTAAAACATGTTTTGTAGGCTCTGCGCCTGTGGCTCAAGCGGCTAAGGTGCCAGCCACATACACCAGAGCTGGCGGGTTCGAATCCAGCCTGGACCCGCCAAACAACAATGACGGCTGCAACTAAAAAATAGCCGGGCATTGTAGCAGCACCTGTAGTCCCAGCTACTTGGGAGGCAGAAGCAGGAGACTCACTTGAGCCCAGGAGTTGGAGGTTGCTGCGAGCTATGATGCCACAGCACTCTGCCCAGGGTGACAGCTTGAGGCTGTCTAAAAAAAAAACATGTTTTATAGTGGTAGGGTCTTGCTATATTTCCCAGGCTGGTCTTGAACTTTGAACTCCTGGCCTTAAGCAGTCCTCCCACTTTGGCCTCTCAAAGGGCTGTGGGGATTATAGGAGTGACCTATGGCATGACACCTGGCCAATTTTGAAAATGTTTATTTTGCTTTATTTATTTTGAGACAGAGTTTCCCTCTAGTCTCCCTGGGTAGAGTGCTCTGGCATCATAGCTCACAGTAACCCCCAAGTCTTGGGCTCAAGTAGTCCTCTTGCCTCAACCTCCCGAGTGGCTAGAACTACAGGCGCCTGCCACAATGCCCAGCTAATTTTTCTGAGATAGGGTCTCACTCTTGCTGAGGTTGGTCTCAAACTCCTGAGCTCAAGCAATCCACCCATCTCAGCCTCCCAAAGTGTTAGGATTACAGGCATGAACCACCATGCCTGGCTAAATTTTGAAGATTTTTAAATTGTCATGTCCAGTAACAAAAACGACATTCGTTAAACACTGACTATTTGCCAGGTACCATGCTAAGTCATTTACTTAACCACTGCAACCCTATGAGGCAAATACTACCATTCTCGTTTTAGAAATGATTCTCAGAAAGGTTTAGTAATTTGCCAGAAGTCACTCAGCTAATGAAGGCTTCATTCCAAGTTTTGATTCCAGAACCTATGCTTTCAGCCTCATTTTTACTTATTTATTATTTATTTTAGAGATGGGGTCTCATGCTATTGCCCTAGGCTGAAGTGCTTTGGCACAATCATAGCTCACTGCAGCCTCAAACTCCTGCACAGCCTTATTTTTTTAAAAAATCAAACTGTATAGGTTTTTTTTTTTTTAATAGAGTCAGAGTCTCATTTTATCGCCCTTGGTAGACTGCCGTGGCATCACACAGGTCACAGCAACTTCCAACTCCTGGACTTAGGCGATTCTTTTACCTCAGCCTCCCAGTAGCTGGGACTACAGGTGCCCGCCACAACATCTGGCTTTTTT
>NW_003852482.1:8359959-8369628 GCF_000181295.1 Otolemur garnettii
CTTAGCCACTTGAGCCACAGGCGCCGAGCCACGTCTGGCTATTTTTTTTGTTGCAGTTTGGCTAGGGTTTGAACCTACCACCCTTGGTATATGGGGCCAGTGCCCTACCCACTGAACCACAGGTGCTTTGCCCTGTATAGGTATTTTATATGTTCCCAACCCAATCCTAGAGAAAGCCACTATTAATAATTTGGTGACGGGGGAGCCGACCTTGTTGGTGGGTCTGGCGCTACTGATGCGTAAACTCCTTTCCCCTAGCTGTTAGCTTATGCACAATAGGATGCCTGCGACCACAGTTACCACCCGTGCACCTACCCAAGTGCAAACAGCAGAGAAAGGAGCTGTGGCAGATAAAAGGTATTAAAGGAGCTGTGGTGGGCTTGGTGCCTGTGGCTCAACTGGCTAAGGTGCCAGCCACATACATCTAAGGTGGCAGGTTCGAATCCGGCCCTGGCCCGCCAAACAACAAAGACAGCTGCAACCAAAAAATAGCTAGGCATATTGTGGCAGGCACCTGTGGTCCCAGCTACTTGGGAGGCTGAGGCAGGAGACTTGCTTAAGCCCAGGAGTTGGAGGTTGCTGTGAGCTGTGATGCCATGGCACTCTACCCAGGGGGACAGCTTGAGGCTCTGTCTCAAACAAACAAACAAACAAACAAACAAAAAAGGAGCTGTGGCAGATAAAAGGTATTCCAGTCTTCCTTACTGCTCCTTGAGGAAATGCAGAGGCAGGTATCTGCATAGCCACGCCCATCACTAGGTCTTATTATCGGGATAGGGCTTATATTTAACAAATGCATAGAAATCTTGCTAGGGCTTATTTTGGGGGTAGCTCTTATTTTCGGGGAAACAGGGTAGCTAACCATGGGAATGTCCACACCACAGCTGTTCACTCTCAGATGGTCTGATTAACATAAACAAGTAAAGTGGACTGAAGGAAAGGATGAAGATATTCCAGAGGAAGCGACACCAGCAAAAACATCACTTTTTAAATTTTTTTTTGAGACAGTCTTACTTTGTTGCCCTTGGTAGAGTGCTGTGGTGTCATAGCTCGCAGCAACCTCAGACTCATTTTAATGTGACATTACAGTGGCTCATGCCTGTAATCCTAGCACTCTGGGAGACCAAGGCGGTGGATTGCCTGAGCTAAGGAGTTCAAGACCAGCCTTAGCAAGAGCAAGACCCCCCCATCTCTAAAAACTCAATGGACATTGTGGCAGGTGCCTATAGTTCCAGCTACTTGGGAGCCTGAGGCAAGAGGATTGTTTGAGCCCAAAAGTTTGAGGTTGCTGTTAGCTATGATGCCATGGCACTCTACCAAGGGTGACAAAGTGAGACTCTGTCTCAAAAATAATGAATAAATAAAATAAATTTCAGCCAGGTATGATGGCTCACAGTTGTAATATAGCACTTTGGAAGGCCAAGGCCAGAGGATCACTTGAGCTCAGGAGTTCAAGACTACCTTGAGCCAGAGCAAGACCTCATTTTTACTAAAAATAGAAAAAAATTAAGTAGGCATTGTACACAGTGCCTGTATTCCCAGCTGCTCAGGAGGCTAAGGCAGGAGGATCACTGGAACCCAGTAGTTTGAATTGCAGGGAGTTAGGCTGATGCCACAGCACTCTAGCCCAGGTGTCAGTGAGATTCTGTCTCAAAAAAAAAAAAAAGAAAAGAAAAGAAAGAAAGAAAGAAAAGAAAAAAAGAAAGTACCTCTAGAGATATTTCACAAAATTGAAAGCACAAAAGGGCTCGGCACCTATAGCTCAACTGGCTAAGGCGCCAGCCACGTACACCTAAGGTGGTGGGTTCGAATCCCCAGCCCGGACCCGCCAAACAACAATGATGGCTGCAACCAAAAAATAGCCGGGTGTTGTGGCGGGCGCCTGTGGTCCCAGCTACTTGGGAGGCGGAGGCAGGAGACTCGCTTGAGCCCAGGAGTTGGAGGTTGCTGTGAGTATGATGCCACAGCACTCTGCCCAGGGGGACAGCTTGAGGCTCTGTCTCAAAAAAAAAGAAAGCACAAAAGGAAAAATGTTGGAAGTTGAACCAAACTCAGGAGAGTTTAATAATTCACTGAAGACACAGAAGAGGGTCAGCGCCTGTGGCTCAACGGCTAAGGTGCCAGCCACATACACCAGAGCTGGTGGGTTCGAATCCAGCCCAGGCCTGTCAAATAACAATGATGGCTGCAACCAAAAAATAGCTGGGCGTTGTGGCAGGTGCCTGTAGTGCCAGCTACTTGGGAGGCAGAGGCAGGAGAATCACTTGAGCCCAGGAATTGGAGGTTGCTGTGAGCTATGATGTCATGGCACTCTACCCAGGGTGACAGCTTGAGGCCCTGTCTCAAAGAAAAAAAAAGAGAGAAGAGCTCCCTGTTCCTTAACCACCAGAAGGCAGCACTGTTTAAACTATTCTTTCTTTCTTTCTTTCTTTATTTTAGATAGGGTCTCACTAAAACTACTCTTGTTTTGTTTTGTTTGAGACAGTCTCACTATGTTGCCCTCGGTAGAGTGCTGTGGCATCACAACTCACAGCAACCTCAAACTCTTGGGGTCAAGAGATTCTCTTGTCTCAGCCTCCCTAGAAGGTAGGACTACAGGTGCCTCTCATAGTGCCTGGCTATTTTTCTGTTTATTTGGGGGGGTTTTTTGGTTTTTGTTTTAGAGACAGAGTCTCACTTTGTTGCCCTAGGTAGAGTGCTGTAATGTCACAGCTCACAGCAACCTCCAGCTCTTGGGCACAGGTGATTCTCTTGCCTCAGCCTCCCAAGTAGCTGGGACTACAGGCACCCACCACAACACCTAGCTATTTTTTGTTGCGGTTTGGCTGAGCTGGGTTTGAATCTGCCACCCTTAGTATATGGGGCCAGCACCCTACTCACTGAGACAGAGGCGCCACCCAACAATTAATCAAAGCATGTGTCTAAACTGCTGACATAATTCTGCCATCTTTTTGTTATTGTTGCGGTTTTTGGCCAGGGCTGGCTTTGAACCCACCACCTCCAGTATATGGGGCCAGCGCCCTATTCCTTTGAGCCACACACAGGCACCGCCCCTTTCTGTTTGTTTCTTTGCAGGCTCCGGCCAGGTTTGACCCCACCAGTCCCGGTGCACGTGGCCAGTACCCTAACCACTGAGTACAGGCGCCAACAATTCAAACTACTCTTTTTTTTTTTGAGATGGAGCCTCAAGCTGTCCCCCTGGGTAGAGTGCCATGGCATCACGCTCACAGCAACCTCCAACTCCTGGGCTCAAGCGAGTCTCCTGCCTCAGCCTCCCAAGTAGCTGGGACTACAGGCTCCCGCCACAACACCTGGCCATTTTTGGTTGCAGCCATCATTGTTGTTTGGCGGGCCTGGGCTGGGGATTCGAACCCACCACCTTAGGTGTATGTGGCTGGCGCCTTAGCCGCTTGAGCCACAGGCGCCGAGCCTCAAACTACTCTTGATGAAGTTTTTTTCCTTCATAAACTTTTATGAACAAAGAAAATATTTTAATTCTCAATGTTTCTAATTTTTAATTACAGTGTACTAGATACATATTAGTTTTTTATTTTTTTCATCTCTATGCATTTGTAACAGACCATAAGAGAGTTTTTTTGTTTTTTTTGGTTTTTTTTGACCGCGTCTCACCGTGTCACCCTCGGTAGATTGCCATGGCGTCATAGCTCACAGCAACCTCAAACTCTTGGGCTTAAGCGATTTCTCTTGCCTCAGCCTCCCAGGTAGCTGGGACTACAGGCACCTGCCACATGCCCAGCTGTTTTTTTTGTTGTTGTTGTTGTTGCAATTGTCATTGTTGTTTTAGCTGGTTTAAGCTGGGTTTGAACCTGCTAGCTTTGGTGTATGTGGCTGGTGCCCCACCCATTGAGCTATAGGTGCTGCTCTCTACAGGTGCTGTAAGAGAATTTTTAATGTTTTGACAATTTTCTTTGAGACAGAGTCTCACTCTGTCAGTACTCTGTTGCCCTGGATAGAGTGCTGTGGTGTCATAGTTCACAGCAACCTCAAATTGTTGGACTTAAAGGATGCTCCTGGGACTACAGGCGCTGGCCACGATGTCCAGCTAATTTTTCTACTTTTAATAGAGACAGGATCTTGCTCTTCCCAAGGCTGGTCCCAAACTCCTGAGCTCAAGCAATCCATCTGCCTCAGCCTCCCAGAGTGCTAGGATTATAGGCGTGAGCCACCATGCCTGGTCTTTGTTCATTTTTTGTATTTTCAGCACCTGATGCACAGCCTGCCCTATGGTGGTACACACCTCTTCATTGCTTTACCAAATATTTGTTGAACTCCTATTAGGTACTATTCCCTATACTACCCACCATGAATACAAGAGTTCAGGGCACCTGGCACGGAGTGTGCAGTAAATAAAAGTCCATTGTCATGGGTGGCGCCTGTGGCTCAAAGGATTAGGGTGTGGGAGGTGGTGGGTTCAAACCCAGCCCGGAGCCAAAAACTGCAAAAAAAAAAAAAAAAAAGTCCATTGTCATTATCAATCGGCTTACCCACTGTACCTGAAGGAGTTGAATGGATCCCTGGTGAGAGGCCCAGTGCCTCTGTATGAGGTCTCTGATTTGGCCCCAGTCAAGAGAGATCTTTAGGAGTCTGGGAAGTCCTCCGGGGCGAGGGAGGGGGCTCCTTTGTGAAGTGACACCACAGTACCCTCCTGCCCTAACGCAGGGAGCCCCAGGGCCAATTTGCTCAAAGCCACGACAGAGCTGGCTGTGCAAGCTCACCTGCTAGAACAAGCTGGAAAGCCCTCCAGACCCCTGTCAGTATTCCTGGGTGGCAGCAGGCCACCTTCTGCTTTTGGCTCAGCGCCCCCCAGGCTCCTCCCTCCCTTTCAAGTTCCTGGAAACTGCCTCCATTATACCACATGCTACCAGACAGACAGACACAGAGATGTGTGGGCATGTTAAAATGCAGACACTCACATGCATGTGAAGTCACAGGCAACACGGATTTGCCCATGTCCAAAGCTGCATTATGACTCTCTCCCTTAAAAGACATTAAAAAAATACATTTTATAACTGTTGGTACAAAGAACTAGTCTGGTCTCCTCCAGGCTGGATTCATCATTACACAGTTATTATTATATTATCTTTTCTTTCTTTTTTTTTTTTTTTTTTTTTGAGACAGAGCCTCAAGCTGTCACCTTGGGTAGAGTGCCATGGCATCACAGCTCACAGCAACCTCCAACTGCTGGGCTCAAGCGAGTCTCCTGCCTCTGCCTCCCAAGTAGCTGAGACTACAGGCGCCCGCCACAACACCCGGCTATTTTTTGGTTGCAGCCATCATTGTTTGGTGGGCCCGGGCTGGATTCGAACCCACCAGCTCAGGTGTATGTGGCTGGCGCCTTAGCCACTTGAGCCACAGGCGCTAAGCCTTATTATCTTTTCTTATTCTAAAAGAAATTAAAATACTCTCATGGGCCTCTTGATGTATCGTGAGCCCCCATTCTGCCTCCTGAACCTGATGGAGCAGTTGCCCCGAGGGCCATATCGTATGACCCGAGTCAGCACTGATAAGGTAGCCACTCTACTAGTAACATCTGTCATTTATTGGACACTTGCTGTGTGTCAGCACTAGCTGAAATCCTTTCCATGAATTATTATTTATTTTATGGATGGAGAAACTGAATATTGAGAGAGGTAAAGTGGCTTGCTTCAGGTCACACAGCCAAGGACACCAAAGCCTGTGCTCCACTCCTTCTCTACCTCTTGACACCTGCCCTCCTCCCTAGGGTCTGCTTGGGGCCTGGGCTGGGTGGGCAGTGAGGGTTCTGCAGTAGCAAAACAGACCTGCCCTATGGAAGGCTTGGTGTAATGCTCACTCCTGTGCCCACAGACTTGCCTGGGCACACATACCACCCCCTCCCCTGCCCATCCTTGCAGTTAAAGTTCATCCTGGGTTTTCCAGCCCTAGCCTCGAGGCTGCAAGGCTGGCTAAGCATCTGCTTGTCCAGCACAGATACCCAGGTGCCACCCAGCTCTCTTGCTCTCTGTGAAGCCAGGTTCTCCAAACACTTACCAGGTACCACCTTTCTGGAGAGCTGGCAGTGTACAGAGGAGGTTGAGGGGCTCAGGTTGAGACAGTGGAGAGAAGCAAAAGCCACAAGCTAGGATCTTTTCCTCCTGAGTTTCTGCCCCATACCAGGGTACAGGCAGCTATAAGGCCTGTATAGGAGCTTTATATAAGTATTGGTTGTTTATCACTATTAAACCCCATTGTTGGAGTGAGGAAACACCTGCTTTACAGTGCTTAATTCCATCCATTGGTGTATTAGCACCTGTGGCAGAGGGGGATCAAATTAGAGCTGACTGTATTGTTAGTATTTGTATCACCATTATCTGGTGAGATGAGGAAGGCATGATTTAGGATGTTATCACTTCAGGAGGGAAGACTGATTGGATAGACACAGAGTCTGATATGGGGGATAGTGTCAGAGAAAGGACCAACCTATCACGTAACTGCTGGGGTCCCAGTAGGATGGGTTCCCTGAGGCATCAGCAGGGCAGGAATAGCCAACCCTGCATTTGGGCAATGCAGGATGGTCCCAGTCTAGTAGGACAGTTGGTCCCACTGGAACACAGAGAGGGCACAGGTACCTAAGATGGCCGCCCCTGGGCTGGGTCCTGGTGTTGGGTCTCATGTCCCATTATCTGAGTGCTCTGAGGCTGACGCATCAGACTGCTTCCCCAGAAGTGGCACACCTTAGAATGTCCTTCCTGAAATGGTAGTAACACTACCTTTTATTGTTCCCAAGCATAGGTTCTTAGCCCCAGGGACCAGGGAGTACTTACCCCAGGCCTCTCCTGGGGACCACTTTAAATACGTAGAAATTGGAGGTGAGCTTTTGCTCTACTGATTTCTTCAGGTTCTGGAGTCAGCCCAGCTCCATTCCCAGCCCAGGCCCCTGCACCTGCCTTTCCACCAGTCACACTGATCCCTGGACTCAGTCTCGGCCTCCAAGAACCTTCCCTGATGCCCTTATGTTGGATAGGTGCTCCCAGAGCACCCTCTAACGTCCAGTTTCCTAGGGCTGCTGAGACACAGCATGGTGCCTTGCTTCCCTGTGCTTTGCTTCATTGCACTTCACAGATATTATTACATTTTTTACAAATTAAAGTTTTGTGGCAACCATGGGTTAAGCAAGCCTGTCCGTCCCATTGTTCTAACAGCATGTGCTCACAGTCTGTCTCTATCACATTTTGGTAATTCTCTTTTCAATCTTTATTATTACTATATCTGTAATGGTGGTCTGTGATCTGTGATATTGGTCTGTGATCTTGGATATTACTACTATAATTGTTCTGGATAGCCACAAACCGTGCCCATATAAGCTGTCAAACTTAATAAATATGTGTGTTCTGACTGCTCCACAGAATGGCCATACTGCCCATTTCTCTCCCTCTCCTCAGGCATTCCTATTCCCTGAGACATAACCGTATTGGGATTAGGCCAGTTAGGTGACACCCGTAGCTCAGTGAGTAGGGCGCCAGCCACATACATCAAGGCTGGCAGGTTCATACCTGGCCCAGGCCTGCTAAAACAACAATGACAACTGCAACAAAAAAATAGCCGGGCACTGTGGTGGGTGCCTATAGTCCCTCCTACTTGGGAGGCTGAGACAAGAGAATCACTTAAGCCCAAGAGTTTGAGATTGCTGTGAGCTGTGATAGCACAGCACTCTACAAGGGCAACACCTTAAGACTCTGTCTCAAAATAAAAAAGAAAGAAAGAAATTAGGCCAGTTAATAACCCACAATGGCTTCTGTTAGGGTGTGCACTAGTGTATTTAGGTTTAGAGGAAGATTTCTCCAAAATTAGGATAGAAAGAAGAGATTTATTTTACTTTTTCCAGACAATCAGGTAGAATCACGACTTACCAGCAGAAGCCTCCCCAGGAACCAGTACCTGTGACTGATGTGATGCTCACAGTGTGGATGAACGTGGTGGTTGATTTTATTTTATTTATTTATTTGTTACTTTGTTTGAGACAGTCTCACTCTGTCACCTTGGGTAGAGTGCCATGGCGTCATAACTCACAGCAACTTTAAACTCTTGCTCTTGAGCAATTATCTTGCCTCAGCCTCCCCGGTAGCTGGGACTACAGGCCTGTGCCACAACACCCAGCTAATTTTTCTATTTTTAGTAGAGATGAGTTCTCACTCTTGCTCAGGCTGGTCTCCAACTCCTGACCTCAAGCAATCCACCTGCTTCAGCCTCCCAGAGTGTTAGGACTACAGGTGTGAGCCACCTCACCTGGCCATGGTGGTTAATTTAATTTACTCAGCTTGACAGGAGTAGGGAAGAACCTCAAGAACTGGCACATTGTGTTGCTTCTGGGTATGTCCTTGATGGTGTTTCCAGAGAGATCAGCATGTGAGTCAGTGGACTGAGGGCACAAAGTCTGCCCTCAGCATGGGTGTGCACATCTAGTTGTTTGGGGAGCTGGAGAGAACAGAAAAAGAAAGGGATTTCTTCTCTCCGTCCTGGAGTTGGGACACTGTCCTTCTCCTGCCCTTGGACATAGAATACCAGGCTCCCTGGCCTTGGGACTCCAGAACATAGACCAGTTCTATGACCCTCCAGAACCAGACCCTAGGTTCTTAGGCCTTCAGCTTCACAGAATTACACCATCAGCTTTCCTGGTTTTATGGCTTTTAGACTTGGACTGAGCCACACTACCAACACCCCAGGGTCTCCAGCTTGCAGATGGCCTGTTGTGGGACTTCTCAATCTCCCTAATTGCCTGAGCTAATATGTCCTCTCTCATCTATCTGTCTACCTAACTAGGCATCCTGCTAGTTCTGTCTCTTTAGAGAACACTGATTAATACAAGTCTTAACAAATACAAACTCAGGGATTGGGGGTGGAGTGGCCTAGTCTTAGAGGGGGGATCCTTTGTGAGTTTTATGTCTGGGAACTCTACCAGGTTCTCAACAGTGAGTATCAAAGATCAATCCCCTCATCCTTCTAGCAGGAGGAGGAGGAGGAGGAAAGTAACCATTTTTCTGCTAAAGCATTCTGCCAAAATGTTCTTTTTTCTTAATAAGGGCTGTCCTAGTGAGAAACAATTTTACCAGGGATTATCTTGCTGGGGTTTTATCAGTGCCCAGCCAAACACGGGGGAAGAGAAATATCCAACTCCACCCTCCTGTAGCTGTCCTGTCCCATCTAAGGGGGGGGCAGCTGAGAAGCACTGGAGGTCACAGTCTGTGAGCACAGCCTCACCAAACACTAAGACCTCATCACAAGACTGCAAATGTGTCCCCTTCCCCTACGCTTTCCTTCTACCACTTCACTAAAAGCCTGTGTATTAGTTCCTTTTGTCCAGGACATCATGTCCAGCTTTCAACAAAAAATATCAAGTCAGAACACACAGTTTAAAAACATAGAGCAGCATCAGAACCAGACTCAGATGAGACAGAGATACTAGAATTATTAGACTAACTCATTTATTTGTTTACTTTTTTGAAACAAGGTCTTGCTCTGTCACCCCAGCAACAGCGCAGTAGTATACTTATGCAACTGCAAACTCCTGAGCTCAGGTGATCCTTGTACCTCAGCCTCCCAAGTAGCTGGGACCATAAGCATGCACCACACCCAGCTAATTTTTCTTTTTCTTTCTTTCTTTTCTTTTCTTTTTCTTTTTTTTTTTTTTTT
>NW_003852482.1:8369648-8371258 GCF_000181295.1 Otolemur garnettii
AAAAAAAAAAAAAATTAGTTGGGTTCATTGACATGTGCCTATAGTCCAAGATACTTGGGAGGCTGAGGCAGGAGCCTCATTTGAGCCCAGAAGTCAGAGGCAGCAGTGAGCTATGATTGGGCCATTGCACTCCAGTCTGAGCAACAGAGAGAGACCTTGTTTCTCAAAAACAAAAAATAAAGGCTTGGTGCCCATAGCACAGTGGTTATGGCACCGGCCACATACACCAAAGCTGGTGGATTCGTAACCTGCCCAGGACAGTGAAATAACAATGACAACTGCAACAAAAAAAAAAGAGCCAGGCATCGTGGCAGGTGCCTGTAGTCCCAGCTACTTGGGAGGCTGAGACAAGAGAATCGCTTAAGCCCAAGAATTCGAGTTTGCTGTGAGCTATGATGCCACAGCACTCTACTGAGGGTCATACAGTAAAACTGTCTCAAAAAATAAATAAATAAATTAATTAATTAATTAAATAAAAAATAAATAAAACGAAAGGATTGGCTTAGCACTGTATTTATCTTTCTGCTCTTGTTTATTCCAAACTGGAAGGAATAAACAAATGGCTTGCTATGCTCTAGGCAGAACAAGACAGTGAAGTGAGATAAGTAGTTTTTCTTCAATCTCTCAATAAAGGAAAGGGAAAAACACTAGTGTGATTAAAATTTGGATTTTCACTTAAGTCTCTACTTAATAGAGGTATCCAGATGACTTCCAGTAATTTACTGGTGTCTATCCTTAAAATACCTTATAAATACACTTTTGAAAGTTTCTTTCAGAGTCCCTTGGAATAATATTCTTGCTATTACAAGGAGTAACTGATGAGTGTCTAGGCCAAAGAAATTTATCTTCATAGATAAATACCAGTAGTAAATTTATATGACTCAGTACACATATACACACATACTTGTATGTGTCTCACTTGCAATGCCTTTGAATTTTTTTTTTTTTCTTTGAGACAGAGCCTCAAGCCGTCCCCCTGGGTAGAGTGCCGTGGCATCACAGCTCACAGCAACCTCCCAACTCCTGGGCTTGAGCAAGTCTCCTGCCTCTGCCTCCCAAGTAGCTGGGACCACAGGCACCCGCCACAACACCTGGCTATTTTTTGGTTGCAGCTGTCGTTGTTTGGTGGGCCGGGCTGGATTCGAACCCGCCACCTTGGGTGTATGTGGCTGGCGCCTTAGCCGCTTGAGCCATAGGCGCCGAGCCTGGTCTCAAACTCTTGACCTCAAGTGATCCTCCCACCTCAGCCTCCCAAAGTGCTAGAATTACGGGTGTGAGCCACCATGCCACCTCGCCTAGACCAACTACTTCAAAACAACTGTGATTAATATGCTAATCATACGGGGAAAGTAGAGAACTTCCAAGAACAGATGGACTATGTAAGAGGGAGATGGAAATCCTAAGAAAAAAATTTTAAATGCTAGAGACGAAAAACACTGTAACAGGCTTGGCACCAGCCACGTATACTAAGGCTGGCAGTTTTGAACCTGACCTGGGGGCAGCGCCCATAGCACAGTGGTTATGGCACCGACCACATGCACCAAGGATGACGGGTTCAAACCTGGCTCGGACCAGCTAAACATCATTGACAACTGGAACAAAAAAAAAAA
>NW_003852482.1:8372809-8379926 GCF_000181295.1 Otolemur garnettii
CTGCTGCCTGTCCTGCTTAGCAGCCAACTCGTCCCAGGGCCCACAGTCCGGCCCTCCAACGGTCTGAGGGACAGTGAACTGGCCCCCGGTTTAAAAAGTTTGAGGACCCCTGATCTTACCTATAGGACAACAAAGATAAGATTTACATGCAACTCAGAAACCATGCAGGGAAGAAGAAAGTGAAGTGATAGGTTATATTGTCTAATTAATTTATTTCAGGATAGTAAAAGGGATGTTGAGCCGGGCATGGCAGTGTGTGTCTGTAGTCCCAGCTTCTCAGGAGGCTGAGGCAGGAGGATCACTTGAGCCCAGAAGTTCAAGACCAGCCTGAGCAATGTAGCAAGATCCTGTCTCAAAAAAGGAAAAATGGAGGCAGGGCATTATAATTTTTATAAGAAGAATGTTGGATCTTATAGGGTCATGAATCACTCTCCCTGGGGAGATGATTATGTGAGAGGAAGGAAGGGGTGGTAAAGGAACAGAGGGATGAGGGTGGTGGAATCATTTAGCAAAAGTTTATTGAGCACTTGCCACATGCCAAGGAGGCACTGGGGACAGGGGAAAAGACAGGTCCCTACGCTCTGGTACCTTGTGTTCTAGTAAAGAACACTAGCAATTAACAACAACAAAAAAATACAGCGCGGCGCCTGTGACTCAAAAGGGTACGGTGCTGGTCCCATATGCTGGAGGTAGTGGGTTCAAACCCAGCCCTGGCCAAAAAAAACCCAAAGAAATAAATGGCATAATGTCAGACAGAGACATATGTTACAAAGAAAGATAAAACAGGGAGAGGGAATAACAGATCAGGAGTGTCCAAGACAGGCTTTCTTGGCTGGGCGCAGTGGCTCACGCCTGTAATCCTAGCACTCTGGAAAGCCAAGGTGGGTGGATTGCTTGAGCTCAGGAGTTCAAGACCAGCCGAAGCAAGAAAGAGACCTAGTCTCTAAAAATAGTCAGGACATTGTGACAGGTGCCTATAGTCCCAGCTACTTGGGAGGCTCAGGGAAGTGAATCACTTGAGCCCAAGAGTTTGAGGTTGCTGTGAGCTATGATGACACAGCACTCTACCAAGGGCAACAGGGTCAGATTCTGTCTCAAAAAAAACAAAAACAAAAAATAGGCTTTTCTGCTGTGGCATCATAGCTCGCAGTAACCTCCAACTCTTGGGGTCAAGCGATTCTCTTATTCTGGGAAATCTGACCAAATTGAGGGAGCTCTTACTACTGAACAGGAGTGAGCAAATCCAGCCTGCCTCTACTTTTGTAAATATAGTGTCCTTGGAGTGCAGCCACTCTGATTATTTTAATTATTGCTTAAAGCTGCTTTTGCACTACAATAGCAACATTGAGAAGTTGTGAGAGATTTTATGTCCTAGAACTTACAGACATTTACTAGACCTTTACAGAAAATGTTTTCTGACCCTGCTATAGAAGAGGGAGAGTGGATATAGGGAAACAACTAACAGGTAGACAGGAATGGTGAGTATAGGGGGAGATGAAGTGAGACGGGTAGCCTTAAACTGATCTGATAGAAGCTTATAGAAAGTAGTAAAGGCTTTGGATTTTATTCTTAGTAGGAGCATTCGGAAGGAGAAAAAGTCGCCTCTGACATCTAGGAGCTGGCTGGCACCCACAGATAGGACCTGATGTCCTGTTAAATGAGAACAATTTTGTAGAACATCAAGTCTGGCTACGCCATTCTAGGATGATGTTAAGTCAAAACAAAAACAAGACCACTTCATAATTTTGTCTGCATATAGACAAATGTGAACATTGTTGAAGCCAGTTACTCCCTCTCTGGCTCATATGAGTGATGGCTGATGCTTTACCAATTAGGGCTCTAGTTTGCTCTCCCTATAAATACAATGTATTGAGCTTCTCAGGCTTGAGATCATCCGTGCTGCTTCAGAAGGCACCAATCCCAGGGCTGGACACAGTGGCTCATGCCTGTAATCCTAGCACTCTGGGAGGCCAAGGTGAGTGGATTGCCTGAGCTCAGGAGTTTCAGATCAGCCTCAGCAAGAAAGAGACCCTGTCTCTAAAAACAGCTGAGTGTTCTGGTGGGTGCCTGGAGTCCCAGCTACTTGGGAGGCTGATGCAAGAGTATCACTTGAACCCAAGAGTTTGAGATTGCTGTGAGCTATGATGCCATGGGCACTCTACTGAGGATGACAAAGTGAGACTTTCTCAAAAAAAAAAAAAAAAAAAGAAAGAAAGAAAAAGAAAAAGAGGGCAGTGCCTGTGGCTCAGTGAGTAGGGCGCTGGCCCCATATACCAAGGGTTGCAGGTTCAAGCCCAGCCCCAGCTAAACTGCAACAAAAAAATAGCCGGGCATTGTGGCGGGCACCTGTAGTCCCAGCTACTCAGGAGGCTGAGGCAAGAGAATCACTTAAACCCAAGAGCTGGAGGTTGCTGTGAACTATGATGTTACAGCACTCTACTGAGGGTGACAAAGTGAGACTCTGTCTCTAAAAAAAAGAAAAAGAAAGCACCAATCTGATTTGCTTCCTTGGACCCTGCCACAAATCACCCAACCAAAGTCCAAATACCATGATAAGTTCTAGCACCTTTTTTTTTTTTTGAGACAAAGTCTCAACCTGTCACCCTAGGTAAAGTGCTGTGGTATCATAGCTCACAGTACCATCAAACTCGGGTTCAAGAGATCTTCTTGCCTCAGTTTTCCTATTTTTAGTAGAGATAGGGTCTCACTTTTGCTCAAGCTGGTCTTGAACTCCTGAGCTCAAGTAGTCCACCTGCATTGGCCTCCCGGAGTGCTAGGATCACAGGCATGAGCCACTGCACCTGGCCTCTAACACCTTCTTATAAGATACCCATGACTCCCTGTGGTGTGCATTTTCCTTTTTTTTGAGACAGAGTCTCACTTTGTTGCTCTAGGTAAAGTACGGTGCCATCATAGCTCACAGCAACCTCAAACTCTTGGGTTCAAGCAATCCTCTTGTGTCTCAGCCTCCCAAATAGCTGGGACTACGTGCCTGCCACATCACTTGACTTTTTTAGAGATGAGTCTCACTCTTGCTAAGGCTGGTCTCAAACTCTGAGCTCAGGCAATCCACATGTCTTAGCCTCCCAGAGTGCTAGAATTATAGGCGTGAGCCAACACATCCATCTCACCTGCATTTTCCTTTGCTGCAACATGTTCAATCATGGCTGTGCTCTTGGTAGCCACTGGCTGATAGCATTGACAGGGTATTAGTTAAAACTAGATTTGCTGTGAATGAAAGGAAAACCAAAATAACAGTAGCTTAAAGAAGATCCAGGTTTCTCTCCCCCCTCCTCCATCTTTCTCCTTCTCTCTGCTCTCATAAACTAAGTCTACAGGTAAGTGATGGTTCCTCAATCAGCAGATCCCCAGGCTCCTTCCATATTGTGGCTCAGACTTCTACCTCAAGGGCATGAAACATTTCAAACATTTATAAAAGTAATTTACAAAAGTAAAACGTCAACTACAATGAACCCACTGAGCCTCAATTTCTGACCCATCTTCTGTCAACTATACCCTATCTAATTCCCCACTTCCTCCATCTGGATTGTTTTGGATTATTTTGAAGCAAATACTAGATATTGTATCATAAATATTTTATCTGTAAAAGGTAAGGACTACTATAAAAGAGCAATCTCCGATACAATTATCACACCTAAAAAAATTAACAATTCCTTCATAAACAACACCCAGTGTGTATTCACAGTTGCCTGTCAGACGGGCCCCTAACATTTGAGGAGTGGTGAAGCCTACACACCACATATGTCTCAATATTTACAGCTTGGAGTGGAACTGGGCTCTGGCACTCTGGCCCAGGGCCCATAACCCCTAACATACCGCCCATGAGACACAGTGGCTAAAGGTGCTGTGCTCTGTCTGGCTCTTCCTACATGTGCCAGCCTAAGTGGGCACTGACCTGCCAGGCAGCAGGGCAGGGTCCCAGGAGACCAGAAAGCTGTTACCTGGGAAACCTATCTGCTTAGATGGTGGCTGTGGGTGTTTGCAAAACATCTTCTTTTCTGGTTTCCCAGGGCAAAGATGACATTTCTCCCGCATGCACAACCCCCCCCCCCAACCCCCCAGTGCATGCTGTCTCTGTCTCTATCTCTGGCTTTCATCCTCTGGCCAAGGATCAGTATCAGTTCAGCTCATTCTTCCCTGTCTTTCCCTCTCCCATAACCCTGTTAGCTTAATTATCAGACTTGTCAAACTCTCCTGTAAGAGACTGAAAATAGGTATCTATTTTCAGTAATAGGCTTTGAAAATAGGCTTTGTGTTGTGGCTTCTCTAAAGCAGACCCCCTAAAGCAGGTGTGAGGGCAGCACCACCTGTAGTTGGTTTTTCTGATTGGAATTGCAGGTGGGGTCCTCACATTGCCTTGATTGTCTTCACGTTGCATTGATTGTTGTGCCTCCTTTTCCTCCTAACTTCCTATTCTGAAAAAGTCATATGTAATCCATCTGTAAGTCACAGAAAAACTAAAAGAACTGTACAGTGGCCACCCACACGCCTGCCACCCAGACTCACCACAAGTTAACATTTTGCCACATTTGCTAACGTCTCTCTCTTCTTCACTCCGCCATTTTATATAGATGTCCTTTTTACTGAATCCCTTAAAAGCCAGTTGCCTTGTGACCCTTCACCCCTAAATATATTCAACACATGCTTCCTAAGAATGCCATGCCCTGCACTTCACCACTCTGCAAAAGGGATCAGTCTTTGATTCAGTCGTGTCATCTGATCCGCAGGTGTCCCATAGATACCTCTTGTGAACTTTTGTTGTCCTTGTCCTCACTGATCCAAGGTCCAGGTGAGGATCACACATCACATTTGCTCATTGTGGCTTCTTAGTCTCTTTTAATCTAGAACAGCCCCTCCTCACCCCCAGACATGCACTTCTTCAAGGCTGAGTTAACAGAGCCTCTGAGAAACAGATGCCAAGATGGGACTGGGCATACAAGAGACATGGGAGAAGCAAACGGGAGGATGGGAGAGCCGTCAGTTGGCCATGCAGGCCCTCAGCCAGCCATGCAGGTCTCCAGCCAGCTGTGCAGGCCCTCAGCTAGTCATGCAGGTCTTCAGCCAGCCATGTATGCGGGCTCCCAGCCAGCCACACAGGCCCTCGGCCAGCCATGCAGCTCTTCAACCAGCCATGCAGGTCTCCAGCCAGCTGTGCAGGCCCTCGGCTAGTCATGCAGGTCTTCAGCCAGCCATGTATGCGGGCTCCCAGCCAGCCACACAGGCCCTCGGCCAGCCATGCAGCTCTTCAACCAGTCATGCAGGTCTCCAGCCAGCTGTGTAGGCCCTCAGGTAGTCTTTCAGGTTCTCAGCCAGCCATGCAGGTGGGCCCCATGGGGAGAGAGCAAAGGCAGGGAGGTTGGAAGTTTCAGACTGTGGTGCAGTTTCCAGGAAGTTTAAGCAAGGCCAATGGGAGTTCAAAAAAACCCTGTTTCGGCTCGGCGCCTATAGCTCAACCGGCTAAGGCGCCAGCCACGTACACCTAAGGTGGCGGGTTCGAATCCCCAGCCCGGACCCGCCAAACAACAATGACGGCTGCAACCAAAAAATGGCCGGGCGTTGTGGCGGGCGCCTGTGGTCCCAGCTACTTGGGAGGCAGAGGCAGGAGACTCGCTTGAGCCCAGGAGTTGGAGGTTGCTGTGAACTGTAATGCCACGGCACTCTGCCCAGGGGGACAGCTTGAGGCTCTGTCTCAAAAAAAAAAACAAAAAAAAAAACCCTGTTTCTCCAGGACGGGCCTACCTCAGTGTCCCTCAGGCCTTGGGAGGACCTTAGTGCCAAGGATGAGTTATAGCAGACAGGGAGGCAAAAAATCACTCCATCAAAAAGACACTGCCCCCCCCCCTTTTAAACTGTGAAGACCTTTGTAAATAGCTTTATCAAGATGGAACACACAGGCCATGTAATATACATTCAGCCATCTTAAGTGTATTGCCCAGCAGTTTTTATTCTGGGAGTCATGCAGCCATCACCACAATCTAACTTTAGAACATTTTTGTCACCCCAGAAAGAGATCTCAAATTAATTAGCTGTCATTTCCTACTCCCACCTCTGCTCCCAGCCCCAGGCAGTCAGATTTCCACCCTGTCTCTATAGACTTGCCCGTTTCATGTAAATGGAACCATATCTTTTGTGTTCTCCCGCTACTGGCTTCTCTCACTTAGCATGTTTTCAAGGTTCGCTCATGTTGCAGCACAGATCAGCTTTTTATCCCTTTCTTTTCCATTGCATAGATTGGCCACATTCTGTTTATCTGCTCAATAGTTGGTAGAAATTTGAGTTTTTGTAAGCAGTATGGCCCAATTCAGGAAATTATAAGTAATTTGGTCATTATAAATAATGCTACTATTTACAGTCATATGAAAGCTTTTTTTTTTTCAGACAGAGTCTCACTCTGTCACCCTGGGTAGAGTGCTGTAGCTTCATCATAGCTCATAGCAACTCAAACTCATGGGCTCAAGTGATCCTCTTGCCTCAGCCTCCCTAGTAGCTGAAACTACAGGTGCCGGCCACAATGCTGGGCCATTTTTAGAGACAGGGTCTCACTCTGGCTCAGGCTGGTCTTGAACTTGTGAGCTCAGGTGATCACCTGCTGGGATTACAGGCGTGAGCCACTGTGCCTGGCCTATCCATCTTGCTTGTTATGGCCATCCTAGTTGGTGTGGATCAGTATCCTATCATGACATCTCTTTAATAAGCATCCTTTCTTTTCTTTTTTTTTTTTTTTTTTTTAGAGACAGAGTCTCACTTTGTCGCCCTTGGTAGAGTGCTGTGGCATCATAGCTCATAGCAACCTCCAGCTCTTGGGCTTAGGTGATTCTCTTGCCTCAGCCTCCTGAGTAGCTGGGACCACAGGCGCCCACCACAACACCTGGCTATTTTTTTGTTGCAGTTTGGCTGGGTTCAAACCCACCATCCTTGGTATATGGGGCTGGCACGCTACTCATTGAGCCATAGCTGCTGCCCTAATAAGCATCTTTTCATGTGCTTGTTGGCCACTTATGTGTCTTCTATGAAGAAATTCAGACTTAGGATTTGCAAATATTTTCTCCCATTGCATGGGTTGTCTTTTTTTTTTTTTTTTTTCCTGAGACAGAGT
>NW_003852482.1:8382339-8388388 GCF_000181295.1 Otolemur garnettii
GCCTCAGCCTCCCAGAGTGCTAGGATTACAGGCACGAGCCACCACTCCCGGCCCTAAGGGGGCATCAGGCTGCATGGGCCGGGAATGAACCTGGGCCACCCGAGAAGGCGAGAATTCTAACACTGAACCACTACCCATGCACCCGAATCTCTTTTAATCTCTAGTACTCCAGCCTTTTCTTATTTCTTGCAATTTACTTGCTAAAGAAAAAGGGTCATTGTGCTGTAGAGTTTCCATTAACTTGAATTTGTTGATTACATCTCTGTGGCATCACTTGTTCTTCTGTTCCTGTATTTTAGTAACTCACTGTGATCTGATTTAGGTTCACGCTGTGGTATGTGTTTCCAAAGTCTAAACATGATGTCAGGTTGATGCTACCTGTGAGGTTAGAGGCTATCCATAACCCTCACCTGGGTCATTTTCTTTTTTTTTTTTTTTTTAGAGGCAATTTGTATTTTGAAAGGGTCACTCTGCTTGCTGGGGTGTGTGTTGTGTGTGAGTGACAAAGTCATTGTGAGGACTGAGTGGGATAATCATACAAGAAGGCACTTGACATGTGCCCGGCACCCAATCCCCATGTTGTTGTTGCTGCTGTTGTTATTGATAGAGCTGTTGTGTGAGACCCAAGTCTGAGCTTGGAGGTGTTTTATGGTCAGGGCTCTCTCCTCCCTCCTCCTCTTACACCAGGAGGAGAAGTCAGCAGTGCCCCGTGGCTCTGGGAGGCATGTTCAGGAATGCAGCCGCCATATGTGTACATCTGGTGGGGGCCCTCCAGGGAAGGAAGGCTGGACCCTCGCTCACTTGGTGCTTGCACCAGACTGTAAGTGTTCTAACCCCCATGCTCCGCCACCTGCATGGTCCCTGTTCTTCCTGGCTTCAAAGCTGTGCATGAGCTTCCTCTTTCAGGTAGCCCTCTCTGACTGCAGGCTGGATGTGGGTCCCTTCCTTACCTCTGCTTCTCTAGTCTAGAACTTGTAATCCTGCATCCAAATGGGCTAATTGAATGCTGCTGGGATGCTGTTGCCTCCCTATTACCCTGGTGCCCAGCCTAGCACCTCATATGCAGTGGGTACTCAATAAATGTTAGGCTTGTTATGCATAAGCCCAAGAAAAGGCACTGTTTCCTCATTTATCTAAGCACCATGTGACATAAGTGAAGGTTGATTCTTTGAGCACCCTGCATTCCTGGGTACCCCCATTACTTCTGTCTCCCTCCTAAACCCATTCAACTCCATTCACTTCCTCTGTTCTTCTCCCTCTCAATCTGTGCCCCTGCCCCCTCTAACCCTTCCCACACACTACCCTTCCTAAGCTCTCCTTGCTCCAATTTCCAGCCCCCATACACCCCTGCCTCCACTGTCCCTGACTTAGCTATACTTTATTTTTTATTTTTTTATTTTTGAGACAGAGCCTCAAGCTGTTGCCCTGGTTAGAGTGCCGTAGCATCACAGCTCACAGCAACCTCCAACTCCTGGGTTTAAGCGATTCTCTTGCCTCAGCCTCCCAAGTAGTTGAGACTACAGGCACCCGCCACAATGCCCGGCTATTTTCTGGTTGCAGCCGTCATTGTTATTTGGCGGCCCCAGGCTGGATTCGAACCCACCAGTTCAGATGTATGTGGCTGGCGCCTTAGCTGCTTGAGCCATAGGCGCCAAGCCATTTTATTTTTTTAATAGAGTCTCACTGTGTTGCCCAGGCTAGCCTCAAACTCCTGGACTCCAGCAATCCTCCCATCTCAGCCTCCCTAGTAGTTGGGACTATAAGCATACACCACTGTCCCTAGCTTTTGACTTTTTTTTTTTTTTTTTTGCAGTTTTTGGCCAGGGCTGGGTTTGGCCCGGCATATGGGGCCAGCGCCCTACTCCTTTGAGCCACAGTGCTACCCTAGCTTTTGACTTTTTAAAAAATATATAATGTATCACCATTTCAAAAATAATTCCATTCCATATATCATTGAATTCATTATGCCATCATCGGAAAATGCACTGCTATTTTGTGGACTAGACAAAGGGACAAATTCCAACTAAACTCATGTTATAGGTTGTAAAAGTTTTTCCCTTGGCTCAGTGCCCATAGCTCAGTGTGTAGGGCACCAGCCACATACACCAGAGCTGGCAGGTTTGAACCTGACCTGGGCCTGCTAAACAATAATGACAACTGCAACAAAAAAATAGCCAGGCGTTATGGCATGTGCCTGTAGTCCCAGCTACTTGGGAGGCTGAGGCAAGAGAATCACTTAAGCCTAAGAGTTGGAGATTGCTTTGAGCTGTGATGCCACAGCACTCTACCAAAGGTGACATAGGGAGACTCTGTCTCAAAAATAAATAAATAAATAAAAAAAATGTCCATAATTGCTTTTAAAAAAAAGTTTTTCCCAAGATTTTTCTTCTATTCATAATGGTCATAGAAAACACATATGTGTATACAAATAGGCTTTAGGGTATTTTCTTTTTGTTTTTTTGTTTTTTAGAGATAGTCTCATTTTATCGCCCTCGGTAGAGTGCCAGGGCGTCACAGCTCACAGCAACCTCTGGGCTTAGGCGATTGCTGGGACTACAGGTGCCTGCCACAATGCCTGGCTAATTTTTTTGTTGCAGTTTGGCCGGGTCTGGGTTTGAACCCACCCCCTCAGTATATGGGGCCGGCACCCTACCCAACTGAGCCACAGGCATCACCCATTTTCTTTTCTTTTTTTTTTTTTGAGACAGAGTCTCACTTTGTTGCCCTAGGTAGAGTGCCATGGCATCATCTTAGCTCACAGCAAACTTTGGGCTCAAGCGATCCTTTTGCCTCAGCCTCCTCAGTAGCTGGGACTACTGGCACCTGACACAACGCCCAGCTAGTTTTTCTATTTTTAGTAGAGATGGGGTCTCACTCTGCTCAGGTAGGTCTCAAACTCCTGAATTCAAACAATCCACCTGCCTTAGCCTCCCAGAATGCTGGGATTACAGGCCTGAGCCACCTCACCCAGCTGGTATTTTACTTACAAAAGAATCAGAGTCTACATGCTACTTTGTAGCCTATTTTATTGATATCAATATATTACATCAACAAATACTCTTCTAAAATGTGATTATCTCCCCCCCCCTTTTTTTTGGCAGTTTTTGGCTGGGGCTGGGTTTGAACCCGCCACCTCCAGCATATGGGGCTGGTGCCCTACTCATTTGAGCCACAGGCGCCGCCCCCTCCCCCTTTTTTTTAAGAGACAGAGTCTCACTCTGTTGTCCTGAGTAGAGTGTCATGGTATCATTGTAGCTCACAGTAACCTCAACCTCTTGGGCTCAAGCAATCCTGCAATCCTTTTGTCTCAGCCTCCTGAGTAGGGTGACAGGGTCTTGCTCCTGCTCAAGCTAATTTCAAACTCCTGATCTCTGGCGATCCACCTGCCTCAGCCTCTCAGAACGCTGGGATTACAGGCATGAGCCAGTACGCCTGGCCTCCCCCACATTTTCTTTTTAAGACAAGGTGTCCCTCTATCACAGCAGGAGTGATCCTGTGTGTACAGTGTACAGTGGCATGATAATACATATCTCACAGCAACTTCAAACTTCTGGGCTAAAGTGATCCTTCTGGCTCTGACTCCTGAGTAGCTAGGACTATAGGCCTACACTACCACATCCAGCTAGTATTGTATTTTTTGTAGACATGGGATCTCACTGTGTTGTCCAGGCTGGTCTCAAACCCCCAGCCTCAAGAGATCTCCCACCTAGACCTCCCAAAGTTCTAGGATTTAGGCATGAGCTACTGCATCTAGCCTACCTTTTTTTTTTTTTTTTTGAGACAGTCTCACTTTGTCATCCTGGGTAGAGTGCCATGGCCTCTTAGCTCATAGCAACCTGACACTTTTGAGCTCAAGTGATCCTTTTGCTTCAGCCTCCCAAATAGCTGGGACTACAGGTGCCTGCCACAACACCTAACTAGATTTTCTATTTTTGGTAGAGATGGGTTCTCACTCTTGCTCAGCTTGATCTTGAACTCCTGAGCTCAAGCAATCCACCCAGCTCAGCCTCCCAGGCCTCCCATATTTTTAATCATAAAAATAAAACATTTGTTTTAGAACATTTGGATAATAAGAAAATTATAAGGTAAAAAATAAAAAAATACTGTTAACCGATCACAGATAATCACCATGAACATTTTGGTGATAACCTAATTTTCCCCGGTGAGGATCAGCATTGTTTTAAACTATGCTAGGCCTGCTGATGTGTGCTGGTGATTCAGTGAAGGGACATGGCTGTCATAGCTGCTCCTCCTCCAAAGTACCGTGGGTGCCAGGCTCCATGTTGGATCACTCACATTGGCAGGATTCCCAGGATATGGAAGAACCTGGCCTGGCCCTTATTCAAATGGTATAGTGGTACTGGAGCCTCCATGCAGGGGCCTGGGGCTGAGACCTGCTTTGGCAGCCACCCAAGGGTCCTGGCCAGCTTCTCCTCTGATCTTGAGCAGGTCCTGAGCCTCTTTAGCCTCACTGTCCAGATGAGTTTGCTGGAGATGGTCATTGGTCCCCCTAGTGGAGGGGCTGCGGGGACCGGGGACCGAGTGAGCTCAGGAGCTGCAGTAAGCGTTCACTCTTGGCTACAGCAGGGCTGAGACAAGTGCTGGAGACTTGGCTTCACCACCCACCTGGGACGGGCAAACCCACAGGAATGGAAGGTCACTCAGGAACCACACAGCCCATGTTCCCATTGTCTTGATGGGAGGCCGAGGCCAGGAGGAGTTGAATTACCTGTTCAATGTCACCTAGTCCAGGCAGGCTTAGGACCTGAGCTCTGAGGCCTGGCCAGGTTTTGTACACCGATGGGGGGGTGGAGGGGTGGGCGGAACTGGCTTGGAAGAGACTCAGGAAGGGGAGGGGCAGGCTGGGAAGGAGGACCCCTGAAACCCTCCCAGAACTGAAGTGTCCCCCTCCTCAGACTTAGAATATGGCTTTGGTCAAACAGGCCTGAGGCTGAGTGTATTTGCCGTGTGACCTTGAAAATATCACTCCCCTGACTCCACTCTCCGTTATTTCTTCTATAAGATGGGCCCAACCAGATCATTCGGAGGATTAGATAGAAGTTTAGGAAGATCTTTGTCAACAGAAACTGCTATGTCACTGTTGCCATTATCCTGTCCCTTACCTCTTGCTCCTCCTCCTCAGGCCCCAGCCTTTCTTGAGTCAGACTTTACTAAGTGAGGGCTCTGGCTCAGGACGTGTGGAGCCAGGTCTGGGAAATTGAGACTGGAGTGGCTGGAGAGAGGAGAAGCCAGGTGTGGGGGCTGGGAGAGTAGGCAGTGGAGCAGGCTAAATCCTGCCCTGCCTTCTGGGCTCTCTGCTCTCCGCCTCCTACCTGGAAGTGGGTGGGGTAGGGCTGTGGCCTAAAAGCAACTCTTTTTTGCTCTGCATGGACTCAGACTGCTGAACCTAGATACATTCTAATTCTGACCTACTTGCTTGTGACCAGCTCACCATGGCCAAACAACTGCAGGCCCGAAGACTCAATGGGATCGACCACAACCCCTGGTGAGTCAGCTGGGCTGGGGAGGTGTGTGGGTATTTTCTCAGGCATGTGTGGGCCACCCCTGGGTATAGTAACTCGGGGGTACCCAGGATGGTCACAGAGGGGACTGCAATGTTTGCAGCCACAGCCCAGGAGAGGCAAGACCCAAGCAAGGCAGCAAGCTTGCATCCAAATCTCCACTTTATCTTGCTTGGCTATGGCACTGGCACAGGTGACATACCTGTTTTGAGCCTCAGCTCCCCAGGTACAAAGTAGAAGTTATGATACCTACCGGAAGGGTCTTGGGGAGGGTAAGATGGACTGCTGTCTAGTAGCAATAGCCATTTACCAGACACAAGGCCAAGAGCTTTGCAGAGACTATTTCATTTCCAACTTGGTATGCAGTAAAATAAGCTTGGATAAGTAAGATTGCAAAGTGGGTGGTGCCTGTGGTTCAGTGGGTAGGGCACCGGCCCCATATACCAAGGGTGGTGGGTTCAAACCCAGCCCAACCCAAACTGCAACAAAAAAAATGGCTGGGCATTGTGGCGGGCGCCTATAGTCTC
>NW_003852482.1:8389130-8394721 GCF_000181295.1 Otolemur garnettii
CTCGAGCCACAGGCGCCGAGCCAATATTGTCTTTTTTGACTTTTTTTTTTGCAGTTTTTGGCCAGGGATGGATTTGAACCTGCCACCTACAGCATATGGGGTCGGTGCTCTACTCCTCTGAGCCATAGGTGCCACCCCTTTTTTTACTTGTTTTAAATGCGAAGGAACAGGTACCCATTGTCACTAGTGACACAGCAGATGCTACAGGAAAATGCAAAGATTTAATAATCTTCCCATTCCTGCCCCTGGCTTTGGCCCCAGGTGGGTAGAGATATAACACCTTTATACGTTTTTATTTTATTTTATTTATTTTTATTTATTTTTTTGAGACAGAGTCTCACTATATCGCTCTTGGTAGAGTGCTGTGGCATCACAGCTCACAGCAACCTCTAACTCTTGGTCTTAAGTGATTCTCTTGCCTCAGCCTCCCGAGTAGCTGGGACTACAGGTGCCTGCCACAATGCTGGGCTATTTTGTTGTTGTTGTAGTTGTCATCGTTGTTTTAGTAGGCCCAGGCCAGGTTCGAACTCGCCAGCCCTGGTGTATGTGGCCAGAGCCCTAACCACTGAACTGTGGACGCAGAGCCCTTTATACATTTTTTTTAAAAAGCATTAGGCCAGGTGCAGTGGCTCACACCTATAATCCTAGCACTCTGAGAGGCTGAGGTGGGTAGATTGCTTCAGCTCAGGAGTTTGAGACCAGCCTGAGCCAGAGCAAGATGCTGTCTCTAAAAATAGCCTAGCATTGAGGTAGGTACCTGTAGTCCCAGCTACCTGGGAAGCTGAGGCAAGAGAATCACTTGAGCCCAAGAGTTTGAGGTTGGTGCGAACTATGATGTCATGGCACTTACTCAGGGGCAACGGAGTAGAGGACAGTCTCCAAAAACAAAATTGGGCAGCGCCTGTGGTTCAGTGAGTAGGGCACCGGCCCCATATACCAAGGGCAGCAGGTTCAAACCTAGCCCCAGTCAAACTGCAACAACAACAACAAAAAATAGCTGGGCATTGTGGCGGGAGCCTGTAGTCCCAGCTACTTGGGAGGCTGAGTCAAGAGAATTGCCTAAGCCCAAAAGCCGGAGGTTGCTGTGAGCTGTGATGACATGGTACTTTACCAAGGGTGACAAAGTGAGAATCTGTCTCTAATATTCAAAACAAAAAATTATTGCTATTTATTTATATATTTATTATGAGATAGTCTCAAGCTGTTGTGCTAGGTAGAGTGCCTTGGTGTCATAGTTCACAGCAACCTCAAACTCAGGCTCATGTGATCCTCATGCCTCAGTTTTTCTATTTTTAGTAGAGACAGGGTCTCCCTTTTGCTTAGGCTGGTCTCAAACTTGTAAGCTCAAGCAGTCCACCTGCCTCAGCCTCCCAGAGTGCTAGGATTACAGATGTGACCTACCATGCCCAGCCTGTTGCCTTTATTTTTACAAAAAAAAGGGGGGGACTTTCTCTTTTTCTTTCGCTTATCTTTTTTTTTGTTTGTTCGTTTGAGATAGCCTTACTCTGTCGTTGTGGGTAGAGTGCCATGGCATCATCTTAGCTCACACAAACCTCAAACTCCTGAGGTTCTTGCTTCAGCTTCCCCGGTAGCTGGGACTACAGGTGCCCACCACAATACACAGCTAGTTTTTCTGTTTTTAAGAGATGGGGTCTCACTCTTGCTCAGGCTGGTCTTGAACTCCTGAGCTCGAGCAATCCACCTGCCTCGGCCTCCCAATGTGCTAGGATTATAAGCGTGAGTCACTGCACCCAGCCTTTCACAAAGATCTTGAACCTCCCTTTCCTGCTTGGTTGCTCCATAGTGTTTGAATCAGGAGAGCCAGGGGAACTGGGCCCACGGGCTGTGTTCCGGGTTGGGCCTCAAAGGATCCTGGTCCTCTTGTGAGGTAGGCCAGGCAGCCATGTGACCTCCTCTGCAGATAAGGTGAAGTCCAGCTCTATCAGGCTCTACTTGCACAACACAGAACCTTTCCGGGACCCCAGGTGTGGAGTTTTTTCCCTCATATATCAAAAGCATATCTCTAGTGGCCACTAGCTAAGGGTCCTCTATTTTTTTTTTTTTTTCGAGACAGAGCCTCAGGCTATCGCTCCGGGTAGAGTGCTGTGGCATCATAGCTCACAACAACCTCCAACTTCTGGGCTCAAGCGATTCTCCTGCCTCCACCTCCCAAGTAGCTGGGACCACAGGCACCCATCACAATGCCCAGCCATCCCTTGGTTGCAGCCATCATTGTTGTTTGGCAGGCCTGGGCCGGATTCAAACACGCCAGCTCAGGTATATGTGGCTGGTGCCCTAGCTGCTTGAGCTACAGGCACCAAGCCAGTGTCCTCTATTTTAATTCAATTTTGGCACTGTCTATCTAGACACAACATCAAATCCAGCAAGCTGAGTGTTAAGTCCCACAAAGACCACCCCTATTTCCGATGCCAGTCACAAGCCCAGATTATGCTATAAGTCAGGGTTCTCATGATCTCCTTGAATTAATTTTTTGTTGTTGTTGTTGAGACAGAGTCTCACTTTGTCACCCTCTGTAGAGTGCTGTAGTGTCACAGCTCACAGCAACCTCAAACTCTTAGGCTCAAGTGATTCTCTTGCCTCAGCCTCCCTAGTAGCTGGGACTACAGGTGCCTGCCACAACGCCTGGCCTATTTTTTTTTTGTTTAGCAGGCCTGGCCCGAGTTCAAACCCACCAGCCCCAGTACATGTGGCAGGCGCCCTAACCACTGTGCTACAGGCTCCCGCTCCTCCTTAAATTAATTTGCTAGAGTATCTTAGAGAACTCAGGAAGGCACCTACTTACATTTACCCATTTATGGTAAAGGTCACTACAAAAAATACAGATGAACAGCCAGACAAACAGATACATAGGGCGAGTTGTGGGGAAGCTTCCTCCGGGACACTCTGGGTGATCTGCTCTCCAGAAGCCCTTCAAACTCAGTCCTTTGGTTCTTATGGAAGTTTCATTACATAGACACAATAGATTAAATCATTGGCCAGTGGTCTACTGGCTTGACCTGAAGCCCCTATCCCCTCAGTGGAATTCAAAGAGACTGAAAGTTTAACCCTCTAAATCCTATGGTTTAACCCTCTAATCCCCCTGGCAACCAACCCCACCCATCCTGACTCTATCTAGGCCCTCCTCCCTCTATCTATACCCCTGCCTCCCACTAGTCTTTTTTTTTTTTCTTTTTTTTTTTGAGTCAGAGTCTCATTTTGTCACCCTTGGTAGAGTGCTATGACGTCATAGCTCACAGCAACCTCCAATTCTTGGGCTCAAGTGATTCTCTTGCCTCAGCCTCCCAAGTAGCTAGGACTACAGCACCTGCCAAAATGCCTGGCTATTTTTAGAGAAGAGATCTTGGTCTTGCTCAGACTGGCCACCAGTCATTTTATTAGCATGCAAAAGGTGCTCCAGGGAGTCCAAGGATTTTAGGAGCTCTAAATTAGAAGGAAAACTGGTAGGCAGGCTGAGAAATGCAGGAAGGTTTTTTCCCTGATTCACAGACTCAGCAGAGTTGGGGGTTGTCAGACTCCCATACCCACTCCCCTCTCTCATTACAGAAGGGGACACTGAGGCCAGGGGAGGCTAAATATGCAAAGGCAGCGCAGAGCAGGAGGTGGCCTGGAAGGACTGCATGGCACAGGCAGGGATGGCAAGAGAGTCAGCAAAACAGGGCCCTAGCTCCTACAGACTTCAGGGTGGTGGCCTGGGATTAGGATCCTGGAGGCCTGATCTAGAGCAGTGTTTTTCAACCTTTTTTATCAACCTATGGTTCAACCTATGGCTGAACTTCTTCAGCACACTTAAATTGTGTTGATCAAAAAAGAGTAAAAGGGGGTGGCACCTGTGCTCTGTGGGTAGGGCGCTGGCCCCATATACTGGGAGTGGCGGATTCAAACCCAGCCCCAGCCAAACTGCAAAACAACAAAAAAAATGGCTGGGTGTAGTGGCAGGAGCCTATAATCCCAGCTACTTGGGAAGCTAAGCAAGAGAATCACCTAAACCCAGGAGTCGGAGGTTGCGGTGACCTGTGACACCACAGCACTCTACTGAGGGCGATAAAGTGAGACTCTGTCTGTAAAAAAAAGAGTAGGGGCGGCACCTGTGGCTCAGAGGAGTGGGGCACCAGCCCATATACCAGAGGTGGTAGATTCAAACCTGGCCAGGTACGGTGGCTCACGTCTGTAATCCTAGCACTCTGGGAGGCCGAGGTGGGTGGATTGCCCTGGGCTCACAGTTTTGAGACCAGTCTGAGCAAGGGCAAGACCCCCTCTCTAAAAAACTAGCCAGGTGTTGTGGTGGGTGCCTGTAGTCCCAGCTAATCAGGAGGCTGAGGCAAGAGAACCAATCACTTGAGCCCAAGAGTTGGAGGTTACTATAAGCTATGACACCATGGCACTCTACTGAGGGTGACAAAGTGAAACTCTTTCTCCAAGAAAAAAAAAAAAAGAAAGAAAAGAAAGAAAGAAGGAAAGAATATACTTACTGTGCTTTGAACTTAGTTGAAAAAGAATGATCTTTAAAAACATACCAGGCTCAGCGCCTATAGCTCAGCACCTAGGGCGCTGGCCACATACACTGGGGCTGGTGGATTGAAACCCAGCCCGGGCCTGCCAAACAAGAATGGCAGCTACGCCAAAAAAATAGCTGGGCATTGTGGCAGGCACCTGTAGTCCCAGCTACTTGGAAGCTAAGGCAAGAGAATTGCTTAAGCCCAAGAGTTGGAGGTTGCTGAGCTATGATGCCACAGCACTCTGCCCAAGGTGACATAGTGAGACTCTGTCTCAAAAAAATAAAATAAATAGGACAGTGCCTGTGGCTCAGTGGGTAGGGCACTGGCCCCATGTATGGAGGGTGATGAGTTCAAAACCGGCCCCAGGCAAACTGCAACAAAAAATAGCCAGGCATTCTGGTGGGTGCCTATAATCCCAGCTACTCGGAGGCTGAGGCAAGAGAATCACCTAAGCCCAGGAGTTGGAGGTTGCTGTGAGCTGTGATGCCACAACACTCTACTCAGGGCAAAAGCTTGAGGCTCTGTCTCAAAATAATAATAATAAATAAATAAATAAATAAAAACACACTGGTTGAAAATCAGTGATCTAGAGGGTAGCTGTTCTCTGCAGGCCCTTGAACCTGGCTTTCCTTCTTTCTAGTCCTGTTTCTTTAAAAAATGTAGTGGAGGCAGCGTCTGTGGCTCAGTGAATAAGGCGCCCACCCCATATACCAAGGGTGTCGGATTCGAACCCGGCCCCGGCCAAACTGCAACAAAAAAATAGCCAGGCATTGTGGCAGGTGCGTATGGTCCCAGCTACTGGGGAGGCTGAGGCAAGAGAATCGCCTAAGCCCAAGACTGTCTCTAAAAAAAAAAAAATGTAGTGGAATAGTTACAACTAGATTTTGAGTCCCAACTCCACCATTTGGTGCTATGTGACTCTGGGCAGCTCACTGCCCACTCTAAGCCTCAGCTATGTGTCTTCAGAGGCAGTATGGAGCTCCAGGGGGAAATGCTTTTTTTTTTTTTTTTTGAGACAGAGTCTCTCTTTGTCACCCTTGGTAGAGTGCTGTGGCATCATAGCTCACAACAACC
>NW_003852482.1:8395041-8407063 GCF_000181295.1 Otolemur garnettii
GCCGGTTGAGCTATAGGCGCCGAGCCAGTTTTTCATTTTTTTAGTAGAGATGGGGTCTCACTCTTACTCAGCTTAGTCTTGAACTCCTGAGCTCAAGTGATTCACCTGTCTCAGCCTCCCAGAGTGCTAGGATTACAGGCATGAGCTGCCATGCCACCATGCTGGCATGCTGTTAAAATGAAAAGTTTTAAACATAAATTATATTTATTGATATGATAATTCAAGTCAGCCAAGACTGACTTCTCTCTCCCAGTCAGCCCACCCTCCTTATCTGGAGGAGGTATCCCGGTATCCCTAGAGAGACATCCACTCACAAAGCTGGAACAAAGGTTGCTGGGAGCCAGAGATGCCCAGTGCCAGGGCCCAGCCCTTGTCTGTCCAGAGTAAGGTCAGGATCATAAACGGGAGCTGGGTGCAGTGGCTCATGACTGTAATCCTAGCACTTGGGAGGCTGAGGCAGGTGGATTGCCTGAACTCATGAGTTTGAGACCAACTTGAGCAAGAGCAAGACCCTATCTCTAGAAAACAGCCTGGCGCTGTGGCAGATGCCTGTATTCCCAGCTACCCGGGAGGCTGAGGTACAGAGAATTGCTTGAACCCGAGGGTTTGAGGTCGCTATGAGCAAGATGCCATGACACTCTATCAAGGGTGACCAAGTGAGACTCTGTCTCAAAAAAAAAAAAGAAAGAAAGAAAAGATCATAAACTGGGCTGGGCACAGTGGCTCACATCTGCATCTGTAATGCTAGTACTCTGAGAGGCCGAGACAGGAGAACTGCTTAAGCTCAGGAGTTTGAGACCAGCCTACACTACATTCTGAGACCCCCATCTCTACTAAAAATAGAGAAATCAGCTGGGCATGGAAGTTCAAAAACCCCTGGGCTGTCCCACATGTTGGACGTGGTACTTGGCCTGCCTGATCCCAAAGCAGGGGACTGCTTGTGCCCTCATGTAGGTCTTGAGGCCAAGGCACATGCTGGTTGCCCAGTTTTCCTAGAACTGGCTCTGCACATGCTCACACTGCACTGGAAAGAGGCAGACGTCAAGATCAGAATGGAGGGGTGGGCTGGTGCTTACTCTCCATTTGTTCCCTAGGGTGGAATTTGTCAAACTCTCCAGTGAGCCTGGCATTGTGAACTTGGGGCAGGGATTCCCCGACTTCGCACCCCCAGACTTCGCTTTGGAAGCCTTTCAGCGTGCTGTCAGCGGGGACTTCATGCTCAACCAGTACACCAAGGCATTTGTGAGTCTCCTTGCCTCTCTTAGACGCCTGTGGTAGATGAGGGCCAGGCATTTTTAGACATCAAGCTCCCATAGGTGTCAGTGTCCTGGGCAAAGACCCAGGAATTCAGTCAAGCTACAGTTCCACGTTTGCTGAGTGTCTCCACTGTCCCAAGCCCTGTGTCTCATTGTTCAGTGGGGAAAGCAGCTGAGAACCTGGTCATGACAAAGGCAGTTAGTTGATATGTACTGTGATGGAGGTTGAGGGGGTACAGTGGGACCAGGAAAGAGAGGATGAAATCTGGGGAGACTGGGAAAACCTTACTGACAGAGATAACAGTTAAACCAACCCCTGAAAGACAAGCTGCTGCTTGGATTACACTTTATTTTCATTTTTTTTTTTTTTGAGACGGAGCCTCAAGCTATCCCCCTGGGTAGAGTGCCATGGCATCACGCTCACAACAACCTCCAACTCCTGGGCTCAAGCGAGTCTCCTGCCTCAGCCTCCCAAGTAGCTGGGACCACAGGCGCCCACCAAACACCACAACATTTTTTGGTTGCAGCCATCATTGTTGTTTGGCGGGCCCGGGCTGGGGATACGAACCCGCCACCTTAGGTGTATGTGGCTGGCGCCTTAGCTACTTGAGCCACAGGCGCTGAGCCTGGATTACACTTTAAATCCAAACTTTTCCTGTAAAGGGCCATATAATAAATATTTACTAAGCTTCCAATGTGAACTCTGGTTCTTAAACTTTGGCATGCACCAGAATGGCCTGGGGGGGGGGGGTGTCCCTTCCAATTCCCCATTCAGAGATAACCATTGCCCGCATCTTGCTACTTTGTTGAAGAGTGTTCTAGATGTTTTAACTTTTTTTTTTTGGCGAGGGCTGGGTTTGAACCTACTACCTCTGGCATATGGGGCCGGCGCCCTATCCTTTTGAGCCACAGGTGCCACCCCAACTGTTTTAACATTTTATTTATTATTTTATTTAATTTTATATTTTTGAGATAGAGTCTCACTATGTCTCCCTCAGTAGAGTACTGTGGTGTCACAGCTCACAGCAACCTCAAACTCTTGCGCTTAAGCAATTCTCTTGCCTCAGCCTCCCAAGTTAGCTGGGACTATAGGCCACTACGCCTGGCTTTTTCTTGTTGCAGTTGTCATTGTTGTTTAGCTGGCCTGGGCCGGGTTCAAACCTGCCAGCCTTAGTGTATGTCACTAGTGCTATTACCACTGTGCTAAGAGCACTGAGCCTTTACAGGCATTTTTAAAATTTAAAACAGAAAAAAAAAAAAATAGTTGGGCGGTGCCTGTGGCTCAAGGCATAGGGCCCTGGCCCCATATGCTGGAGGTGGTGGGTTCAAACCCAGCCCTGGCCAAAAACTACAACAACAACAACAAAAAGTTAAAACAGGCTTGGCACCTGTAACACAGTGGTTACAGCACCAGCCACATGCACCAAGGCTGATCGATTTGAACTCAGCCTGGGCCAGCTGAACAAGAATGACAACTGTAACAAAAAATAGCTGGGCATTGTGGCAGGTGCCTATAGTCCCCTCTACTTGGGAGGCTGAGGCAAGAGAATCGATTAAGCCCAAGAGTTGAAGGTTCCTGTGAGCTGTAATAGAGTCCTACAGCACTCTACCCAGGGCGATATAGTGAGACTCTGTCTCAAAAAAAAGCCTGTAAAAATATATGCATGTTTTAACACAAATGGACTCATGCTATACATGTCCTATATCTTATTTTGTTAAAAAGAATATTGCATGTATATTTCCATGTTGGAACAGCCTCGTTCTTTTTAATAGCTGCATAGTATTCTGTCACCTATTTAAGGACCAAGGGAAAGCTTTTCCTTCACGCTCTGAAGGTTTGCTGAAAACTCAACTCACAAAGTAAACTAATAGTACAAGTGGTATACAAGGGCCAGGCTCAGCAGCTCAGGCCTGTAATACTAATGTAATACTTTGGCCTCTGGGAGGCCAAAGCAGGTGGATCGCCTGAGCTCAGGACTTCAAGACCAGCCTGAGCAAGAACGAGACCCTGTCTCTACTTAAATGAAATACAGAAACTAGCTGGGCATTGTCGTAGTTGCCTGTAGTTCCAACTACTTGGGAGGGTGAGGCAAGAGCATTGTTTAAGCCCAAAAGTTTGAGGTTGCTGTGAGTAATGATGCTACCACACTCTACCTAGGGTGACAGAGTGAGATTCTGTCTCAAAAAAATAAAAAATAGGCTCAGTTCCTATAGCTCAGTGACTAGGGCACTGGCACATAGGTGGGTTTGAACCTGGCCAGGTCCTGCTAAACAACAATGTCAACTACAACAAAAATATAGCCTGGTGCTATGGCAGGCTCCTGTAGTCCCAGCTACTTGGGAGGCTGAGGCAAGAGAATCGCTTAAGCCCAAGAGTTGGAGGTTGCTATGAGCCGTGATGCCACGGCACTCTACTAAGGGTGACATAGTGAGACTGTCTCAAAAATAAATAAATAATTAAATAAATAATTTTTTTTGTTGGGTCGATGGGTCTTTTATGTAGATAGAGGAAAATTCTGTTTCCATCTGTTGCCCTTCAAAGACCTTTTATTAAAAATACTCATTATGGGCTCGGCACCTATAGCTCAGCAGCTAGGATGCCAAGCCACATACACTGGAGCTGGTGGGTTCAAATCCAGCCTGGACCTGCCAAAAAATGATGACAACTACAACCAAAAAATTAAAAAAATAAAATAGCTGAGTGTTGTGGTGGGCGTCTGTGGTCCCAGCTACTTGGAAGGCTGAGGCAAGAGAATCACCTAAGCCCAAGTGTTTGAGGTTGCTGTGAGCTGTGACGCCACCACACTCTACCAAAGACAACAAAGTGAAAAAAAAAGAAAGAAAAAGAAAATATTCATTATGCCAGGGAGCCATGTGTTAAAGGGAAGTCCCGGCACTCCTTCACCTATATGTGCCATTATTAATTTAACCAGCCTTATGCTGATAGACACTAGTATCATATCAGATATCTCATTATCACAAACAATGCTATAGCGAGTATCCTGATGTGGACAGCTTTGTATATAGGTGGATTTCTTCAAAGTAAAACTCCTGAATCAGGATCAGTGCCTGTAGCTCAGCGGCTAGGGCGCCAGCCACATACACCGGAGCTGGCAGGTTCGAATCCAGTCCAGGCCTACCAAACAACAATGACAACTATAACCAAAAACTAGCTGGGGAGTGTGGTGGGTGCCTGTATCCCCAGCTACTTAGGAGGCTGAGGCAAGAGAACTGCTTAAGCCCAAGAATTTGAGGTTGTTGTGAGCTGTGATGCCCCAGCACTCTACCCAGGGTGATAGCATGAGACTCTGTCTCAAAAAAAATAAAAATAAAATAAAATAGCGCTCTCCCTCTCCTTCCCCCCCCATATATATATACATATATATATATTTTGTTTGTTTTTTGTTTGAGACAAGGTCCAGGCTGGAGTGCAGTGGCACCATGATAGCTCACTGCAACCTCAAATTACTGGGCTCAAGCCATCTTCTTGCCTCAGCCTCCTGAGTAGCTGGGCTACAAGCACATACCACTATGTCTGGCTAAGTGTTTATTTTAGAAATGGCATCTCACTGTGTTTCCCAAGCTGATTTTGAACTCCTGGCCTCAAGTGATCCTCCCACCTTGGCCTCCCAAAGTGTTGAGGTTAAAGGCATAAACCGCTAAACCCAGACTAACTTTTTTTTTTCTTTTGAGACAGAGTCTCACTATGTTGCCCTGGGTAGAGTGCTATGGTATCACAGCTCACAGTAACCTCAAACTTTTGGGCTTAAGCGATTCTCTTGCCTCGGCCTTCCAAGTAGCTGGGATCACAGGTGTCCACCATCAGTACCCAGCTATTTTTTTGTTGTAATTGTCATTGTTGTTTAGCTGGCTGGGGCTGGGTTCAAACCTGCCAGCCTGGGTGTATGTGGCCAGCACTCTACCCATTGAGCTACAGGCACTGCCCAGACTAACATATATATATGTTTTTTGTTTTTTGTTTTGAGACTGAGTTTCAACTTACCACCCTCTGCAGAGTGCAGTGGTATCATACCTTACAGCAACCTTAAACTCTTCGGCTCAAACAATTCTATGCCTCAGCCTCCCTAGTAGCTGAGACTACAGGTGTCCACCGCAACACCTCGCTATTTTTAGAGATAGGGTCTGGCTTTTGCTGAGGCTGGTCTCAAACTTGTGAACTCAAGTAATCCACTCACCTCAGCCTCCCAGAGTGCTAGGATTACAGGCATGAGCCACCAAGCCCAGCCTAACATATTCTCATAATATTATAGCAGCATTTCAATGTTGCTTTTTTTCCCCCTCAATGTTGCTTTTTCTTTTCTTTTTTTTTTTTTCTAGAGACAGAGTCTCACTTTGTCACCCTCAG
Source organism: Otolemur garnettii (assembly GCF_000181295.1). Classification (NCBI taxonomy): domain Eukaryota; kingdom Metazoa; phylum Chordata; class Mammalia; order Primates; family Galagidae; genus Otolemur; species Otolemur garnettii. Next base: position 8,400,664 of record NW_003852482.1, read on the forward strand.
TAGAGTGCCGTAGCATCACAACTCACAGCAACCTCCAATTCTTGGGCTTAGGCAATTCTCTTGCCTCAGCCTCCTGAGTAGCTGGGACTTACAGGCACCCACTACAACGCCCGGCTATTTTTTTGTTGCGGTTTGGCCAGGGCTGGGTTTGAACTCACCACCCTTGGTATATGGGGCTGGCACCCTGCTCACTGAGCCACAGGCGCTGTCCCTCAATGTTGCTTTTATTTGCTTTGCTTTGGTTAGTATTTTTGTATGCAACAGCATTTTTGTTCATTTCTGCATTTGGGTATGTTATTTTTGTCTTGCTGCTTTGTTCATGTTTGCATTTGGGAGTGTATCTTATGTCACAATGCTTTTGTCTTTTAACTTTGCTCATGACACCTTCTGATGTACAGAAAATTTTCATTTTTATATTCTAGACAAGGTATCAGTCACTTGGCTTAGCCCTGAGTATTTTATAAGTGTCCTCAGCAAATAAGCTTATGGATCCAAGGGTCTTCTCAAAGTGGGGTATTGGGTGCAGTGGCTCACGCCTGTAATCCTAGCATTCTGGGAGACTGAGGTGGGTGGATTGCCTCAGCTCATGAGTTCAAGACCAGCCTGAGCAAGAGTGAGACACTGTCTCTACTAAAAATAGAAAAACTGAGGCAAGAGGATTGCTTGAGTCCAAGAGTTGGAGGTTGCTGTGAGGAATGACGCCATAGCACTCTACCCAGAGCAACAGCTTGAGACGCTGTCTAAAACAACAATAACACACACACACACACACATCAGGAGTCAGTGCCTGTAGTACAATGGTTACCGCTCTAGCCACATACACCAAGGGTGGTGGGTTCGAATCCAGCTCAGGCCAGCTAAACAACAATGACAACTGCATCAAAAAATAGCTGGGCATTGTGGCAAGTGCCTGTAGTCCCAGCTACTCGGGAGTCTGAGGCAAAAGAATTGCTTAAGCCCAAGAGTTTGAGGTTGCAGTGCACTGTGACATCACGGCACTCTACCCAGGGTGACATAATGAGACTCTGTCTCAAAAAAAAAAAAAAGAAATCAAGGCAGCATCCATAGTTCAATGGATAGGGTGTTGGCCTTATACACTGAGGCTGGTGGGTTCAAACCTGGACAGGGCCAGCTAAAACAACAATGGCAATAACAACAAAATAGCTGGGCGTTGAGGTGGGCAGCTGTAGTCCCAGCTACTTGGGAGGCTAAGGCAAGAGAATCCTTAAGCCCAGGAGTTGGAGGTTGCTGTGAGCTATGACTCAATGGCACTCTACCAAGGGTGACAGCTTGAGATGCTTGTCTCCAAAAAAAAACCTCAAGATGGCACCCATAGCTCAGTGGGTGGGGCTCTGGCCACATACAATGAGGCTGGCGGGTTTGAGCCCAGACCAACTGAAACAATAATGGAAAAAAAAAAAATAGCTGGGCATTGTGGCAGATGCCTATGGTCCCAGCTGCTTGGGAGGTTGAGCCAGGGGAATCGCTTGGGCTCAAGAGTTGGAGGTTGCTTGAGCTGTGATGCTATGGCACTCTACCCAGGGTGACAGCTTGAGACTCTGTCTCAAAAAAGAAAAAGCCTTTATCTCTTAAAAAAAAAAAAAAAAATCAAAGTGGGATACCTCCAGAGCTGCAAAGTCAAGTCCTATTCCTACCCATCAACTGTGTGTGATCTTAGACAAGTTATTTCCTTTTCTGGGTCTTTATTTTTTCTATCTATCAAATGGTAGGGATCAAATAATACCTCTCTTGCAAGGCTGGCGGAAGGATGGGCATGAGAGTGGGCCTAGGCTGGACTTGATGACTAATCCCTGCTGTCCTGCAGGGTTACCCACCACTGACAGAGATCCTGGCAAGTTTCTTTGGGAAGCTGCTGGGCCAGGAGGTGGACCCACACAAGAATGTGCTGGTGACTGTGGGAGCCTATGGTGCCCTGTTCACATCCTTCCAGGCCCTGGTGGATGACGGTGATGAGGTGAGTAGCCAGACTTGGGCTGGGTGGGGGCAGGGCCAGGGCTGTGCTGACCCCAGCTAATCTGACCCTTACATCAGGTCATCATCATCGAACCCTCTTTTGACTGTTACGAGCCCATGACATTGATGGCAGGGGGTCGTCCTGTGTTTGTGTCCCTGAAGCCGGTAAGCAAGTTAGATGGGGTATGGGTATGTGGAGGGTCCCCAGGGCTGACTTGGACCCTGAGGGGCAGGAAAGGGGGAAGGAAGTGAAAGAGGACAGCTCCTCTGAGCTGGGAGAGTGGAGGAGAGGAGGTGAGGACAGATTTTGCCTGGGGGAGGAGCTGAGTGTCAGGTGGGTAAGTACTGCTACCTGCTGCCACCTACTCTTGCAGAGTCCCATCCAGGATGGGGAACTGGATTCCAGCAGCAACTGGAAGCTGGACCCCACAGAGCTGGCCAGCAAATTCAGCCCTCGCACCAAAGCCCTGATCCTCAATACACCCAACAACCCCCTAGGAAAGGTACCTGAGAGACCCTTTCAGAGACCCCTCCAGACTGGGTTCATATTCCCTACACTGCTCCTGACTTGCTGCTGTGGGGCCTCTGTTTCTTTATCTGGGAGGTGAGAGAACCATACATGATGAGTTCTGTGGATCAAGGCTACAGAAGCCAGCCCCAGGGAGAGCAGCCAGGAATGAGCAGGGAAGGCATAAGGGCTGGGGTGGAAGAGTGGGATGGGTCCATCACTTCCCAGTGACCTTCACAGTTACTTAGCCTCTAGCACTGTTTCCTCAGCAGCGAGCCTGGATCTTGAAAGAACGGGCCTCCTGGGTCCATGTTGTAGGGATCAGTGGGATGGCATGGAACCGTTAATCTCTCCAAACAGACCTACATGTTTGGGGACTGTCCTGGTTGCAGGTCTGTGCCCTCCTTTGGTCCCCACAGGTGTTCTCCAGGGAGGAGCTGGAGCTGGTGGCCAGCCTGTGCCAGCAGCACGACGTGGTGTGCATCACTGATGAGGTCTACCAGTGGCTGGTTTATGACGGCCACGAGCACATCAGCATCGGTGAGCCAGGCCAGCCTAGGCCCTCCCCTTTGTGGCAGGAGCTTGACCTGCTTTCAGAGTCATGCCTGGTGTAGGACCCAGAGGTCAGGAGTCACACAGGTCCTGTGGCCTTTTCCTCCCTGAGTGCAGAGGATCACAGTAGCATTTGCCCCAGATTGTTGAGGGAGTGAGATGAAACAAGTCCTGCAGAGAACTTAGTGTATAGAGGAGTCCAGAAAGTTGGGCCTGCGAATGCCACTGGGGCACAGGCTATACCCCCATCTCAGTGGCTGCTCTCTTTGGCCTTGGGTAGCCAGCCTCCCTGGCATGTGGGAACGGACCCTGACCATCGGCAGTGCTGGCAAGACCTTTAGTGCCACTGGCTGGAAGGTGAGTTGATGAGGGTAAAGGGTAACCTCCTCCCCAAGATCCACGGCAGGTGGGCCTGGAACTTGAGAAAGGGTTTGGCCAGGCCTGGAAGGGCCTCATCTCCTGCCTGTGTTTCTGGTCCAGGTGGGCTGGGTCCTGGGTCCAGATAACATCATGAAGCACTTGCGGACTGTACACCAGAACTCTATCTTCCACTGCCCCACACAGGGCCAGGTGAGGAGGAGCAGGACACCCTACAGTGATGGGGGAGGGGATCTACAACAAAGGAGCATCAGGAGACACCTGACCTCTCGGTCCATCTGCCTTGCCTAGGCTGCAGTAGCCTGGAGCTTTAAGTGGGAGCAGGTGCACTTTGGCCAACCCAATAGCTACTTTGTGGAGCTCCCGCAGGCCATGCAGCGCAGGCGTGACCACATGATCCGCAGCCTGCAGTCAGTGGGCCTGAAGCCCGTCATCCCCCAGGGCAGCTACTTCCTCATCACAGACATCTCGGACTTCAGTGAGTGGGACTGGCCAGTCTGGGGCAGTGTCTGGGAGGCTGGAGGCCATCTAGGGCTCAGCATGACCTCTGTTCCACAGAGAGAAGGATGCCTGACTTGCCTGGCACTGCAGATGAGCCCTACGACAGCCGCTTTGTCAAGTGGATGATCAAGAACAAGGTGGGCAGGGCCAGCTGTATATGGTTTCACAGGTTGAAGGCTGTTCCAGGGTGCCCAGCCAAGGGGCTGATGGGCCACAATCCAGCCCAGCCTCTGCTGTGAGCCCTGCATGCTTGTACCTGCTTCTGATTTGCACAAAAATGCCAGAGACAGGCAGGACCTCTCTGGGACTTGGTGTTCCGGTCTGTACAGTGAGGAGTTGGCCATTATCTCTAAGCTTGTCCTTCTAGCTGAGATTCATGACTTTTCTTTTTTTTAAACAGAGACTCGGTTACCCTGGGTAGAGTGCCATTCATCATAGCTCACCGCAAACTCAAACTTTGGGGCTCAAGAGATCCTCTTGCCTCGGTCTCCTGAGTAGCTGGGACTATAGGCACTTGCCACAATGCCCAGCTAGTTTTTCTATTTTTAGTAGAGTCAGGGACTTGCAATTGCTCAGGCTGGTCTTGAACTCCTGAGCTCAAGCAATCCTCCTGCCTCAGCCTCCCAGAGTGCCAAGATTGCTGGAGTGAGCCCCCATATTCGGCCTCAGATTCATGACTCAAGGCTTGTTTTCACTCTGTTTCTGTCCTGCCCTGATGCACCATCTTGCTGCTCTCGGCCTCCATCCCCTCTGTACACAGGAGGAACTAGGCATGACATTGTCAATTCTTTTCCTCTGACCTTAGCACAGCACTTTGAGGTGCTGGAGCTAACTTCCCTTTGTCCCCACCCTGAGGCTCTCTATGTCCCCCTGAGCTGAGGCCACGTTGAGACGTGGCCATCCTCCTCCCCAGGGCTTGGCATCCATCCCTGTGTCCATCTTCTACAGCGAGCCGCATCGGAAGCTCTTTGACCACTATATCCGCTTCTGTTTTGTGAAGGTAAAGGGTGGGGCTGGGGGAGGAAACAGCTCAAGTTCCCGAGGCCTTGGGGAGTGTAGGTGAGGGTAGGACCAATCTTTGCTTGTGCAGGATGAATCCACGCTCCAGGCCATGGATGAGAAGCTGCAGAAATGGAAAGCTGAGCTCAAGCCCTGATGCCACCTCCTGGGCCCGACCCTTCCAGTCCCTACACACTCTTGCCTCTTTCTAGGTCAGGGGAAGATGGTGCCAGGAAATCCTTCTCTGTGACACAGAGTGTTCCCAGGGAAGAGCCCCCTCCTTGGACTTGGAGAAGTCAGGTGTTCCCTTCCCACAGTGCCTATACTCCTGTCCCCAAGGGGAGGGAAGCCTGACTAGACCTCTTCCTGCCCCTCTGTGGTCAAGTCACAGGGCCTTGGGTTGCTTCTGGTCTCCCCAGTGTGGCAGGGACTGGCAGGGCAGAGTCCCTTAGTGTGTCCAGCCTCATGTTGCCAGCCCTGCATGCCCCAGATAAGGCTCAGGCATAACCTCTGCCTGTCCTATCTGATCTTGACCTTGGGAAGTTGCTTTTAGTCCTGATTCCTCAAGCCACTCATTTCTACCCATAATAAAATTTTAAGTTATTTAAACACTTACTGACAGCTTCTCTCTGCTTCACACTCTGGCGCTAATAGCCAGTCTGGACTTGGTTGGGATAGGAGAAGCCTCAGAGAACCTCAGACTCCCCTTCACTTTGTACAAACTTTTTTTAGCGAGGTCCATGGGCAGCACCTGTGGCTCAGTGTGTAGGGCACTGTCCCCATATACTGAGGGTGGCGGGTTAGAACTCAGCCCCGGCCAGCTAAAACAGCAGTGGCAACTGCAACAAAATAGTCAGGCATTGTGGCCAGCACGTATAGTCCCAGCTACTTGGGAGGCTGAGGCAAGAGAATCGCTTAAGCCCAAGAGTTGGAAGTTGTCATGAGCTGTGACACAATGGCACTCTACCGAGGGTGACAAAGTGAGACTGTCTCAAAAAAAAAAGAAAGTTGGCTCCATGCCTGTAGCACAGTGGTTACAGTGCCAGCCACATATATCAAGGCTGGCAGGTTGGAACTCAGCCCGGGCCACCTAAACAACAATGACAACTGCAACAAAAAATAGCCAGGCTTTGTGGTGGGCACCTGTAGTCCCAGCTACTTGGGAGGCTGAGGCAAGTGAATCACTTAAGCCCAAGAGTTAGAGGTTGCTGTGAGCTGTGATACCATGGCACTCTACCAAGGATGAAAGAGTGAGACTCTGTCTCAAAAAAAAAAAAAAAGCGAGGCCCATCCCAGGTACTTGGGAGGCTGAGGCGAGAGAACCACTTAAGCCCAAGAGTTAGAGGTTGCTGTGAGCTGTGATGTCATCGCACTCTACCAAGGACAACATAGTGAGACTCCGTCTCCAAAAAAAAAAAAGGCCTAGGCTCAGCACCTGTGGCTCAAGTGGCTAAGGCACCAGCCACATACACCTAAGGTGGTGGGTTC
>NW_003852482.1:8407264-8409297 GCF_000181295.1 Otolemur garnettii
AAAAAAAAACAACAGAGTGGCACCTGTGGCTCAAGGAGTAGGGCGCCTACCCCATATGCTGGAGGTGGTGGGTTCAAACCCAGCCCCAGCCAAAAAAAAGAAAAAAAAGAAAAATTTTAAATCATGATCAGTACTTATGTATGTTTTTTTTTTGGTTTTGTTTTTTGTTTTGCTTTTTGAAACAGAGTCTCACTTTTGTCACCCTCATTAGAGTGCTGTGGCATCATAGCAACCTACAACTCTTGGGCTCAAGTGATTCTTTTATTTTTTTTTGAGTCTTACTTTATCACCCTCGGTAGAGTGCCATAGTGTCACAGCTCACAGCAACCTCCAGCTCTTGGGCTTACGCAATTCTCTTGCCTCAGCCTCCCAAGTAGCTGGGACTACAGGTGCCCAGCTATTTTTTGTTGCCATTTGTCCAGGGTCGGGTTCGAATCCACCACCCTCAGTATATGGGGCCAGCATCCTACTCACTGAGCCACCGGCACTGCCCCTTCTGTATGTTTTCTTAAGATGTTTAAGACAAGGCTGGGCTTGGTGGCTCATGCCTATAATCCTAGCACTCTGAGAGGCCAAGGCAGGTGGATTGCCTGAGTTTACAGTTCAAGACCAGCTTGAGCCAGAACGAGACCTCATCTCTAAAAATAGCTGGGCATTGTGGTGGGCACCTGTAGTCCCACCTAGTTGGGAGGCTGAGACAAGAGAATCTCTTAAGCCGATGAGTTTGAGGTTGCTGTGAGTTGTGATGTCACAGCACTCTACTGAGGAGTGAGACTCTGTCTCAAAAAAAAAAAAAAAAGGATGAAAAGTTTAAGGTGGGTTTGCACTTACTTTAGGTGGGTATTTGCTTAATCCCTCTTCTATTGGGTTGTATCAGGGCCTGCCTTTGCTTACTACCCTTGTGTTCCTGGCAATTAGTACTGGGAGTTCTTGCCTCCAAATAGATGCCACTCAGTAAAAATTATTGATTGAATGAATATTGACTTTTTTGCAGATTAATACGAAGATACAAACCAGGGGTCCTCAAACTTTTTTAAACAGGGGACCAGTTCACTGTCCCTCAGACTGTTGGAGGGCCAGACTGCAGCCCCGGGATGAGTCAGCTGCTAAGCAGGACAGGCAGTGGGGGCAAAAAACACCCAGCTGACCAGATAAATGTCCTAGGCGGGCTGCATGTGGCCCGCGGGCCATAGTTTGAGGACGCCTAAGTTAGGTAAAGTCACTGTTGTAGTTATCCCCTTTACCCAAGAGATGTGCCATATACACTTATATTGTACCCATTAGGTGAGAGCACACCAATCTTTCTCCTCTCCTCTCTTCTCTCCCCCACCCCCCCAACTTGAATTAAATTGAGTTTTTCTCTTGCGTGAGCAAGAATATTGACCCTTCAGTGTATTTATTTTGCAAAGACAGCGTCACATTCATTGCTAACAAAATGGCACAGGCAGTTTGGAACAGCTGATGGAGTCTTATGAAACTAAACCTAGTCTTGCCACAGGATCCAACAATCCTAGTTTTTTTTTCCCTAATAACTTGAAAACTCATGTCCGCACATAAATGTTTGTATCAGCTTTATTTCTAAGTGCCAAAAAATCGAAGCAACCAAGATGTCCTTTTTAAGGTGAATGGATAAACAAATTATGGCACATCCATACTATGAAATACTATCCAGCGATAAGAAAAGAGAGCCAGACATGGTGGCTCACACCTGTAATCCCAGCTCTGTGGGAAGCTGAGGCAGGAGAAACACTTGAGGTCAAGTTTGAAACCAACTTGAGCAACATAGCAATATATCTATATCTATCTATCTATCTATCTGTATGTAGCTGGGTGAGGAGCGAGGGGACTTGCCCCTGTAATCCCAAATACTCTGGAGGCTGAGGTGTGAAGATCCCTTGAGCCGAGCCTTGAATTCAAGGCTGCTGTGAAATATGGTTGTGCCACTTCCTTCCAGCCTGGGCAACAGAGGAACCCCCTTGTCTCAATTTTTTTTTTTTTTGGCAGGTTTGAACCTGCCACCTCCGGTATATGGG
>NW_003852482.1:8411407-8415111 GCF_000181295.1 Otolemur garnettii
GTCCCAGTTACTTGGGAGACGGAGGCAGGAGACTCGCTTGAGCCCAGGAGTTAGAGGTTGCTGTGGGCTGTGATGCCACAGCACTTTACCCAGGGGGACAGTTTGAGGTTCTGTCTCAAAAAATAAAAGAAAGGAAAGAAGCCAATTTGAAAAGGCTACATACTGTATGATTTCAACTATGTGACATTCTAGAAAAGGCACACTACAGAGGCCAGGTGTGGTGGCTCATTCCTGTAATCCTAGCACTTGGGAGGCTGAGGTGGGTGAATTGCCCTGAGCTCATGGGTTCGAGACCAGCCTGAGCAAGAGCAAGACCTCATCTGGAAAAATAGCCAAGCGTTGTGGCAGGTGCCTATAGTGCCAGCTACTTGGGAGGCTGAGGCAAGAGAATAACTTAAGCCCAGGAGTTGGAGGTTGCAGTGAGCTGTGACCCCATGGCACTCTACCAAGGGTGACAAAATAAGACTCTGTTTCAAAAAAATAAATAAATAAAAAGGCTCAGTGCCTGTGGCTCAAGTGGCTAGGGTGCCAGCCACATGCACCTGAGGTGGCGGGTTCAAGTCCAGCCCAGGTCTGCCAAACAAAAATGCTGGCTGCAACCAAAAAAAAAAAAAAAGGTAAACTACAGAAACAATAAAGACCAGTGGCTGCCAGGGGCTAGGAGGGGGAACAGAGGGTGACTAGGTGGAGCATAGGTGATTTTAGGGCAGTGAAACTATTCTGTAAGATACTTTAGTGGTAGATACTAACTATATATTTGTCAAAACTAGAGGAGTGAATCCTAACTTAAACTGAGGATTTCAGTTGATAGGAATGTATCCATATTGTTCATCAAGTGTAACAATACCACGTGCAAGAAAGAGGGAACTGAGATAGAGGAAGGAGGGATACATGAGGATTCTTCCTACTATATGCTCAATATTTTTTAAAGCTAAAACTGCCTTACAAGACCTTAAAAACAGCCTGTTGAGGACAACTACTAAAACTGGAACGATACAGAACATATTAGCATAGCCCATGTGTGAGGATGACACCCAAATTTGTGAAACAGTCCAAAAAGATGATAATACTAAAATATAATAAAGTCTGTTACTTAAAAGAAAAAGAGGAGGCTTCCCATGGTGGCTGATGACTATAATCCTAACACTCTGGGCGGTCAAGGCATTTGAGAACAGCCTGAGTGAGACTCCGTCTCTGTCTCTCTCTAAAAAAAAGTAATAATAAAATTAAAAAAGAGAAAGACTACATGAATACGTAAAAGAACTTAAACTTCATTTCCAGCTGCAATCACACTCCAGCTCTGGGCCTGAAACCACCCAGGGGTCTGAGTTTCGTACCTGTCCCAGCCCAAGGGGATGAGCCATCCAAGGGGAGACAGTACTAGAGATTCTACTCGTCTGGGAACCTGCGACTAGCCCTGAACCAGACAGAACTCCCCCGACTCAAGGAGCTCACCGGAGCCCACCTGCCGCCGCGGCGGCCACGTGGCGCCTAGGCCACACCCCCACACAATTGACTCTCCGATTGGACAGTTTGTGGAGGTGTGGCCGGAAGAGGCGAGTCTGACTAGCAGGGGCGTGGTCGAAGGTTTGTGGAGGAACATGGCGGAGCCCACGAGGAAGAGGCCTTGTGGCCCGGTAAGTGGCGGGACCTGGGACCCCAGACTGGCGGCTGGGTGGAGGCATGACAACGAGCCAGGTAGAGGCCCGTGGAGGGACCAGGCAGGACTTTCTGCTCCCTACTCCTCGCCGATTCGAAGCCCGAAGATCGGAGGTGCTGCAAGCTGCTTGCTGCGTGTGCCTCGGCTCGGATGAGAACCCGAGGTGGGATCCGTGGTCGGGAGCGGGACGTGGAGCAGCATAGGGTAGCCTGTGCTCAAAGCCCCCTGTGGTGCTTTGGTACTAGCCAAATTACAGAGGTGGGAACCTGCTTTTAATCCTGAGCTCTTTGGTAATTTGTCTTCTAACTCCCAGGGCGACCGTGGGCAGGTCCTCTCCCCCGAGCCTCAGTTTCCTCTTATGTTTCGTGGGAATTATTCAACAGTTTATTGAGTGCTTACTGTATGCCAGGCCTAGACCCAGGCTTTGGGAGTACAGCGAGTCCCTCCCTTCCTGCCGCTTCCTGGGGCAGCAGTGTGTGGAGGTTCTCTGGTTTTCTCACCGCCTCCATTTAGAAGGGGAGAATTGCTATGGAGAGCGAAGTGGACTTCCTCTCAAGTGTGACCTTAAGCCTTACAGTCCTAATCCTTCTGCCTGTTCCAGGGTGAACATGGTCAACGAATTGAGTGGCGAAAATGGAAGCAACAGAGTAAGTTAGGGCTGAGGGAGTAGGAAGAATGTGCCTACCCTTCCACTAGACCACTCAGACAGTACAGGGCGGAGGCGCGCCTCCAGGAAAGACACCAGCTTTGGCTAGAATCGGGGAGGGGGTGGGGGAGGGGAAGGGAGAAGGGCGGATGGGTGGTGGGAGGGTGACAGGAAAGATCACCTATATAGTCTGTCTAACAAGGGTACAAGTGAACTTTTCTAGAACTAGAGTATAAATGTTTTAACACAATAACTAAGTAAATGACACAAAGACTATGTTACCCAGTTTGATGAAAATATTTCAAATTGTATATGAAAACACTACACTGTACCCCATGTTTACATTAATGTATACAGCTATCATTTAATAAAAAAAAAGAAAGAAAGAAAGACACCAGCTTTATCTCCTTTGAATCCCACAGTACCCAAGGTGGGGAGGAGGAAGAGGCCAGGAACCCTGGGAATGCTCCTTCGTTGTCCCCTGACTGCTTACCCAGCAGCACTCCAGAGCTCCAGCTGACTTGATGAGAGGAAACCAGGAAACTGTTCCCTAGATCAATCGGGATGTTTTCTTTTCCAGAGAAAGAAGAGAAAAAGAAGTGGAAGGATCTTAAGTTGACAAAAAAACTGGAGCGGCAGCGGGCACAAATGGAACAGGCGAAGCGCCAGGAGGAGGAGGAGGCAGCTACACAGAGGGATGACCATGGTGAGCAGGCTGAGTCCTGGGGAGGCCCCTGCATTGTGGCTTGCAGCACCTGTCCTCCACACAGAGCAGAGAATGTCATATCTGGAAGGGCCCTTAGAGAGACTAGTGGAGCCAAACATCTTGTCCCAGTTGGGTATGGCCACTCATGCTTGTAATCCTAGCACTCTACGAAGCTGAGTCAGGAAGATCACTTGAACTTAGGAGTTCAAGACCAGCTGAGCAAGAGCAAGACCCCATCTCTACTAAAAATAGAAAAATTAGTCTATTTTTGTAATAGATGTAGTAGCAAGTGCCTGTAGTACCAGCTACTCAGGGAAGCTGAGGCAGAGGGATTCCACTTGAACCCAGGCATTTGAAGTTGCTGTGAGCTAGGCTGATGCCACAGCGCTCTAGCCTAGGCAGTAGAGTAGGACTCTGTCTCAAAAAAACAATCTTGTCCTGTTGGAGAAACTGAGGTCCAGCTTAGGAAAGGGACCCAGCAAACTGAGTTCTAAACCCCTACTTAGGTAGATTTCAAGCCTATGGAGGGTAAGCATATCTCCTAATGTTTACCTCTAGAACCTCATAATCTAGATTTAGTGGTAGTTATTCTTTACTTTTCTTTTTGTGACATCAGAACTCACAGCAATCTCCAACTCTTGGGCTTAAGTGATTCTCTTGCTTTAGCCTCCCAAGTAGCTGGGACTACAGGC
>NW_003852482.1:8416329-8417797 GCF_000181295.1 Otolemur garnettii
AAAAAAAAAAAAAATTCTTGCCAGTTGGAATAGTCTCTTATCTTGGGACCTGGGGACTGAGGAAGGGAGGGGAGGGGAGGCATCTGCCCTATCAGGCTGACCAGGAACACTCCTTCCCTGCCTAGGGCGGCCTTACACCCTGAGTGTGGCCCTGCCGGGCTCCATCCTGGATAATGCCCAATCGCCTGAGCTTCGCACCTACCTGGCTGGCCAGATTGCCAGAGCCTGTGCCATCTTCTGTGTGGATGAGATTGTGGTATTTGATGAAGAGGGCCAGGATGCCAAGTGAGGGGCCATCCCATAGGGTGCTGGGGCTTAGGGAGAAGGGAGGAGCTACCAGGATTGGGCATGGCTTTACCCTGCCCCCTGTCTGCCTGCCAGTTCTTTCTGAGTGCCCTGCCTGAAATGCCCCCACTATAATCCTTGGTGGGTAGAGCTGCCAGGCAGGGGTAGTAACTACAGAGGGAAGATTGGGAGGAGTTCTTGAAGGGGCCGTAGTTGGATCATGAGCCCTATCTCTCTCCAGGACTGTGGAGGGGGAATTCACGGGAGTTGGCAAGAAGGGCCAGGCATGTGTACAGCTGGCCCGGATCCTGCAGTACCTGGAGTGTCCACAGTAAGGGGGTGAACCCCTGGGCATGAGGGAGGAGTGTGTCAAAGTGGAGGTCAGGAAGCAGGTGACCTCCCCTTGCCTGGGTACTTCCTGAGGTCTGTGTTTCTTGCTAGGTACCTGAGAAAGGCATTCTTCCCCAAGCACCAGGATCTACAGTTTGCAGGTAAGGCTGAGTGGGCCAACCCTGTTTCCCATGGATCACCCCTCAGACACTGAGATCATCCTGTCTTACCAGCTACTGTCCTGCTGAGGAAGCAGACCCAGGAGGCCACAGCCTGTAGCTCATGTCAAGCAGCAGTTTTGTGGCAGACCCTGAACCATGATCCCCACTGTACCCCATGTGCTTTTAACACTTTCCAGACTCTTTCCAGCCCTCCCTCCCACAGGGCTCTTGAACCCCCTCGACAGCCCTCACCACATGCGTCAAGATGAGGAGTCTGAGTTCCGGGAGGGCATCGTGGTGGACAGACCCACCCGGCCGGGCCATGGCTCCTTTGTCAACTGTGGCATGAAGAAGGTAGGAATGAAAAGGTGGTCCGGGACATGCCTCAAGGATATAACTCTGGCTTTGGAGGGCAGACAGGGGCATGTGAGTAGGAAGCCCTGGACCTGGCTGCACATCCCCTGCTGATGCAAGTTCAGGTCAGAGTATTGCCACAAACAGGGCTCAATAGATAAAGCCAGGGACGAATTTGTTTAAAAAGCAAATCTTAGAGCTGGCACAGTGGTTTACACCTATAACCCCAACTCTTGGGGAGGCTGAGGGAGGAGGGTCTCTTGAGGCTGGGAGTTTAAGACTAGCCTGAGGGCTCGGCGCCTGTGGCTCAAGTGGCTAAGGCGCCAGCCACGTACACC
>NW_003852482.1:8418815-8423210 GCF_000181295.1 Otolemur garnettii
AAAAAAAAAAGGAAGAAAAAGCAGTGCCTGTGGCTCAGTGAGTAGGGTGCCAGCCTCATCTACCAAGGGTAGCAGGATCGAACTCAGCCCTGGCCAAACTGCAACAAAAAATAGCCTGGCATTGTGGCAGTGCCTGTAGTCCCAGCTACTTGGGAGGCTGAGGCAAGAAAATCGCCTAAGCCCAAGAGCTGGAGGTTGCTGTGAGCTGTGATGTCATAGCACTCTACTGAGGGTAAGAAAGTGAGATTCTGTCTCTTAAAAAAAAAAAAAGGACAGACTAGATGGCACATAGGCAAAAGGGGAAAAGCATGAGAAACCCTCAGAAGGGGAAGCAAGTTACCCTGTGAAGAGTGATGGATTCAAAATAAGCACAAAACATAAATGAAGTTATCATCCATCACAGTTCCCATGTGAAGCATTTAACAATAGCCATTGTTTATGGCTCATTTGTTTTGTTTTGCTGTGTTGCCCAGGCTGCCCTTGAACTCCTAAGTTTAAAGGATCCTCCTGCCTCAGCCTCCTGAGTTTTGGGAATACAGCCCTGTGCCACCATACCTAGCTTATTTATTTGTGGACAGTTTTTGGTTTGCCAGATGAGGAACTTGAGGCTTAAAGAGGTTAAGTGATTTGCACAAACTCCTATAGCTAGTTAAGTGGCAGAGCCACCAAAATGTAGAGCACTGGGATTTTAGCACTTCTAGTCTGTACTGGGCCCCAGGCCTTCATTGTTAATCATTGTGTTGCATGAATGCTCTCATGGCACAGCCGTTGGGTCAGCTCTTAGGCTGGTGGCCTCTGTGAGAATAATGACCCCTGCTGGTCTTGAAGGGAATGGCACCCATTTCTTCTGGCTTTTCCCCAGGAGGTGAAGATTGACAAGAACCTGGAGCCTGGACTTCGGGTGACTGTGCGACTCAACCAGAAACAGCTTCCAGGTATCTGGAAACTTCCTTGGACCCAGGGGTGGCCTGGCCATCCTGAAGGCTCAGAGCCTCCTCTGTCTACTTCCTATCCCCTTTACCCTACTTTACATTTCCCCTCCAGAATGCAAGACCTACCGTGGCAAGGTGGTGTCATCACAGGACCCTCGCACCAAAGCTGGTCTCTACTGGGGCTACACCGTCCGGCTGGCCTCCTGCCTCAGTAAGGACACAGCTTCCTTCTTTGAATATCTTGTATTCCTCTATCTGGGAGGCAGTGGAGAACCTTACTTGACCCAAAAATCAGACCAGAGTTCTTGTCCTATCTACTTACTGTGTGCCCTTGGGCAGGCGCCTGTCCCTTTTAGGGTCTCTCTGAATGCACGGCCTTGAATGCTGTTAAGGACTTCTGGGGCAGATGGGAGTGGTGGCTAACCCCTATAATCCTAGCACTTTAGAAGGCTAAGGTGGGTGGGTTACTTGAGTTTATGGTTCAAGACCAGCCTGACCAAGAAAAGATCCCATCTCTAAAAATAGCTGAGTGTTTTGGCAGGTGCCTGTAGTCCCAGCTACTTGGATGCTAAGACAAGAGGGTTGCTTGAGCTCAAGAGTTTGAGGTTGCTGTGAGCTATGACATCACGGCACTCTACCCAGGGCACAGAGTGAGACACTGTCTCAAAAAGGGGAGTAGGGGCGAGGCTTCTCTGGAAAAGTATCATGATTGTCAAGATAATGTCTGCTCTGGGGGTGGGAATGAGGCAAAAGGCCAGAGAAGTCAAAGGTCCTTTTTTTTTTTTGCCATGGCTGGGTTTAAACCTGCCACCTCTGGCATATGGGATCAGCACCTACCCTTTTGAGCCACAGGTGCCGCCCAAGTCAAAGGTCCTTTACCTGTGTCTGTCCTACCTCTGCCTTATTCTCCCTAAGCACAGGAGAGGGCCTGGGTGCAGCTCCCCCTGAATGTCCTTCTACACCCCCCAACACGTGGCTTGTGGGGAACAGGACTACTGAGCTGGCTTGGCCCCCTCCACCCAGGTGCTGTATTTGCTGAGGCCCCTTTCCAAGATGGCTATGACCTGACCATTGGGACATCAGAGAGAGGCTCTGATGTGGCCTCTGCCCAGATTCCCAGCTTCAGGTGTGTCCTCCTACCTGGGGCAGGGGCCAAGGGTGGGAGTATGGAGCCAGGAAAAGCTGTACACATTGGGTCCTGACTATGGGGACAAGAGAGCCAGAGACTGTGGTCAGTGGGCCCTAGTGGATAGTCATTGACAACTTCCTCCTGTGGGTGTCAGGCATGGGCTCGTGGTATTTGGGGGCCTCCAGGGGCTGGAAGCTGGAGTGGATGCTGACCCCAACCTAGAGGTGGCTGAACCCAGTGTCCTCTTCGACCTATATGTCAACACCTGCCCTGGCCAGGGCAGCCGCACCATCCGCACAGAGGTGAGCCCATCCGCCCCCTGCCACTGGGGGTCTCAGGATCTGGGGGGAGGGGGAATCTTAGCTCTCTTGCTGGAACCCACCCCTACCTAAGCCTGCCTTCTCTGGAGATGGGCCCCTCACCCCTGGGCCTCTTGCTATAGCAGTCTTGCACTGTGGACAGACAGACACAAGTACAGCTGGGAGTCAGGAGTCTTATGTGTTTATGCCAGTCTTGGGTTCCCAGGCTGGGTGGCTCACTCAACCCTGCCCTGATTCCCTGGTCCCTTAGCTATGTACTCAAGTGTTCCTCAGTGGCCCCAGCACTACTTTGCATGTGACATTCTCAAGGGCTTCTCTTGCAACTCTGGTAACTATGTGTAGCTAGAGCTGAGAGCCTTGGTCAGCCTGGAACACTGCTGTGCACACTCTTCCATTGTCCTATCAGTCTCAAAGGGATGTTCCCAACAGGTAGACCACCCCAGTCTACCTGTCCCTGAGGCCCTGCCCAGGCCAGCTGCAATAAGCCTGCCAGCCATACCCTAGTAGGAATCTGGGCTCTCCCCAGCCCAAGAAGGGGGCATTATTACTATCCTCCCCATTTTACAGAAGAGGAGACTAAGGTACAGGCTATACCCCTCACTAAGTGGCAGATCTACAGTGTGGACCTGGGCTGTGTCCTGGGTGGTCAGGCACCTGCCAGCCTCCCCAGCCCCAGCCCATTGCCACATTCTTTTCCCAGGAAGCCATCCTCATCTCCCTGGCTGCCCTGCAGCCTGGCCTCACCCAGGCAGGTGCCCAACCCACCTGACAGTTAGTTGGGTCTGAACTAAAAGCAGCAGTGAAGCAGCAATGAAAGCAGGAGTTCCTGTGGATCACCAAGGATGGATACACCAAGACTTGTCACCAAAAATAACCACTTTTAATACAATCCCAGCCCCACATGCCACAGTCTCACTGGGCTGCCACCGTCACTTGCTGCCACCAGTGATGGCCTTGAGGCTGCCTGCCCGCGCCAGGATATTTGGCACAAAGAGCAGCCCAGAGGCCCGCTCAATGCTCTCAATGGGCACCAGGAAGCGTTCCAGTGGGATGGTCTCATCCACAGGCGCATTGGGCATAACATAGGAGCGGAGTTCGATCTGCCCACCCATTGCCTCCAGGATGAGCACCTTGAAGAAGTGCGTGGGCACTGCCACGTTGTTCTTGCCAATCACCTGGTACTTCACATAGGATTTCCCATCAGCCTCCGTCCTGTGGGCAGACCCAAGCACACATGGGGAGAGAGGAGCCAGGTTGAACCCAAGGCTACCTCCTCCAGGAAGTCCTCCCTGATCTGACCTTAGGCTTCTGTCAGCCAGCAGGCCTGCTCCCTCACTGTGAGGTTCTGTGTCCTCCCTGGCTCCTTGCAGCTGGGAGTTCTTTTTGGGGTGAAGCCTCTTTCCCCTGGTTTTTCTCATGCCCACCAATGGGTCAGGCAGGATGGATAACAATAAATATTGCTGAAATAATTGAGTCTTCTAAATAATCACATTCATCACTTCCCCTAAGCAGTCTCCTGTTTCACTTGCTAGTGAGTTTATTAGCATCTCCAGCAACCTGGGGCCAGCCTGTGCTGAGCCCTTGCCATGGGCGAAGCCTTGGGCTAAACATGTGATGTCTGCCCAGCTCCCAGTGACTAAGGTCATAGGCTTTTTCTTTTTTTTTTTTTTTTGAGACAGATTCTCACTTTATTACCCTCAGTAGAAGTGCTGTGATATCACAGTTCACAGGAACCTCCAGCTCTTGGACTTAGGTGATTCTCTTGCCTTAGCCTCCCAAGTAACTGGGACTACAGTTACCCACCACAATACCCAGCTATTTTGTTGTTGTTGCAGTTTGGCCTGGGCCGGGTTCAAACCCACCACCCTTGGTATATGGGGCTGGTGCTCTACCCAGTGAACAACAGGCACCGCCCTGAGGTCACAGGCTTTATCTTTATCTCCATTTTGCAGGGGAGGATATTGAGGCCATTTGCCCATAGCACCAAGGGGCTAGGTGATAGGAACTGGATTCC
>NW_003852482.1:8424212-8427053 GCF_000181295.1 Otolemur garnettii
AAAAAAAAAAAAAAAAAGAAAGCAGATACTGACCCAGAGTCTGGGCAAGCCCGGTGCATGCGTGGCAGAAAGGGTTTCAGTAAGTGGGAGGCCCTGCCATCCTCTGACTCTGGTCTCAGCCTCACCTGGGCAGGAACAGCGGCCCTGTGCAGACATAGACGTTTTGGTAGGTGCGGGTCAGACTGCGGCTGTACTTCTCCAGGTTGTTCCAGGCATTCTGGTTGAGGTGGGGCACCTGGTTGGACAGGTGGGGCTCAGTGGGCCTGTGACAGAAACCTTTCCTCTATCATAGGGCTGCCCTGGGTTCTGAGGGGGTGGGCATGCTAGTGGGGGACTAGCACAAAGAAACAGGCTTAAGGGCATGAGGGTAGAGCCTGGGCTGGGCTAAGGGTGCTGGCCACCCTCCTCCGGCCACCCCTTCCATACCCCCCAGGTCTCAAAGTCTCAGCTCAAATGAGTGGCAGGAAGAACACACCTCTCCCTTTCACTGAGAATCTGAAGCCAGTCCCCAGTGCCCAAGTGCTCACAGGAAGGCCAGCCCTCCCAACAACCAACCCTGTCCTAGTCCAGGCTGAGCCAGGGGCAGTGCCTGCTTGGAGTGTTATGAATCTGCCTCCCGCTGGAGCTCCCCCAGGACAATGGAAAATAAGTAGAGGACTGAGTCCTTCCTGGCAAGGAAGTTGGGGAAGTCAGGGTTAGAGCTGCTACTCCACAGGTTTCAGCCAAGCCCCACCTCAGGCTCCATCCCACAGGCCTGGACTTAGGGTGGCTAGACCTGGGTGCACAGTGACTGGCACAAACATCCCAACTGTGCCTGGTGTCTTCTACCTGCTTTGAGGCAAGCAGGGTAGGACAATGGCTGAAGACTCAGGCCCCTCTGGACAGACTGAATTCTCTTCCTGCTGTATGGCACTGGGCAACAATGTCTCTCTGAGGCTCATTTCCCTCCTTGCAGCTAATAATGAGCCAGGAAGGGTGCTCATTACTTTTACACGCACTTTCTTCAGTATACGGAGAAACTGAAGCTCAGGAAGGGGCCGGGGACTCACGGTTCGAGTGCCAGCCCTGATCGCACTGAACAGCCGGCGTCCCCAGGGCTCCTCCCTCCCGCCCAGGGCTCACGACGTGATCAGAGGAGCCTGATCTCGAGCGCACGCTCGAAAGCTCCTCGATTCTGCGGACGAACAAGCCGAGGCTCAAGGAGGACAGACGCTGGCCCTGCGTTCCGCGATCGCACTAGGGCAAGGGCGCTACCTGGGGCGCGATGTTGCTCAGGTAGAAGGTGTCGTCCACAGCCTTCTGGCTCCAGCGGTGGTTGGCGGCGGCGGCGAGGTGGCCGCGGTCGAAGCCGCTGCCGCGGTAGTCGGCATTGGTGGCTCGGTGGTACACGTGCACCGAGTCATCCTCGCGGAAGTCGCACGAGCGGCGATCGCCGTCACCGCGGAGCCCCTCGGGCCGCAGCTGCTCGACCACCCAGAGAGCGCCGCGGGTGCGCGGGTCATAGCACAGCACGTAGGACTCGCGGGTCTTGAGCTGCGCCAGCCCGGGCAGCCCATACTTGGCCAGCTCACCTGGGCCGCGGCCCGCCGGTCCCCCGGGCACGGCTGGCACCTCCGCCGCTGCCGCCACTGGCAGCACGGGCAGCCGGCCCAGAAGCCCCGGCGCCGCCTGCACATCCGCCCGCCGCTGCCGCCAGCCCTCTGCAGCCGCGCCCAGCCCCGCGCCCAGCGCCAGGCTCAGACCGGTCCGCAGGGCAAGCATGGCCGAGAGCACCGCTGGCGCCGGGACCCAAGGCGGACCCACTGGCGGAGGACGCTGCGACAGGCGTTGTCGCACCCGAGACACTTAAAGGAGCCGCAACGCGGGAGCCACCGCGGAGAAGGAGCCGTTGGGAATCGAGGACGCTGGAAGACCTTCTCTTATAGTCACAAACGCCTCCAAAGTCTCGGCACTCTAAACCCAAGGAGACGGGACCGACCGCAGCACGTCCCCGGCGCCCTTTCTTTGCCCTTTTAAGCTGAGGGCAGGGCTGAGGGGGCGAGGCACCGCCTCACCTCTGGATTGGCCGCCGGGGTCGGACGCTCCTCCTCTGAGCCTGCCCAAGGACCTCCGGTTTAAAGAGCAGCCGGATGGTGGAAAACTACTCTAAAGCGCTTTAACCACTACAGTACTTCATTTAATCCTCAAAACCTCCCTAGGAGGGGTCGCATAGTTAGCACAGCAAGGACAGACCCAAGATCTGTCTGACCCTCAGTATGTCGTCCGAATCATTACATTCTAAGACAGATAAGCTCCCAACCCTGCTAGATTGGCAAAAGTTTATATTAACACCAGCTTGAGGACAAGGATGCTGGCAGTACCGCTGGTTAGAATAGAAACCTGGCATAACGAATCCAGAAAGCAGTTTGACAGAATGGATGAAGCCTTGAAAGTTTCATATACATAGAGGACTGAGATGGGGTAATCAAAAAGGCAAGTACTTCAAACACAAACATTCACCATAGTATTACTTACACTAGAGGATGAAATAAGCAAGATATTCAGAAATAGGGACTGGTTAAAGACATTTTTAGCAAATTAGGTACAAAAGTATTCAGCCCATAAAAATATTTTTTAATCAGGGTGGCTCCTGTGGCTCAGTGAGTAGGGCACCGGCCTCATATACCAAGGGTGGTGGGTTCAAACCCAGCCCAGCCAAACTGCAACAACAACAAAAAATAGCTGGGTGTTGTGGTGGGTGCCTGTAGTCTCAGCTACCCAGGAGGCTGAGGCGAGAGAATAGCCGAAGCCCAGGAGCTGGAGGTTGCTGTGAGCTTGATGCCACAGCACTCTACCAAGGGC